>NC_087100.1:13978297-14331623 GCF_963855985.1 Ostrinia nubilalis | reverse complement strand
ACTGCGGTCAAAAGGTCTGGTCAACGAACCCTTACTACAAAGTGGGTTTTTACTGTAAAGAGGAATGAGAATAATGAAATTGTACGCTATAAGGCTCGTTTATGTGCACGAGGTTTTAATCAGATTAAGGATGTTGACTATCAGGAAATATTCTCTCCAACAACCCGTTACGATTCAATAAGAATTATGCTTTCTATTGCTGCAAAGTATAACTTAGAAATTCAACAATTTGATGTAAAGACTGCTTTTTTAAACGGGTATCTTGAAGAGGATATTTTTATAGATATACCTGAGGGCTTGTCAATTAAGGGTGATTTTGTGTTAAAATTAAATAAATCGCTGTATGGCTTAAAACAAGCATCTAGATGCTGGAACAAAACATTTACAGATTTTTTGCTTAAATATGGTTTTGTTCAATCTCAAGCTGATAATTGTATTTACATAGGAATTTTTGATGGGACTAAAGTATTCTTAATAATTTATGTCGATGATGCCCTTGTAATATCTTCAAATAAAAAACTTATAAAAGAGATTTTAGAATATTTAAAGCAAGCTTTTAAAATCAAAGAGTTAAAGTTCAAGTATTTTGTGGGCATGCAAATAGAGTGTATGAATAACAGTATGTACATTCATCAGGAAAATTATATTAATCAGATTATTGAGAAATTTTGTATGAGTAATGCAAATCCTGCCAGCACTCCAGCAGATGTCAATGTTATTATTTCAAAGAATTTGGATGAAACTGTTGTTGACTTTCCTTATAGAGAGGCTATAGGTTGCTTACTGTTTCTGAGTTCTGTCTCAAGGCCAGATATTTCATTTTCTGTCAATGTATTAAGCAGATATGTAAACAACCCAAGTCCACAACATGTAAATGCTGTTAAACGTGTAATTAGATATTTAATTAAAACTAAAAATTTGTGTATAAAATATAATGGAGAAAGCAAAGGTCTTGTTGGATTTTCAGATTCAGATTTTGCAAATGATATTGATACACGTAAATCCACTACGGGATATTTGTTTATGATGAATGGAGGACCCATTACATGGTCCAGTCAGAAACAGAAGACCATTGCTCTTTCCACTACAGAGGCTGAGTTTGTAGCTGCCAGTGAGTGTGCTAAAGAGATATTGTGGTTGCAGCAGCTATTGTCAGATTTGGGTGAAAGTTATGACTGTATCACATTAAATGTGGATAATCAGAGTGCAATCAAATTAATTAATAACCCTGTTTACCACAAGCGTACCAAACATATAGATGTTAAGTATTACTTTATAAGGGAAAAAGTTGAACTGGGTTTAATTAAAATTAATTATGTTCCAAGCAATTGTCAATTAGCAGACATTTTGACTAAAGCGCTGCCCACTCAAACTTTTGCATATCTCAGAGATCAGATTTTAGATAGAGTTGAATAATTTTTGTTTGATATTAGTTTGAAGGAGTTAAATTTTAGTGGGAGTGTTGGATATAAAAAAAGTAAGAAAATTTAACTTTATGGTTTATGTTTGTTATGGCAACATTGACGGCCATTTTTTTTATTCTAATTCGTCTTCTTGCGTGTCATGTATATCGAAGTAAATAAAACAAGTTTTCTGTTATTTCAAGAACTGATTTTCATTGAAGAAGCCTATATTCCAATATTTTCTTTATATAGGGTGTATCAGCAAAAATGACGCTATAAGCATTGCAACTCTTAACAACATCGAAAACGAGAATGTTTGCCTTTTTAACCGACTTCAACAAAAGGAGGAGTTTTTTAATTCAGTTGTTACAAACTAGCTTTTGCCACGGCTTCACCCGCGTGAATTTCATTCTGTAAAAAAAGTTAATTTTAAAGTTCACTTCAGGTTAATAGCCTATGACACTCACAAATAATATTATTATGGTTTTGTAGTGATAAAATAATTTTCAGAATCGGTTCAATACAACCATAGATTATCCCCTACAACCTTACAAACTTTACCTCTTTATAATAATATAGTTAATTAAGTTAAGTCTATCTAGATTAACATCATACCTTAATGACAACTTTTCTGAGAAGAAAATCGAAAAGTCAAGATAGATTATAGAATTTCACGAAAGTTTTTCGTCTTCTTGAAATAATACGTTATCTGTAGATACTTCAAACCTAATCTAATTGAATAAGATAGGCTCATTATTGGAAACCCAATATTGAATTTCTTTAATCAAAAAAGTAACTTAATTAATCTAAAACTTTTCTGTAGAGTCATTTCAATAACTTTTTTGTGTTAACCAACTCGGATCGCAAGCCGACGACGGAAAATAAAAATGTCAAAATATTTGTGTTTACATAAAAATACCTAAAGCCAACGAATCATAGAGGCAGGTTTACTGCCTGAATATTTTTTTTTCAGTATTCAGAAAAAAATGAGTATGAATAATATCATAGATACATAGTAGTATACCTAAACTATTTCAAAATATTTTCTGTACAAACTAAACTCGCTCTCGCTGTCTCTGTTATGATCTTTTTAAACTTCGCAACTGATTTTAATGCGGTTTTCAGCAATAGTGATATAAGATGAAGGTTTATAATTCATTATCTCGTAACAATTTTATTTCTATTGTGTCTAGATTCGCCCTACATAAAGGTTTAAATCCCACCACATGTAAATATGATGAGCATAACCTATGTTTACTTATGTGCCAGACATTAATATGGTCTATTTATCTATAACTTAGCGAGTGCATTAAATTTATTGTACTTGTACAATGTACATGTAAATCCAATGCAAATTCATGTTCTCAATAAAATTAACCATTAATTCCAAAATGAGATACAAATTATGTCTTTCAGATAGTCTAATGAATAATTTGCAGCGCACACTTTGGCACAAATTCCTTGTATTCTCTTTGTGCAAACTATTAATTAACACTAGAAGGTAATTGCTCGTTTGCTTGCTGTTTGATGATAGATTAAAGTCTCTTAATTGCGTCCCTAGCGGTGCGGTGGAGTGATTAAGCATACAGCTCATTACACTTCCACAAAATACTTGCAAGCTGCTGCTCTAAAATGTAATTTCGATGTTTACATGCATGTCGTTTCATTTTAATTTTACATTACGGTATTTTTGGATTCACGGTAACATTGGATTTATAAACAACTCTACGGAGATCGTATTTTTACTAATCTCACGTCAAAATTAGAAAGATAAGAAACTTACTTCGATTTCTGTGATACTTAGACGTATCACAGAAATCGAAAATACTAGTGACGATCAGGTAAAAATTATTGGATTAGTAAACTAATAAATCTAAGATCAGTTTAACTAGGTTATTCTCTTTGAGGCTTCTTATTCTTTAAGTATATGGAAAATTAATTTGGTTCTTGTTCAAAGGATGTAAATTATTTTTGTTAATTTGGAGTTATCTCTCCAACCCTCCGACACTTTCATAATGTTTGACGTTCGTAGCGCGTCTACGAGCTACGACTCAATTTTATTAGGATTTTTCGTAGCATTGTAAAGTCTACACCAAAGTGTTATACACCGCTATAGATGGACCTCATTGGACAGCTGGATATCTATGTTAAGGTACAGTTATTTGCTCAAAAAATGACATGCTTATAAGCATGCTTAAATTAGTGTGCTCGAACAACCCAAAAGGAGCAAGCTTATTATTAGCAATATTTCGACAGACCTTAGTAGCAAAATGCTTAATAATGGCATGCTTTCATGCTAGCAATGAGCATGTGTAACTGTACTAGATTTGTTACAAAATAGCTAGTTTATATTGGCACAGCCTATACCTCTTCATTACTCTTGTGATAGCTGAATTTAGATAGCCAATCCATTAAAATTACACGCTGCCATTGGCCAGTAAACCACGAACTGCGCTAATTCAGACATGATTAATGTTAATGGCACCATACACTGAGCAGACGATGCCAAAACATATCCTTTTGATGTTGATTCCAGGGAAATTAAATTAGATTTGAATTGATCGTTTGATTTTGTTAATTGAACCGATGTTTTTTTTTACTTCATTTTAATTATTTGCTACCGAAAATCTTTCGTTAAATTTTAGAAAAAAAAATGTTTTTCGAACAATGGTTAGCTTGAATTTTAGTATATTTTTAAAATATTCGTTTACATTTTGTTTATATTTAACCATTAGTAGCAAAATTTAACAATTAGTTATTTTAACTATGAATCAAAAAACTGGACCTAACTAAGTAATAAGAGCAGTTTGTGGGCACAAAATTAAATAACCTCTATTTGTTTTTTTATGTCATTATTTTTTTAGGAATTTATTCAAAACACTGTTTTGAATTGCTTAACTAGGAAAAATATTACAAAAATTGTTTTTTTTTTCTTTCTAAATTCATTCTAAATTCTCTAAACTACAATTTCAGTCCACTTTTGACTAAAACGGACTAACCTAATCCCCCAACCCTATTACCAACATACCAAAATATTATGGCATCACATCAAACATTCGCTCCAACTCTCCCTGCATCCAGTTAACCATTTAATCACCCTCCGGGATATTTATCGGCGATTTGATTTGCGTCGTTACACGTCCGTGATAAATGCCATCATATTTAACGACATCAGTTACAAATCGTTCCTAAACGCGATAATACTTTGACTTTTACTGTACGTACTTTACTTGGAAATGTGCACTTTATTGCAATCGTTTTGTATTCAATATCTATTTTTTTATTATAATCTAGTCTTTCACTGGGCACTTACACAGTAGGTTTCAAAATATAGCTTGGCTTCCACTACTTCGGGGCACATACCTAACGAGTGCTACTGAGACGAATCAGAAGACCACATCATTTCGTTCGTTCGTTCGTTCGTTCGTTCGTTTCAGGCAAATAACGTCCACTGCTGGACATAGGCCTCCTCCAAGGTTTTCCACAATGAACGGTCCTGCGCTGCCCGCATCCAGGCTCTTCCCGCGACCTTCACCAGATCGTCAGTCCACCTAGTAGGCCTGCCCACGCTACGGCTTCCAGCCCGTACATCATTTAGTAATAATCAATTAGATAGTTACTAAAAGTGTTAATAAACTTTTACCTAATTAAAAGTCTAGGTTATTGTCCTATGTCATTATCACGTAGAACTTTCATCTGGAACCAAATTTTCACGATATTTTTAACGATAAAATGATATAAAATCATTACTAATTGGCATTTGTCATTATCACTAATGAGTTCGAAGTGGACTCGACTGTAATAATTTAATTTCTCTGCCTACCTAAGTTGATTGACAATTTCGTTGGAATCCAAATTGGAGGCCTACACAGTTCTGTAGTGTACTAATTAATAGCTCGTATTAAATTCCCGTCTAATAAGAAACTAAGGCTGTAGTCACAGGGGCGTTTTGCTTCGTTCATCGACCTCATCATAGGGACATGGCCAAGGGTGATCTGTGAGTAGTAAAGAGTGAGTATAGCTGCGTACAAGGCTTTTTTTTATCGAATATACACTATGATTTAGATATTGGAGCTGAAACTAAAAACCAGATAAAACTACTGTTTAAAGGTCACCCATTAGCTTTTAGTCCAATAAAAATAATGTTAATCGTGATTTTTATTTTAATGTAATTAGCGATTACCCTCTCCCCGGCTCAAGGGCTAAGGGCGGGGACTTTTGATATATTCACCTCCTAACTAGTCTAAATAAAGTTCCGATGTCAGTATTGTGTTCCACGGATTTTTCTCTACACCGTCTTTAAAGCTAACCGGACTAAATAGGGTTGTGTTGTTAACATTTTGGCCACTTTGGGTGTCACGAACTGTTTGACACTGACTGTACCTGCTGTCTAAATTTTTCAGGAGTAATTCGTTCTATGCTACCGACATAATTTTCTCCGATTCAGATGATGAGCAATTGAGCACATTAAACCTCTTTCAAGATTATCTTCAAAACAAGCCACATTACGATAAAAGTATTGCTAATACCTATAAAACGGCTATAGAATACCAAAGGTGTACGCTTTCGGGTTATCAGTGCGTTCACCTCCTGAACGTAAAAAACGTATAAAATTAAGTTAAACCCATTCTAACGCCATGGGATGTCCGCGGACTCGAAGACCTTTTTGCTGATTCAAAAAGGTTTTAGGTAATGTCATTTTAAAAAGGTTTAACGTCAAACTGAAACAGCTTGCGTTGCGACGCGTGATTGTGTTGCATTATGAGAAGCGTAGCGTGTGAATAAATTGTAACAATACTGCCTACTGCACATCGAGCTTAATACGGTTGTACTTTATGTGCTTACTAGCAGCCGCCCGCGACTTCGTACGCGTGGACTTCGTTTTACCCCCGTTAGATATCATGTTGATAGATGGCGTTTTACGACTTTCCCCGCATGAATATTTACGAACGTCAAAAACAGTACTTTGTCCAGTGCTGTAATGTGATTTTTACCAATGACGATAGATGGCGCTTTTTTAGACACGTCTTATTTATTTATTGAAATGTATTTGTCACATATCGTCATAAATTATAGCCTATATGTTAATCTGGGTTATAAACCATAATACTGTAAAGTTTCAACAAAATCCGTTCAGTAGTTTTTGCGTGAAAGAGTAACAAACATCCAGACATCCAGACATCCAAACTTTCGCCTTTATAATATTAAATAAATAAGTAGGATGTAGGATTATAGGTGCGTTTTTGTAACTAAAAAGTGACTAATCTGACTGTAATGCTCCTTAAACAATTAATTACAGCAACAGCGTCAAATAGCTCGTGCCACCCAAATTAGTAAAAAAATTCGCAAACCGTATTTGTATCAATTTGTGTTGTCAACTTTTTGGCCAGTTTGGCTGTCACGAACTATTTTACGCTGACTATTATACAACAAACTCTAAGGCTGAGTTGCACCACCTAACTTTAACGGTAACTATGACGATATAGATGCAGCCCCGGATCTACGATTTTTTCGAACCGGGGCAAGAACTTGATATAGCGCCCCCTCTCGTGAGCGTTTGATTAACACTAATATTATAATATGTGGCATTATTGGTGATCGAAAGAATACTCTTTAATAAATTTGTACTCTTTATTATCTATTACTAATAACTTTTTCTTAGGTGTGACATCAAATTAAATATAGCAATCATATAACAAGGCAACTGATAATCAAGACTTTGTTTTAATTTTTCTCATCGTTTTTTTTTCTCTCTTATCTTACTACCTCTACAGCTTCACACGGCGTGCTTTCTTTTCCGCGAAAGAATCTATTAGCTCATCAAAGTCCGTTTCAAAGGCAGTTTTATTTTCAATGGCTAGAATCGCGAGGCTAGATAAACGTTCTTGGCTCATTGTTGAACGCAGATAGGTTTTAATTATTTTCAGTTTGCTGAAACTTCGCTCACAGCTTGCAGATGTCGTCGGTAATGTGCAGTATATCCTTAAAGCTATACTAACATTAGGAAACGCTTCTTGCAAGTCATTCTGACACAGATGTTGTAACAGGTCGAATGCACTTGATTTTTCATTAATTTCTGTTACTAGGTCTTTGAATACAGAAAGTTCCTGGCAAAAATCAACTGCATTCAAGTCTTTTGAATATTTTCGTGCTAGATCGGCTCCATTTTTCTGCAGATCATCAGTCGACATATTTAAAAACGCGTGACCACTGAGGAAGGCGAAATTTTCATGTAGACTCTTTGCGCTCTCTACCCTTGTTTCTATTTCTGTTAAAATTCTGTCAAATACTACTTTTATATCTTTGGAAAATAGCCCATTTGGGTCTAGAGTTCTTGATTCATCTTCGCAGAATTCGTCGTGTTGCCTTTTCTTTTTGGAAATTCGTTTATTTTGAAGGACTGGCTCTATTTTCAATTTTTCTGATATAGTTGCAGCTTCTTTGATCCAATGTTCTATTGGTTTTTCTCTCATTCCCTGTATGATCTTAACAAGACCTTGCATTATCATCACAGAACGCGGCAAGATAATATCCTCTTTTTGTATTTCAACGTTCACTCTATTAATCTCTCGAAGAATATTATTCCAAATTGATAAGTTGAGGATAAATTCGAAATCCATCATCGCATGTAGTAAATGACTAGCTTCATACTTCGATTCTGCGGCTGAAGAGGATTCTTCAATTTCTTCTAGAGCTTTGACAACTTCCGGTAAATTATTTAATAGAGCAGTAACAGCTTGGTGTTTAGCTGACCATCTGGTTTGACTACTTCCTTTTAAGTTTGTTTTAGTACACTTTTGCATTATTTTCCATCGCGTGGTGGATCCAACAAAGAAACAATAAAGTTTTTGTATAAGCCCAAATAGGTTAACTGCTTCTGGACATGATGACGCTGAATGCACGCCCACAAGATTTAAAGAGTGTGCTAGACAAGGTACAAACATTGCCAGCTCGTTCATTTGCATAACTCTGGATTGGACGCCTTTGTATACGCCAGCCATATTAGATCCGTTGTCGTAAGATTGTCCGCGGCATTTTTGAATATCCAAACCATCATCTTCTAGTTTTTCTAGAATTTGCTGTGTGATATATTCTCCAGTTTTTCCATCTACTTCAATAAAATCAATAAAGCTTTCCTTAATAGTGCATCCAGTTTCTGTTATTTTTATATACCGAATAATCTGGCTCATTTGTTCTGAATGAGATATATCTGGAGTGCAGTCAAACATGATGGTAAAGTAGTTGGCCTCCTTGATCTCATTGATAATGGTATTTCGAACTTTTTTTGCCATCATATCGATTATTTCGTTTTGAATTGTTTTCGACAAATAGGATACCTGTCCTTTTTTGACGTGATCTAACTGATACTTGAGAGTAGGATCGTATTTAGCAAGTAGACATACCAAATTAAGAAAATTTCCTTGACTAGGTTGAGGAAAATTTTCAGTGAGATCCCTCAGTGTTTCTTTAGTACCTCTAAAAGAAAGACAGTTTGTGGCAAGATACATGACAGCGTCCATTACTACATGTAGAATATGTCTCCATTTTTTTTTCTCAGAGTGAATTAATTGCTCTATATCGCGATCAATGCCCTGGCACAATTTCATTTGCTGCAGGCGGGTTTTCCACTTAATAAAACATTCTTTATGCGTTTGTGATACTTCATGCTCAGTTAATCTTTCTAAAGTCTTTTTCCAATTAATGAGACCCTCTGTACACAACGCTGATGTAGAAGTGCTGGCAAATAACTTGCAGACAGTGCAGTAAAGTGCATTTTTTGTTTTCGAGTAAACAAGCCAGGATCTTTTAATAATTTCCTTATTTGCCATTGTTCCGAACCACATGTTATGTGTCAAATGCCTACCGTTGCGTTCAGTGGACCTAAAGTCTATGTTATTTGGATGTTCATTATTTAGTAATACAGCTTGTTTACTCAAAAATGACCTTTGTTGATCTGTAATTTTCTCTTGGCTCGGCCATGTACCTGGATCCATTAAATCTATGATTTCGTCTTTGCTGCTCAACTGCAATAAGTCACTAGATGCTAGTTGAACGTTATCTCCCTGCTGAGATAACACAGACGAATGATACTGTTTGCCATCATCTGAACCTTGAAGCTTCAACTGATTTGTCGAATCAACTTGAGTGTCCAAATTACAAGAGTTATTGGAAATACCTGAAACCGTATCCGAAGTATCAGTGGAACTTGACGATGGAGCCGCTTCGTAAAGCCATTTTCTCATCTTAGAAGCAGATTTATTTACGTCTTCAAATTTCTCTTTAGCTCTTTTTCTATTTTCAGCCCCAGAAAGCTTTTTTCTCGGTGCGCTCATCGTTGATCTTTTACAACCTAAAAAATATTCATAATATATTTTACTATATATATGTTACGGCTAAAGATAGGTGTGAACATAAACTTAAGATTAGCCGGCTAAACTTAAGTTTAGCTTCGAGAAGCAGCTAAAGTTCGATAACATGTTAGTTTGCGTCATGATATTCCATCTTTAGCCGGCTAATGTGCACATTAGCCAAAACGATACGGCTAAAAATGTATTCGATGGGCGCTCCAGGCCGGCGGAAGGCTTGAGGGGGCGGTGGGGAGACAACGAATAGCTCCATATTATTTAACAATTGTGACTAGATATTGTTTTAAGTAATTAACACTGAAGAAGTTTTATTTTGTTTTATTTTGTAATTTTAAATACCCACCTACAGAAGATTCTGTAATGACCAAATGGTTCCTTATTATTTTATTTTAATGATTAGGTACCTAGATATTGTTTTAAGTAATTAATATTTTGTTATTGTAATAATTGTAATTTTCCTACATAGGTACATAAAAGTATGTGTAATGAAAGTGATTATATTTTAATAAAGTTTTCGTGTCAAAATAGTAAACATTATTACATTGTTTCCTTTTCCATTTCCTTCTACATTTTTAGCCAAGGGCCTGCGGTTACACTTAAGTTTAGCCGGCTAAAGATAGAAGAAACTAACATTAACACCTCGTCGAAGATAAACTTAAGTTTAGCCGGCTAATCTTAAGTTTATGTTCACATCCATCTTTAGCCGTAACATATATATTTTACTAAATATTCATAATATATATTATGGTAAGTAACTGAATTACGGAGCCCAGCAAAACATGAGTTATAGACACTTCATCAATTACATAATACATTAAGGAACAGCAATAGGATCGAAAAGATAATATAATTAATATGATTTATAATATTATTTTTATTACTTACCTATTATTTCGTAAGGCGTTTATTTCCAATACGGTGTAGTTTAAGTCAATAGTTTCGCTAATAATTATTATAATTACTCGCACACGCAATCAATCACATAAACAAACAACGATAGTCCCTTGACGTACAGGTTTATTCGGCTCGGTTCGTGTAGCCTCTAGTTCTACATGTGAGTCTCTGCCGGGAATCCCCGTATGTGACATACGGGGATTCCCCCGGCAGAGATACGTACGCTATCAGTGTTGCCAACTAGGTTAATACAGAATGTACTAAATTGATTTTGGCGCCCTCTGAAACTGCCGCCCGGGGCAGGTGCCCCGGTTTGCCCCCCCCTAGATCCGGGGCTATGACCCACGCTGAACTGTCCCACCAAACTCAATGACAGGGGGGCGCTACCATCGTTCAACTATATGGTTTCCAACATAGCAAAAATCGGAAGCAGCGATCCGGTATTGACGGTGGCGCCCCACTGTCAATGTCATGGATAGGACAGTTCAGTATTTTGGAACTATAACCGGTGCTTTTTGTATGGAGTTTGACAGATTTTTGACGTTTGTCAAAGTTAAAGTATGATGGTGCAACCCACCCTAACTCTATGCTCTATCTACAGGCGTCTCCGTAACTTTTTTCAGACAGGATTTTCTTATTTTCCCAAGATCAGTCGGTCGATGTGATTGCATTGATTGATAACGGATATCAAATCTTAAGGTTACAATGAGGTTTTGGTTTTAAATAACTTGAAAAATTCAAATTGCCTAAGGTGGGAATGAAATCCACAACTGATAACGAATGATTTTACGACTCTTAACGCTAGAATTTTTGATAAGAATTGTCTCTAAAATATTACATTCGAGGGGCTCTCTTTTACTATAGCACCTAATAAAAAACAACAGAGACGGCCATTTTGAAAACTTAGCAACATTTGCGCGTAGAATTCTGTTTTCAACTCGATTTAAAGCTGGAACGGTCTCAAATTGACTTTTGTGAGGCTCCGCGATCGTTGGAGACATATTTATGAGCACTTTAAACCCTTTTAACAGTTTATACGTTTGTCTATCTGTCCGCTAGGGTAAAGGCGCGGGCTCAATGGCCAGTCATGATCCAAAACTTAAAAAAAAAAACAATATGGAAATGAAAAATCTTTCAATCCCTAATTTTTAAGTGACTCCTATGGTGACACATAACAGGCATTTTGTTTTTCTAGGGTTCACTTAAAAATTACGAATTTATGGTGAAAACGGGCATAAGACCAATATTTGGCACTTATGAACGTGAACGTGCGATTATTTATTTCATTGCACACAATATCGGAGTCCAAAAGGCAAACTCAAAGCCATAATAGTATTTTCTTTCAGTCAACTTTTAGGTTAAGCAAAAATTTTAAATCTTGCTTATAAGCTTTATTGTGTTTGCAAGGAAATCTATGACACTAGTTGGCAACCTTAATTGTTTAATGTTCACTGGCTTTTATAGCAGTTTTACAATTTGAAACTGGCGATGATGATTGAAATAATGTAATTTCAAAATGGCTATCTGTAAGATGACCTGTAACAAAAGTGAATAAATAAAAACGTAGTTATTAAATTTTCAGCGTTAAGAGTTGCATCTCAACGGGTGCATCCAGTGTCCAAGTAGCTCATATGGAAGAGCCCGGCAAGCAAGTTCGATTCCCACATTAGGCAGTTCGATTTTTTCAAGTTATTTATAATTTACAGATAAATACCTAAATAACGATGTCTGCATCAAGGATTTTTTTATCACTGATGTAGACACAGCCTTAGCTAAGGCAAAACTTTTATGTGGAGCTGGGCAGCGAACGGGTTTATGTTATGGGTCAATTCGGGGCCAGGGGTGAGTTGAAGAGATAATTCTAGCGAAAAAGCCCCTAAAATGGAATAAGAATAAGAATAAGAATAAGAATGTCTTTATTTGCTTCAAACATGGTATAAGGATGTTGGTTTTTACAATGTGCTCATGTTTAGCCTTTTAAAAATAGCATGCAAATCATTTTCATAAAATGTCATTTCATTAAAATATTTTATACCAAATTACATTAAAGAGAGATTATTCTATTACATTCATTGTCAAACAATTAAGTATTTATGTCAAATTCTATCTAGATGTCAAATTATGATTAAAATATTCCTTAATACTGTAAAAATTTTTGTTATGGAGCCAATCATACAATTTCTTTTTAAACGGTCCAGACTTCAAATCTTTAAATTCATTCGGTAACTTGTTGAACACTCTTACACACATAGCCAGGCAACTTTTACCGTATTTGTCAGATTTTGGAATAACTTTTAACACCAATTTATGCGGGTTTCTGCGCTGTCTAGAGTTTTGTATGTCATTCGCTTTTTTGAACAATCCTTTGTTTTTATGTACAAAGTTACAGATTTCCAAAATATATAGTGAAGGTAAAGGTAATAAACCAAGATCTTTAAACAATGGTCTACATGATTCCCTAGGCGGAATTCCACAGATTGCTCTGATGCATCTCTTTTGGGCTATAAAGGCTCTATTTTTATCTGTGCTATTGCCCCATAGCATAAGGCCGTAGCGTGCTATTGATTCTACATATGCCCTATAAGACATAACAGCCGTTTTACTGTTTGTTACCTTTTTAACGTGATTTAGGGCATATCCAAATTTATTTATTCTGTTACATATGTTCTCAATATGCTGCTTCCAGTTTAAATCCTCGTCAATAGTAATACCTAAAAATTTTATACACTGTGCTTGCTGAATTTTATTAATATTTAGCTTAAAATTATACTTCGCGTGTTTTGATTTGTTAAATTGTACAAATACCGATTTATTTAAATTAATTGTCAAATTGTTACTCTCAAGCCATTCTATTATATTATCAACAGTGTCATTAATGTCAGTCTCATGATTCAATATCGAGTTATCTGTCTTATCCGTGGTCACTATTATTGAGATGTCATCAGCATATAAGATGCACTTGTGGTTTGTCGCGTCAGTTATGTCATTTACATATAATAGGAACAATAAAGGCCCTAGAATACTTCCCTGGGGAACACCCTTTTGAGTTACGCGATAATGCGAAGAATGAGAAATCATCTCTTTTTTCTCAACCTTATCAATGGTGACACACTGCTTTCTATTGGTCAAGTATGACTCTATCCATTGATTCGTCACACCCCTTATGCCGATATCCTCTAGTTTTTTTAGTAATATTTTGTGAGAGACGAAATCAAATGCCTTAGACAAATCAAAGAATAGACCGGTTGTGAGGCGATTTTTGTTAATATTATCTAGTATAGAATCCAAGAGTGAAAAAGAAGCTAATGTCGTAGATTTCTCTTTTTGGAAACCGAATTGATCATTTGTTATGATCTCAAATTTAGTACAAAAATCTAGAAGCCTTCTATACATGCACTTTTCAAATATTTTGGAAAATATCGTAATAAGTGTAATAGGACGATAATTGTTAACATCGTCTTTATGACCTTTTTTGTAAAGTGGCTTTACCACCGACACTTTAAGTGCTTCTGGGAAAATTCCTGATTTAAAAGATATATTTACCAGATGAGTCAAGATGTCTGCTAATTCATTCATACTGGATTTAATTATTTTTGTACTGATCCCGTCATATCCTTCTGAATTTGTATTTTTTAATGTCAGTATTTCTTTTTTAATGTCATAATGTGTCATTGGTTTAAGGAAAATTGAATTTGATATACCATGTCTCTTTTTAATTTGATGCTGCATATTAATTGGCAAAGGTTTATTGGATATGTCAATGAAATGGTCATTAAATACATTAGCTATGTCACTTGGGTTTTTAATAATAATGCCATTGGAATTTATTGAGGAAATGTCATTAAGGTTTTTGTTATCAATTTCGTTTTTTATAACCGTCCAAGTAGCTCTACACTTGTTGTCACTTTTATTTATATACTGTATGTTACATATTTTTTTCGATCTATATATACATTTTTTTAAGATTTTAGAGTATGTAAGGTATTTTGTTCTATTTGCTGTTGATTTATTTTTATAATAACGAAATCGAAGAGCTCTTTTATTTGTACAGCAATTTTTTAGCCCTTTGCTCATCCATTTATGGTTGTTTCTATATGTGACCTGTTTCCTAATTCGTATGTTTGGAAAGCAAAGACTATAGAACATGGCGAATGTTTCCTGAAACTTATTGAAAGCTATGTTAACATTAGTTTCCGCATAGATCTCAGACCATGATAGTCTGTTCAGGCATTCTTTAAATTTTTTGATATTTAAGTAAGAGTAATCTTTCCTAAATGTAAAATAAGAATCAGGTTTTAACTCTTTCTGGCTTACTGGGAAGCTTAAGAGTTGTGCAGTCTCATGGTCTGACAAACCCAAAGGTAACACAGTTGCTTCCGCATTTTTAATATTACTAAGAATATGGTCGATGCAAGAGTCCTTTCGCGTGGGGACGTTAATATGGATTTTTAAGTTGTATCCATTGCATAGATCCTGTAAATGAGACGTGATTTTACCTATTTTGAAAGTATTTATATTAATGTCACCTGCTATAACGATTTTAGTACTAGTCTTATATTTTCTTGTTATGTCATGTAGAGTAAGGTTTAATTTGTCCAAAAATATATTAGGGTCAGATGTAGGAGTTCTGTATAAGCAGATTATGACCATATTATAGACAGGAATCTCAATACCACAAATTTCAAATAATTTCTGAGTTGCATATTTATGGAGGTAAGTTAGTTCTCTAAAGTCAATGTTATTCTTTATTAAAATGCATGTTCCGCCTCGTTTTTTATCCCTACAAAAGGAAGCCGCTATATTGTAATCTTTTACTTTTATATAATTGTCATACCCAGCTTTTAGGAACGTTTCGGTTAGACATAAGATATTGGGAATGCAATCTTCCTCTCGTAAGTTTTCTAACGTTAACTCTAGCAAAGATTGTTTGGAAAGAACACTGGCAATATTCTGATGCATTATTTTAAAACTTAAAGGTTTAGGATCGAAAAAAAGTGTTCTTTGTTAATTTGGGAAAATAATGGGGTATAGTTCCTTTTTTATACTGTGACACTATATTATCATCAGAGTTGCCTGAGGAAACCCGCCCCACATTGTCATTCAGAGGTTGTTTCCGCGTAAAATAATATGGAATTGTACCTTTACGTATTTTTTTCTCCAGACTTGGTTTATTACGGAATATCAAATTCTTGAGTATTTTAGGGTCTAAGTATTCTTCATGATAGTCAATACAATTAATTACGTGGTTGATGGAATTACATATGTTATACAAATTATTATAATCGCAGTAAACAAAGTGGCAGTTTTTGTATTCTTTACATGTCTTTTCAATATTTTTGTTTAAATCGTGCACATTCAGGTATTTATTTTTAAAAACATTGAGAACAATAATATTGTTGTTGGCAAATGTTTTACATAAGGAACGAATCTGTGATAGAACTATATGTTGACTATAATCGTTTTCACCGATACTAATTACAAGCTTATCCTTTTCCGCTAGCTTAAATGTCTGATAATCCCGTAATACCTCGGTGCTAAAAGCAAACGGCTTTAATTCTGCTCTCACTTTATATTTCCCGTAGACATTATTTTCTCTGGAGCGTATTAGCGCGGCTGATAGGTTGATACATTGCTGTGTGCCCACAATAAAAATTTTCTTTGTGTAGTCCTGAATATCTCCTCCTGTACTTTTAGGCCTTTGCTGTGTAGAGCTTTTAGGAATAGTTATTCTTTGTTTGAGCGAAATAATGTTGTTATTTAGATCAGCTATTTCATTCTCTGCAGTCTTCAATTTGTATTCGAGGTGTGTTATTCTGAGTTGAAGCGTTTTGATTTTTTTGTCCTCTTCGCCATCCCTGTTATGATGACTGCTTGATGAGGTTTTAGGAGTCGTAAATATAGACGGACTCCCTGTAACTTTGGAATTGGATCTACATTGATTGCCTGAGCTTCGACTAGTTTCCAGTAGCGGCGATTGGCATAACATCTTTAATGTACTGTTTTCCTTTAATAATTTTTCTATATGTCTATCAAGTTCAATGTTTCTCAATATTGTGCTGTCAAGTTCATTTTGCGTATATTCGAGTTCTGTCTTTAGCTGAGTTATCATTTCTTTCATTTCATGAACTGTGACCGAATCAGTTAGTGTTAAATCCAGACTTCTAGAGAGGTGGTCTGTCATCCGAGACATCTCTACTGAAGTGTCAATTTCTGTGAGAACATGGGAGTCGTTTAGCTCACTGTTGGTAGAGGAACGGTGCGCAGGACTAGAGGGCTCGCTTGGTGTGTTGGTTATCGTTTGTATTGTTGTAGCCGGCAGTATCACGTTGTCCTTCGGTTCCGCCAACTTGGAGGCCAGGCATTTTTTTCGAGTCATGACGTTGGAGGTCTCCTCTTGTTTGCTAGACGCTTTGGATTTGCATTCTTTACACTTCCAGTTCTTCCTTGTGTTTGGCTCCATTAAACGATAGAGTTTTTCCGATAGACCTACACAGTCAAACTCATACCGATTTTTACATGAAGAGCATAATACTGTGCTTTTTACGTCAACCATGGCTTTGCATTTAAAACATTTTGTTGTTTTTCGTCCATTGCTGTTAGTAGCATTTTTACTATCGGGTGCTTTTGTTGACATTGTAAAAAACAAAAGCAAAAAAATAGAAAAACAAAAAATAAAATGTATCTTGGATTCGAACTGGGGCCTTCCTGCGTATACAGCGATCCCTTAACCGCAACACCAGCCAGCTCTTAGCTAGTGTGGTCAAATTTTGAATAGTGTTTCTGCTATGACGTTGTCGAAGCGAGGTGTCGTGCAAGATCGGCAAAAGTCGTTTGCACTTGTTAGTCAGCTGAGTCACAGCTGATCGCCGACACTCACTACGTACACTGTTTTAAATATTCACTGTCACAACGATGTTTTGGTTTAGTTTTCTGTTTATACACTTCACAGGTCCTTTGGTTATTGAAAAATTATAGCACAGTTCGATTTAATAAACGTTTATCTTGATGTAGATGTAAAAAAATCTCTAAAAATCGTACTTTTACTATGAAAGCAGATATTTTTATAACGGAGCCTCTCTAAACACTACCGCGCGCGGTGCGCGGGGTGCGCGGAGTCATGATAATTCCTTCCAAAATCTCGAAGACTGTAAAAACTGTTAGAGCGGAATACGACCGCGTTTATAGAGTCAAATGAAAGTAAATATCCTACTAGTCCTACTATCCTATTCTACTAATATTATAAATGCGAAAGTTTGTGTGGATGTCTGGATGTTTGTTACTCTTTCACGCAAAAACTACTGTGTGCCTACCATGAGTTTACGTTAGGTGTGCTCGCTAGCGACTGCGTAAAAAAATGACATTTAAATGTATGACATATTGTGCAGCGCCCCTAGTGGCTACTTTCAAGAAATAAGATCTTCATAGAATTTTTTGACGTATTCGCTAGCGAGCTCACCTAACGTAAACTCATGGTAGGCACACTGAACGGATTTTGTTGAAACTTTACAGTATTACTGATTATAACCCAGATTAACATATAGGCTATAATTTATGACTATATGTGACAAACTAAATAAATAAGACGTGGGTAAAAAGCACCATCTATCGTCATTGGTTAAAATCTACAGCCAAAAAATTTTGACATTCGTAAATAGGTATTCATGCGGGGAAAGCCGTTAAACTGCAACTTGCAACATCATTAGTAATTAAACGAGGTCCACGCGTAGGAAGTTGCGGGCGGCCACTAGGGTATAAATAAATACTTATTCCTACAATAACAACTACAGCTGCTGCTTTGCCCCTAACAAGCATAGCTAGTATAGCACTATCTGAGTTCATTGTGTACGTAAGTCAAAGTGCTTTCTGTGGGATTACATCAGTCCAAAGCTAGGGCAGGCCCTTAGTCATAATAGGTAATTTATCTTTGTTTGAAAAAAGACACATATAACAATGACATGTACGGTGCTATAGTGGTTGAAGTGGCGTCTAGCATACCTACTATCTTTACTACAATATCTTAGTCAAAGGTCGAAGTTGGAATTTATTTTGGGGTTGGCCCGAAGGCCTTGGTCAAACCTTGGATAGATCAGTCATTCCGCGAAGAGACTGACTGCATATCGACTTTTGACTATGACAGATACCTACCTATACAAAAAAATATGTTGTTGTATTTATATTATAAATGAATGACTGCGGTTACAAAATAAATTGGTCCCATCGGTATTTAAGACCTCAACCGCAATTGCGTTGTATTACTTGTATTACGATACACTAACCACCAAATATACCCCACGTAAGTAACCCTTTAAAAACCGCTGAGAATAAATAAATGCTTAAATTTCCAGTAGGTAGGTACCATTTTCATACCATTTGCTAGAGAGTGATTTTAAAAACCAAACACATTTTTTAAAAGTACAAAATAGTTTAATTTTGCTAAAAGCCTTTTATCTAAAATGCCATTTTGAATCTTATTGAAAAGAATACTAAGTACTAATCTTCTACGAGTAATAGGTATACAGTAATACTTTTATCAAGCTTTTGAACTAAGTACATTATTGGTGAACAAAGAAACCGAGAAACTATCTACTTTTCAAATTAAATTAATCCTTGTTTTAAAAGAAAAAAATTATCCCCCTAACATTGTTTAAAAAAAAATCATCAGCGAATAAAACTCATTTAATTTTGTAAATAGGCTTTAAAAAGCACTTTTACACATCCCAGTATTAACCCTACCTACTGTTTCGGGACAATAAAAATAGTATACTTTTAGCCGATAGATTTTTAATATTTATTTTAAAACAAAACATCTTTAAAAATATTTAGTTTGAGCTGCAAAAGTTGGTTTAGCCGACCGCACGCAGCAGCAGCAGATGACATGTTGCCGCGACACGTCACTTTCTATGTCATCATCATCATCATCACTTCAGCCACAAGACGTCCACTGCTGAACATAGGCCTCCCCCAATGACTTCCACATCGCACGGTTGGTAGCGGCCTGCATCCAGTGCCTGTATAAATACTTTCAGACGACGTGTCGCAACGAATGCTATTTCATAGAAATACATAGAAACCAGTAGTGTCGCGACGACACGTCGTCTGCTGCTGATGTCTAAATCTACGAACTTGCACCTTTATGTGACCATTGGTCTATTCTTTAGCAAACTAAAGTCAATGCACTGCCCGTAAGTAGTACATATAATTAACTTAAAAAAAAAAAAAAAACCGACTTCAAATGCGTGAACACAAAAAAAATCTAAAAATTAAAAATATTGCGTATAAAAAAGTTCATCCCCAATTTTCCACCCTTGGGGGTGAAATATTTTCTTCAAATTCGCATGAAACCACCCTTATGATAATACCTATTCAACAAAAAAATAATCGTTTAAATTGATTTATAATCGGCGGAGATATTGCGTATAAAAAAGTTCATCCCCAATTTTCCACCCTTGAGGGTTGTTTTTTCTATTATTAAATTTAAATGGGACCACCCTTGAGGTATTATCTATACGCCGAAAAAAGATTTGTTCAAATCGGTTCATAATTGGCGGAGTTATCGCGTAACAAACATAGAAAAAAAACATACGGGTCGAATTGAGAACCTCCTCCTTTTTTGAAGTCGGTTGAAAAGTGTGTACGTCAGCATTGTGGGGGGTAACTGCCCGTGTCAGTAAGAGCACGGAAATCCATTAAGGTTAACGCTCAGTCAGTGATTCTGGATTCACGACAGCTAAGCGGGACTTTTGATTTTAACTGACTAGAGATTTAATGTTTTTGAAGCGTATGTTTTATGTACCATTTCTATTATTTTATCTAGACGTTCGTTTATAGCGTTTTTACATATAAAGTTATCTCTTTTTTTTTTTTGGACTATTTGATTTAAAGACGTACAAGAGTAGAATAAATTCTGGCAGACAGGCCTCCCACTCAGTGGACCGACGATCTAGTGAGAGTTGTAGCAAGCACCAGGATACGGGCAGTGCAAGACCAATGCTTGTAGAAATCCTAAGGGGAGGTCTTTAATCCAGCAGTGGACATATTTTGGAAGAAAATATAGGAAATATGTTTTTCATTTATGACTTTTTACTTTGAATAAAAGAATACAAAATACGAATAATCCCGTTAACCCCTCGTGGTAAGCTAAATATGCTTGTGTTACGAGTGGGCTCACCACAATAGTTGAGCGGCGTCGGGGATCAAACCCGCGTTCCTCGGATCACAAGCCGGTCAGTCCGACCCCTTCACCGTTGGCTATCGTCGCTTTGGGATTCATCAATTTGAATACTTGATTTTTACACACACCCACAGAGGAAATTATTTATTGCCAAAAGCACAGGTAAATAAGATCCAAAACTTACTTGGCAGAGAACTAGCGACTTAGTATAAAACGTAGCAAAACTCAAAAGAAACTAATTTCTTGGCACAGGTGGAGAACGATCGGTTAAATTCGGAGCAGGTCGTAACTGTAAACTTTTATTACGTGTTTATAAACTACTAGCTGTGCCCGCGACTTCGTACGCGTGAAAACCTGTTTTCGCAACATTTTTCATTTTTGCTAATGCAGTTCTATTTCTTTTCCTAAATTAAGGAATGTTTTCTTTGACTATAATTTTCTATCTACAGTATTGAAAGTAGTTTCCCTCCAGGTGGCATTACAAAATTCCACCCTGTATAATAATATAGCCTATAGCCTTTCTCGGTAAATGAGCCATCTAACATTGAAAGAATTTTTCAAATCGGACCGGTAGTTCCTGTGATTAGCGCGTTCAAGTGTTTACTTGAACTACAAACAAACTCTTCAGCTTTATAATATTAGTATAGATTGGCATCTATTGGCATACAAGACTATGCATAATTTTATTTACAATGTAGCTAGCCTGCTTCAAACTGAAAGATTAATAATGAAGGGATATCAAGGCTGAGTTGCACCATCTCACTTTAAAAAAATCTGTCAAACTCCATACAAAAAGCAACGGTTATTGTTATTGGGTTAAGTACCGGTTAAATAAGGTGGTGCAACTATTAAGCTAAAGGGTATTCAGTCATTTATCATTAGTTTTAACAGCTCAATAAAACAATGACAATGACAGCTTATGCAATCTACATTAATATATGCATACAATATACAGAATTCAATAAAAGCACTCTACATTTTAAATGACTTCAACACACTTTTTCCAGGCTCGCAGGCTTACTTAATACGCGGCTTCCATCAAAGCGGAGCGGAAAAGTATCGGGCCGTCAAAGTTTTCTAATTTGACAGCGGTGGCAAGAGAAAAGTGGAAACAATGAAATCTGATTGGTTATTTAACACACTTCTTTGCTCAGCTCCGCTTTGGTAGAGACCGGGCCTAAGGCGTTCACGGCCAATTTGCGAGCTCACGGGCCAATTACGCGCTTTGACGTATGTATTGTGCTCGTAAAACGTTCGTGTCATGTAGGTATACATGGTCTGCAACGCATCAAAATAGTATTAGTACTTATAGGAGTACATTTTTATTGCAAAATCGAACATTCTAAAACTTTATAAGGTGCTACGGTTTTGAAGACCGTAACTACGAGCAAAGCTTGGCGTGGAGGTTAAAACAGACTGTGCAACTGGTTTCTATGTGATTTTTTTATTGTTAGAAACAGTGTGCTTACCAAGAGTTTACGCTAGGTGTACTCGCTAGCGACTGCGTAAAAAAATTACATGAAATGTATGACAGATTGTACAGCGCCCCTAGCGGCTACTTTAAAGAATTAACATCTTCATATAATTTTTTGACGCATTCGCTAGCGACAGGCCCGCCGCTAGCTGTTTCGTCGCCCGCGTGCAAAACCGATTATGCCGCCCTACGACTGAGTAACTACATAATGAGTTTTGTCAAAAAAAAGGCTAATTTAATTGATGTTTTCTCATTTTTCATGCTATGACATATTTTCTTAAACTTAATAGTCCAATCAGTAGGTGTTTATTTCCTGCAAAAGGTGGAAAGTAAAATGTTTTAATTTGTATTAAGTATATTTTTATGTATGGGCTAGTTATGAAAAAAGTATGTTTTCGAACTCGAGACGTCAGAGCGTTAGTCACCATCTTGAGTTAAAGGGCCGAAAATTAATTATTTTTTACATTTAACGCTTCAATAGTTGACTATATGGATTACTAATGTTTGGCCAAAAAACGTTTCCCAAATTATCACATCGCAAACAACGTTTCGCAAATTTTCATTTGGCAAATTTTCACTTGGCAAAACAACTTATTGCAAATTTTTAACTCGCAAATGTCGTGTTTGGCATATTATTGTTTACCAAATTATTGTTTGGCAAAGTATGTTTTGCCAAATGTTTCATTTGGCAAAAATATTTCACGATAAACAATTTACAAAATAATTTGATTGGTGCATAGAATGGAATACAAATAAGCCTGTGGTTATTATTTTGTTTCGTGAGTAGTAAATATAAAAAAAATCTATATTAATTTTCATATTTCATTCTTTTTTTTCGAAATTTCCAAATGATTCATCCCAACTAATATTATAAATGCGAAAGTAACTCTGTCTGTCTGTCTGTCTGTCTGTCTGTCTGTCTGTCTGTCTGTCTGTCTGTCTGTCTGTCTGTTACGCTTTCCCGCTTAAACCTCGCAACCGATTTTGATGAAATTTGGCATAGAGATAGTTTGAGTCCCGGGAAAGAACATAGGATAGTTTTTATCCCGGTTTTTGAAACAGGGACGCGCGCGATAAAGTTTTTCTGTGACAGACAAAATTCCACGCGGGCGAAGCCGCGGGCGGAAAGCTAGTTAACAATAAAGGTGATTCTAGCGCTCGGCGGCCGCTGCCGCGGCACGCTTTTCTCGCCTTCGCGCGTTAATGGTCACTGTTCTAACCTAACCTAACCTACTATTTTCTGCAATACCTACTTTCTGCAACCATACTGTTTTCTGCAATCTCTTTGTTTTACATAAAATTCTTGTGAAAACCATGATCATGTGCCTATGCTTTGATTTGTGGGTAACGGTGGGTAAGTATGTGAAGTGTCAATTTGACCGAACAAATTATTTGGGATATAATATTTGACAAAATAAAACATTTGCTATATAAACATTTGCCAAGTAAAATTTGGCCAAATGATAATTTGACCAAATGAATTAGTTGCGAAAAGTATAGTTGCTAAAAGTTCATTTGGGAAATGAAACTTCGGCGATAAGTTGTTTGCGAAGTGAAATTTGGCGAAAAGTAATTTGGCCAAACGGAAGGATACCTGACTATATAGAAAAATGACTTTAAGAAGTATAAAGACGATAAAATTTCAATTGTTTAAGTATTTTATTTATTCTGTACGTCGCGTAGATACAAAGTTATACAAGGGAGAAAATTTTCATTTGCACAAAAATCATTGTAGTAGCCTCCCCATCCCTCTTGAGTAGAGGGACGGTGCACACGAGTGTGCCATAGCAGGGAGGGTTAGTGGTGGACGTTTCGTGTGTTACTCCCGCTCTAACCGCCCGCTCAATTTCCTCTCCCTTACCCAGATGGGCGCTTACCCGCTTTGATCAGGAGATGGCCAAGGAGGCTGCATACGTATGCGATAGTCACGGACGGTGATATGGCGGCCATCCAATTAAGAAAATCGTTAATTGAGGTGTGTGATGTTAACATGCCTCGATCACGCTACCGCACACCTTGTCGTGCTGTCTACTGGTGGTCGGCTGAACTAGCTGAGCTGCGTTCACTCGTAGCTGGCGTAGACGTTCACGAGACCCGTCATATGGCTTGCCTTTATGAAATTGGAGCCGCCAAAGACCGAGCGAGAGCAGAAATGCTCGCAAGTTTGGACGACGACGATACTAACTGTGGGAGATTATATGCTAGAAACCAACTACAGCCTATTGGTCCTCTACTGGCTAAAGAGCAGGCTCTGCTAGACAAGGTTTTGCGAGCGCTCTTCCCGAACCAGTTTGCCTCTTTCGCTCTACCATCCATGATAGATTCCCGCAGTATCAACTCAGCTGTGGAGGGGGCCCCTCTTTGCCTGCCTAGGCCGGACAACTATGCCTGCTGCGCAAGGAAGGCCGTCCAGATAACTCAACATCGGATATGACTGGGTACAAAGCGGCGCCCTCCTCCCGGGCGTACCTATATGTTATCAGCTATGCAGGTGACACTCGTCACAGCCTGAGGGAGGGATTGTATGGACGCGGCCAATTTGGCGACCACTGCCAGCACTTAAATTGCCAAGCGCATCTGGAGACTGGAGTGTTTCTCCTAACGCCCATATTATTTTACCGTGGATGGAGTCAGGATCTAAGTTAAGGTTCAGAGCAATTGCTGTGGCAATTGTCTGGGCCTGATAGTGGATAGCCGGTGTCAGTTTGACCCTCATTTTGCCATACTGTCATAGCGCCTGCTTAAGGCCGCGGATGCTTTATCGTGGGGTGGTTCGAGAGCCAAATGGCGGCTCCTTTACGCCAGCATTTTGAAAAGCATTGCGCTTTACGGGGCTCCCATATGGGTTGACATCCTCGACAGAAGTCGAGAGGCCCGCTCGAGAAGAGAGGTGGTCCGCCGCGTGGCTCGGAGGACGAGGCGCGATACCCTCGCAGTGTGTGTGGCGTGGGCTCGAGGCGCTGGGCCGGGACCTCGTGTTGGCTAGCATAGTCAAAGCAATGCTGGACAGTAATGAGGCCTGGGCGGACATAGCCTCCTTCTGCGAAAACGTCATGTTGCAAAATGAGTCCTCGGAGCGAGAGCACGAGGACGAACCAAACGCGCCCTCACTCCGTCGGCGGCGAAGGGGTCAGAGGAGGGGACAATATGATCGCTTCCTGATTCCCCTCCACGGTGATGGTCAGCGGCTGATAGTGTGGGGGTGCCCCCGCCTGCATTGCACACACCATCTCCTCCGTCAGACGGGAACAGCTGCGTGATCCCAGCTGTTCTGAGCGCCCTGAGCTTCTCTTCTCGCAAGCTCTGAGCGCCCGATTTGCCGCCCCCCTGGGCGTGCCGCCCGCGTGCGGTGCACGCATTGCACGCCCGCTTGCGGCGGCCCTGGCTAGCGAGCACACCTATGGTAAGCACACAGAAATAAACTAATGTACTTAACATTAGTTTCTAAATCAGAAATAGCTACATGTAAGTATAAAGCATTATTTAATGAACACATCCTTCACACAGTTGACGTAGAGCGTTGATTTTTTAACGCAAAATGAAAAAACATTTTTTATATAAAATTCAAGGATAAGCCGGCGCCGCAGGATGGACATAGTCATGACTACTTTAGGAAAAATAAGGAAAAAAATCTATCTCAATTATTTTTTAAGTTACACAGTAAATTACAAAATTCTTCGAAAATTGACACCCCTTATGATATTTTACATTACCACGACCACCATTTTTCAAATATTTCTGTTTTTTTGTTTGTATCGGCAACTTAAGTAGTGCTGCTGTCCACCTCAACTCTCAAAACCCCCAGAATCCTTGCAGTTTTTACACAAAAGTTAATCAAAATATGTTATTTCCTTAAAATTTTGAACGATTTTTACTTTCACTCCACTTTGACTCATCGTTTTGTAAAAAAAAAGTATGAACACTACTGCGGCAAGTTTTTTATAAAGTTGACGAAACTATCCAAGATTCCAAAATGGTATAATACTCTAAGAAACCTAGTCGCAAAAAAGATATGCGTAGTACCATTTTTACAAGCACTTCGCTTGTTAGTTAGTATGGGTTAAATCTTGCAACTGAATTTAAAACCAGTTCTCCTCAACCGATTGAGCTGAAATTTGGTATACTTATGTAAGTACGATGAAAATGCAATATTATGGTACCATTGAGCAGAATGGAGACTGGAGGTGGCCATAGGAACTTCTAAACGAAACGGCGGAATTGCATCTAGTTTGGGTTCGTTGGACTTGTCTTTTCGAGCACTTTAGTGCTAGATGATGTCCAGGGTCCTGATGATGAAGTCAAAAGGTGGCAGATGCTGGCCATAGGAACTCTTAAACGTAAAATATCATAAGGGGTGTCAATTTTCGTCGAATTTCATAATTTATTGTGTAAGTTAAAAAATAATTGAGATTTTTTTTCCTTATTTTTCCTAAAGTAGTCATGACTATGTCCATCCTGTGCCGTCGGCTTATCCTTGAATTTTGGGACACGTTGTATAACCCTAATCACTGACTTGCAAAAACCTCTATATTTTCGTATTACTTGATCACTCCGTAGCCCCATCGGTTAAGGCGTTCACAGTCAATTTGCGTGCTCACGGGCCAATTACGCGATTCGACGTATTGTGCCTTCAAGGCCTTGTTCGTGCACTCGTGAAGCTTGGCTTGGCGAAGCGAGGCGAGAAAATGGTTAACACATTGTATAGTTTTACTGTCATCGGAATTACCAGTTTATAATATGTTGGAATAAAATATTTACAAACTTTTTGTTAAGAAAAAAAAAATATCCAAACTATAAGCAAACGGCGAAAGCGATACTTAATTCGGTAAATAATCAATTGTTATCACAGATCACAGAAACTATTTTTTTTTTCAATAACTTACAATATGCTTCACCCAGTTGAGTTATTCTAGGATTGGCATGGATGTTACATAACTCTACATAATCTTACTCTAAAATAACTTCAGTGTATATCCACCTTTACCACCTAACTAATGGATACGTGGACTAATAATACTTGCTGATCGATACTGTATTTTGGTCTCAAATAGAACCTGAGTGGCTGCTAAATATTGATCAAAGAACGCTCTAGAACATTTTGAGCAGCTTGCAAACTTCAGTATTTTTAGATTAGTCTTCACTAAGGTTCGGTTATTTTATTCGGTTATTATAAAGGGAAATTAATAAAGGTTCAAAAGAATGAAAACTAAGACAACTACAATAGTAACTTCTTTATCAATTATGATACCAACAACATATTCCCAAACTAAACAGAGCTGTATGCTATTGGTCTAGCGGGTAAAATTAGTCAGTGCCTGATGTATACAGGGTGTTTGGTAAATGGGTATATGAGCCGACACTAGCCCATGTTAACATGGGCATATAAATGGTATGGTGAAGTCAGAAATTTGATATCATCATTTATTTTTTTTTAATTTTCATACAAAATAAATCTTATGAAATCCGATTTATTTTTTTTTAATTTTCATACAAAATAAATCTTATGAAATCCGATTTATATGAAAATTAAAAAAAAATAAATGATGATATCAAATTTCTGACTTCACCATACCATTTATATGCCCATGTTAACATGGGCTAGTGTCGGCTCATATACCCATTTACCAAACACCCTGTAGAGCGGCACGGGAGTGGTGACGACATTGACATATTATGACGTGACGTGACAGAGCAAAGGTAAAATTCTGAAGCATATCTGAAGTCTCACTGACGTTTGACGTCTCAAAAATAGCACTCCGAAACCTCACATTCGCCTCCTACAAAATTCGAATGCCCAAACGTATTCTGCTACATGAGATATATTCTTTCCTTATTCCCTTGCCGTCAAAGATTATACTTAACTAAAAAGCCCTTTTAAATCCACCGCGGTACATAAAACATCAACTAGTCGTGTACAGTCAGCGTCAAATAGTTCGGGACACCCAAAGTAGCCAATAAGTTCGCAACACGTCTTTGTTACAATTGGGATGATGACTGGGTAATGAAAACGATATTCTATTTAGTCCTTCAGACAGATAAATAAAAAAAATATTGGACAGGTCTTTTTTAATTTTTTTCATAACATGACGTCACTTTTAAGTAAAAAATCTACATAGGCGTGACGTAACACGCCATTTCAACTCGATGTGGCACTTAACGGACGGACAAATAATTGAAATTTTGTCATCTAGCCCAGGGTTTCCCAATATTTTTTTGCCAAGGAACCCTAATTGATTATACTTTTCCTAGCGGAACCCCCGTACTACTCCGCCCGCACGCCCTGCCCCTCCCTTGTGCGTAAACAAGTCGGTGCGCACGAACAACGTCGGTCACGAAACTCACGAAACGTGGAATAATATTTTTTACGGAACCCTTGCGGCCTTTCCACGGAACCCCAGGGTTCCGCGGACCACCTTTCGGGAACCGCTGACTAGCCTATTGGAATAAGGTTAAGTTGTCAACTTTTTGGCCGCTTTGGGTGTGACGAACTAATTGACGCTGACTGTACTCTACCAACTCAAAGTAATTAACTACGCATGGCAAGACTCGGGCTTTGAAACTATAATTTAATAACAAAGCCAGAGCCAGCGAATGAGAAAACTAAAGAAAAACGTTAGATAATAATTATTCTAACGTCTTACAGTAAAAGTCTCAAAAATCTTACAAAATTCGCCTGTCATCTACATTGCTAATAAAGTAGATATAAAAGTAGGTTATCCTACAGGATTAACGTAATGTACTTAGTAAAACGTAAAGGAACTTATAAACAAAATAATTTAAAAGATCTTTCTGTTTTTCATACTTAGGCTGAGTTGTACCACCTAACTTTGACCGTAACGTTAACGATAACCGGTGTTTTTTGTATAGAGTTTGACAGATTTTTTGACGTTTGTCAAAGTTAAAGAAAGATGGTGCAACCCACCCTTATACTCGTAATAGATGACAGGTAATTCTTTTATACATATATTTTGTACTTAAACTAGAGAGTATTATGTCTCTCTCCAAAGAATCTTTGTTGAGGCTATTATTTTTAAAGTTTAACGTAAAGCAAGGTTGCTAGGTTTAAGCAAAGTCCCACCTAAACTGTTAGATAACAATATCCGCATATCTTTTCATTTTGACAGCCCACGCTTCTTCCAGAATACCCAAAAGCGAGCAAATAAAGAAAACTACTATAATTTCGTGACATAGCCCAACGGGCAATCGAACCGGAACCCCGTGCGATAAAATTCGATTACTACCCCACTAGTGCAACGAGCGTTTCTAACACAGTGGGCTACAACTTATTTGGCCCCGTTAAGCTCCGCTACGCCCCACTGTGCACTTCGGAGCAAAGTGGGTGAAAATTAACCAAATATATGAGCTCGAAAATTGTCGCATTTTCACCGAAATATTTCCCGTTTTACGTTTTCATAAAGGTAATGAGAATGTGTTTTCGTGTAAATAAGTTTTCATTGCCAGTTATACGATGTTCATTTTAATTTAAAGTTCATTCTGTATAAAATAATGGCGTAACTACTGTAACACATCGGACTGTACAATTTCGTTAAATATGTGCGTATGTCGCACTGAAAATTGCGTTTATTACGCTAAAAACAAAATTCGAATTTCAAACATAAATGGCTGAGTTGCACCACCTATCTTTGACCATATCTTTGACATTAACCGGTGTTTTTTGTGAGGAGTTTGACAGATTTTTGACGTTTGTCAAAGTTAAAGTGAGATGATGCAACCCAGCCTATGTGTGTGCAGTACCGATCGTTATTTAAATCTTTGGGGGAGGCCTTAGTCCAGCAGTGGACGCCATTTGGCTGAAACGAAACGAATATACGTGTTTACTCGACCAGTTTTGCGAACTGGATTGCTATGAGAACAAGCCCTAATGTGCCTTAATGCTCTGTGGACTGTACTGTTTCTTAGTAATAAAAGCAAATAGCGAATATTTCACGATGACTAGTTTGCATGTATAGCGGTTATAAAGTGCAATATGGCTGCGATTCGAAGAATATTACGCTTTATGGCAGCTAGGTAGTTAATGATTTATACGTGGAATGACGACCTCTGGGACAAAGGGCCGACCTTGAAGACAATTGACTGGAACTTTAATATTAAAGTAACGAGAATTTAATGATGTTATTGCAAAGTTCAATTCTAAGTTCTTTTAAAGTTATTAATTGTATCTTTTGTCATGCAAATAAAACGTTTTATCTATCCCTAAAAATAACATTAATTTTTGAGAACGTTGGTTTTGTGTTTCAGAGAGGATCGCGTATTCCATTTTTTGCCGCACTTCGAGAAAATGCTGGAAAAAGAAGAAAATGCAAAAAACCCAGCCACCTATGAAACCGCCGATTTAAAAGTAATAAAAGTATCAGTACATCTGTACTTAATATTTCAGAAGGAATTTTGTTACGTAAGAAAAGTGATTGACCTATGATTTTACAATAACTACGTCTTCGTGGAAATCCTTGGGGCAGGCCTTTGTCCTGCAGTTCTTTGTCTTTCGGCTGAAACGAACGAACGAACGAACGTTACGAGGTAGGTAGTTACCTATACACGCTGTCAAAGAAAATATATCAAAACTTAACTAGTTATCCTAATGCAATAATAGAGGATAAGAACTGTACCTAGTATTTTGGAGTGGCCGTAAAGTGGTCTAAATAAGACAAAATTTTGGGGTCAAACTTTTGCCGTCGTAAATTATCCGCACAAACATCTTCTGTAAATTCCGCTTAAACTCGTAAAAATCTTTCAACGCAAAATACAATTTGCAAGAGCGTAATGAAGTTTAGTCAGTTGTAACAAGATTTAAAACCGAATCCAGGCCGAAAGCGATCCAACTTTTGATCATCCGAAACACGACTGAATTATATTCTGTCGTGAGAGCTTCGCAATTGTATTGTATTTAAATTAATTAAGGGTGAGATATAAATGCTGAGTTTAGTTAAACTTTTACCGAAGCGTTTTATTGGCATTGTTTTAAGAGATATAATATTACGGTCCCAGGTTTAGGACGACCTAGATACTATCACCATAATAAACTGACATCCCAATAAAAAGTGTACTTAAACATTTTGAACTCTATCGAACCTTGAAAATTGTGTCAAATAGGTACTGCGTACGATCACGGTAATAGTGATTGAGTTTCTTGCGCTGCTTCTTCTCAGCACTGGCCCATTTATTGTCGCGAAGCAGTGGTAACTGGTAAGGTTGATACTGGGACGTGTAAAAGTGTTTTTTTAAAACCTACATGCAGAAATAAAATGAGTTTTATACTGTTCAACGTCTGAAGGAAACCACAACAGTATAGATGACCTACACTGAACTGTCCCACCAAACTCACTGACAGGGAGGCGCAACAATCGTTCAACTACATAGTTTCCAACATGGCAAAAATCGGAACCAGCGATCCGATATTGACGGTGGCGCCCCCCTGCCAATGTCACTGATCGTTGTAGTTGGACAATACATCTCTATAGTCAGCATTGTGACGCGGCCTAAGGGCGCTTTCAATTTAGACGTTTCGTGCCAGACGTTTTCCACGCACTTGCCGTGCGTTTGCAAGACCGCACACTAACTATTGGTAATTTTCAATTTTATTCCGCTGCAGTTGTCATACAATTACCCTGTGCGGTCTTGGAAACGCACGGCAAGCGTGCAGCAAACGTCCGGCACGAAACGTCTAAATTGAAAGCGCCCTAAGGCGTGACGCTGAACGCGTATAGTAAACCAAAACAATACCCTAGCATTAAGTCATATAATCCAGTTGACACACTGTTGAAATCGTGTTACACCCGCACAAAGCGCACGATTCTGCATGCACGAAACAATACCCACAACTTGAATTATACAGTATACATGGTGGAAACGACAAGTGATCTCACTCGATTATTTCTAAACTATACAAGATAACGAAAAACTATCTACCACCATCACGTTTAAAAGAGCTCGTGAAGCACTTTCGGGATCAGTAACCAGTTTTTCCAGATCTTGTATAGTTCAGAAATAATCAAGTAATATCACTTATCGTTTCCACCCTTCGACCTTCATTGGTTGCGTTTTTATGGCGGTCAAGCTGTAGATCCTGGCTACACAGGAGTTGCAGTGGTGGGAACGAGAGGTGGGAATAGTCCCGTTACCGTTTCCACCCTGTATACAGACTCACCGAGCATACTGTGTCGTCACACGTAGCTCGATACGTATTGAATAATTGATTGAATAATCATTAACTGAATCAATATCTGTGTTAGATTCATTGTGATGTGAATGTCATTAATGGAATATTTTGTTAGTACGTGACTGTTTGGACAGCGAACAGATCGGGAATTTGTTTGGAAATGATTTGAATGGAATTTTGAACAGGAAAATTAATAAGACGCCTGTTACTGACTTATTCTGCTGCTGTAGTATCACGTTTCAGTAACCTTGGCATTATCAAATTAATCAGTGCTTTTCATTAACAAAATTTCAAAAGATACTTATGATAATAGACGTTAGAGATCTCATGACGTCATTGGTCATGTTAGAACGACACGCACAGTCCCACACAAGTTACTATGGGCGGGTGACATTAAATTTGACGTCACGCTCAGCTATTTCCATACAAAGTTTAAACACTTGTAACTTTTTTGTTTCCAGTCCGATTTCAATACTAGTTTTTCAGAAATTCTATGATATAACTAGTGTTTATTTATACATCATTTATTAACTTTTAAAATAGATGCATATTATTCCCTATCATGTACTGTGGCCGTGTGTACACGGCCACACTTTTAACTATCCATTTCCGTTTTTGCTCTTGCTCTCATCATGATGATTCTTTGCGATAGAACAGTGGTTCTTATCTTCTATATATATTCTTCTATATTCTATATTCTATATCTCTCTTCTTTATTCTTCGTTCTCCGCGGACCACTGGTGGTCCCTGGAGGCATTCCAAGTGGTCCGCGAAGACATCGTAAGAAACAAGTGATGTGACGTGATGAAATCGAGTCAACACAACGCAAACGACGACAGTGGGCGAGAAATCAACCTCCGCTTTCATAGGATTTGAAAAAAAAACATTCTTATTCTCAAAATGACCTGACCTATACACCCAAGAAGTTTGTCTTACCTTCCGTGGTCCCTGACAATACAGAAATTTGGTAAAATGGTCCCTCATGACTTAAAGGTTAAGAACCACTGCGATAGAACGAGACGACATGACCTGCAATGGGTAGTTAACACTGTTGCCGATAGCACAGTTGGTACAAGAAGTGTTTAAGTGTATTTATTACCCGATAGTAGTGACAGTAGGTACAGTAAAGTAGTGTCTGTAATAGGTTTATCCACATTACAGCAAACATAACAATCGCTTTAAGCCAGCGCACAAAGCGGCGCTCAGCGCAAGCGTTGATCCAATAAGACTGCATCGGGTGGACACTCACGGCTACTCACAGTAAGAATGTCAAGTAGCTGGCTTTTACTAGAATAAAATCGTTACTTTGTCTGTTTTTAGCCTTTGTGTCAATACTTTGCCTCATTTATGTGGGCTAGTGCTCAATAGCCAAAGCTTAAGATTTATTTGTAAACACCAAATGCGCTGATGCGCTAATCTATACTAAAAATAAAAAGGAGGCGTTAGTATGCAGTCTACGAAGAAAACCTACTAGGTTGATGTGATTTTCTGTAATACATTTTAACTTAATTGCGTCTTAAAAACTATGGAGGTAGGTACTAGGTTACAATAAATCTAAAAAAATTGTTATTATTTAAAAAAGGCTTAGAGAAATATACTAGAGAGCTAAAACTAAAACTAATTGCTTCAAATTATGTCTATTTTTCTCTTAACAAGAATGAAACACTCCTAACGACTGTCATATTCTTTAAGATCTAGATAGGTTTTACTATGCAAGCGTATTCTATATCCCATCTTAACTTTCTATCAGGAGTTCAAACATGAACTCAGTTACAAACACCATTAATGACCCACACCTTACGGTATTTACTGACAAAAACATGACACTGAATGTGACGGGCAAAGCCTAGCACCAAGAGAACAAACAAAGCGTTTCCGTCAAATCAAAGCCTACCAGCCCACAGGGGCCGGTAATTGGCAGCGCCGACCGGAACCGGCTGCGCCGGCGCGTCACCGGAAGCTGGGAATCGCGACACTTTTAGCAACCTGGGTTGATGTGTTTTCAACCGACTTCAAAAAAGGAGGAGGTTCTCAATTCGACCCGTATGTTTTTTTTTTTCTATGTTTGTTACGCGATAACTCCGCCAATTATGAACCGATTTGAACAAATCTTTTTTCGGCGTATAGGTAATACCTCAAGGGTGGTCCCATTTAAATTTAATAATAGAAAAAACAACCCCCAAGGGTGGAAAATTGGGGATGAACTTTTTTATACGCAATATCTCCGCCGATTATAAATCAATTTGACTGATTATTTTTTTGTTGAATAGGTATTATCAAAAGGGTGGTTTCATGCGAATTTGAAGGTGGAAAATTGGGGATGAACTTTTTTATACGCAATATTTTTAATTTTTAGTTTTTTTTTGTGTTCACGCATTTGAAGTCGGTTTTATTTTTTTTAAAAGTTATGGCATTCATTTATCATGATTATAAAGGAGTTTAGGACGATGGGATAACCTTACGAATTTTGAAAAAAGGCTTTTTTCACGGAGACATCCCGTTTTTTGCAGGAACTGCTTTTTGCAGGATCTCGTTAAGTAGTATACGTGTTTTAATATTAACATTCACACGAACATCCCGTTTGCAGTGTCCTGCAATAAAACCGATCCGTTCGAATTTAGAATTCAATTTTCATACACACACTTATAAGTGTTCACAAGGCAGTGAATTTGCGGTCCACACGACAGTCCAGTTTTAAAGGATTACTGGATCCCGCAAAACTGGATGGGATTACTCACGCTGATAGCTTGCAGTCGATTTAAAATTAACGCTGACCGACTTTCTTATCAAGGTCAAGGTCTTCTGTCAAGGTGGACCGACGACATCATAAAGGTAGCAGGAAGGCGCTGGACGCAGGCCGCTACCAACCGGACAGCATGGAAAGCATTGGGGGAGGCCTATGTTCACCAGTGGACGTCCTATGGCTGAAATGATGATGATGATGATGACTATTAATAATATTACAATTAATGTTTAATCCACCTACTCTACCTCTCAGTCTCAGGTAACTAAGTTTTAAAGCTCTTGTATTATGTAATGTACACCATTACAAATCGTCACTTAATAAGCAATAAATAATTTGAATTGAATTTGAATTGAACATTGGTTCAAAAGGACAGCTCTAAAGTACCTAATCCTGGTTCTTGTTTATCGTAACGTAGTCACGAAAAGCTCAAGCAGGTAGGATACTAGACCGTCCATTTATTATGCATATCATAGTATCTTCAAGCGTTGCCTTATCGCAAACGTCTATCGAAGGGCCGCGGCTTGACTTCGAGCGAGGAATTAGTAAGTGATGGTGAGTGTGAGATTTTTGCGGAATTTTTCGAGGAAAATTGACGCTAAATTCGTGAAAAGGTGTGAAAACGTAGTTTAGAATCTACAAAGATAGCAAATAGAGGTAAGATATTTAATAAAATAAACTAAAAGTCCTTGGTCAAGAGAACAGGCATGTTTTAGGCAAGCTCGTGCCATCTGTTAGCACCTGCATCCTCGTAACATACTTAAAACCGTACACATAATCCAGAAATAAAATAACTTCCCATGAAAACTCATATATTACTCATAGTACTCGTAGCTTTGCTTAGTTTGGGACTAGAGGCGCAGTGTCAAAATGTCCAAGGATTTATTTATCTAAATATTTTATTATATCTATAAAAGGAGAAACTGACTGACTTAGTGACATATCAACGCACAGCCTAAACGGCTAAACGTAGGCACTTTAAATTTGGAAGGGACGTAGCTTAGGTACCGTAGAGGTGCACTAAGAAAGGAATTCCCGAAATTCCCAAGGGAACGGGAATTAGCGGGAAAATCCTTTTGTATGAAAAATATAAACCGCTTAAGTTAGACGCTTGAAATTAGGCATGCAGATACCTTAGTAAACTTAAAGCTTAGTTATAACAGGATATTGCAAAATTCCCACGGGAACGGTAGTTAGCGGGAAAAAACATTTGTATGAAAAAATCCAAACCGCGTAAGATAGACGCTTGAAATTTGGCATGCAGGTACCTTAGTAAACTTAAAGCTTAGTTACAACAGGATATTGCAAAATTCCCTCGGGAACGGGAGTTAGCGGGAAAAAACATATGTATGAAAAAATCTATACCGCGTAAGATAGATGAAGGGGATAAAACGGGATCTACGCGTACGAAGACGCGGGCGGCCGCTAGTTTATTAAAAAGAGTAATTTGTACTCGCGACACTTAAGGCATTAAATATTGACCTTGAGGTCGATCCTATTTCAAGCGTAACAAGAATCGACTTTGACAGTAACATCTACGCCCCATATTTTATGCAAATTTTTTGACTGAACTTCAAAAATCGCTTGCAGTCGACCCGCGTCTAAAACATTAAGCTAAATTACGACGCTATATTCACTGCTCGATACAATAGCTTTACTTTTGGGCCGCGGCCTTGGCGACTATCGATCGGTAGATCTTCGTTATAAAGTAGAGAGATGACGAAAGCTTTCTCTGTAGTGTTTGTGGTTTGCGTAAGCTAGTTATCTGAACCGCATCGAGAAAATAATGCAAATTGCAGTACAGTCAGCGTCAAATATACTGGTCATCACAAAAACTGGCCCACCTACGTTTTACAGGAAAACTCGTTTCTACTGACACAATCATGGTGCCCCAACAATATTGGTGTTATTTGAAAGCCCGATAAAATTACATATCCTTAAAGAAAAACACATTTAATTTCTTAATAAACGATTAACATAAACGCGATATACAATAAATGTGACTTGAAAAAAGACCTTACTTTGGGCTCACCTCTGGGATCAATGAGACCAATTTTTATGGTTATAAAACCAAATAATGATCTCACGTGTCCTCTTTAACAGATGGATAGCGATTAATCCCAACTTAACAGTTTTATAGCCATAAAAGTTGGCTCAAGCGTAACTACCTATTTTTTGAAGAAGTGACTCTGGATTCTTCTACAGACACATTTTTGGGGTAAAACCTTTCCTTTAATGAAACGAAGTTTAGAACTAGGCTTTTAAATGGTGCCAATATTGGTGGGAAGTGGGGATGCATACGTTTGAAAGTGCTTGTCGCGGGAGGGTCGATTTTTGTGATGACCAGTGTAGTGACACCCAAAGTAGTCAATAAGTTCGCAACATGTCTTGTTGTGTTATCAAATTTTTGGTCACTTACGATGTCATGAACTATCTGACTTGACTATACCAAAACTTGTTGTATTGTATGTGATAGTACCTACCTCTTTGCAAAAGAAAAAAAGTCAATTTTGAAAATTGTCCAGGAGGGTTTTCAGTTTTAATAGTAAAGAAAATGCGAGCAGGCAAAGCAAGCAAAAGTTCGTGGGTTCAATTCCCATCTCAGGCAATTCATATTTTTCTTTGGATATGTAGTAAAATTCTTTTAATTAACAAACGTATAATTTCATAAATATTTGCGTTTAATGTAAGTAGTCAGCAAACTTATTTATGTAGTAACTTACCATAACATTTTTCAAAAGACCTGGGTGGTAAATTTTAATCTGAGCTTCATCTAGTATACATTATTATCAAGAAAGCAGCTAATATAAAAAAAATGATGATTTATCTAATCATTCAAACATCTGACGTATCTTCCGTGTTGGCTAAAATTTCAAGCAATGGATTTACCGAACCCTTAGCTATTATGCCCTAGAATACGATAGAATAGATAGACGTAACAGCGATCGTCTGGCATCACACTATTTCCTGTTCTGCGATACTAGACGTCAGTTCCTTGCCAAGACATAAATACTTAGGGCAACTTAATGCTCAATGAACATTAACTTTAGTTTGTTAGAATTTTGAAATAATACTAGGAACAAAAACTATTTAAATTCAATATTATAATATTCATTTATATTGAAGGCTGGACGCAGGCCGCTACCAACCGGGCAACATGGAAAGAATTGGGGAGGGGCCTATGTTCAGCTGTGACGTCCTATGGCTGAGATGATGACTTTAATTTTAATTTAAGCCCCTAAAAACATTTTAAGCCCTGAGACTTAACGAAAATTACTGAAAGAAAATTAGAAACAAAAATGAATTAGAAAAAAACATGAGATTATTTTACTAAAAAGTCATTATTAATATTAAAATTTGAAGCTAGAAGAAAGTATATTTTCCTATAATCGTTTTTAATGCCAGTGAGTAAACGACACCATCTTTGACATTTAAGATGATCCCTAAGCTCTATCAAAAGCTCTATCGTAGAGACAATTTCTAACTCCGATATACCGTACTTTCTACAACTTACATCGAGAAGGCCTCGGCAGTCTAATAGTCAACACCTAATTTCATGTAGAGGTCGTAATGTTTGACTCTCAGATAATACAGACAAGGTAGTTAACAAAACCCAGTAGAAATTGGCGTGTGATTTGCCAAACAGTACTAGTTAGTGGGTTTCAAAGCGCTAAAGCGCTGCTCTACTTTCTACAGCCCAAAGACAGTATATTAGTAAGTAATGGACTCAGCCCATAAATGTAGCAATCTAAAGTGACAAATTAATAGTCAAATTCGTCGCAGATTCGACTGTTTTCTACAGGGAGATAGCGTCTTAATACGCTTCTGTTTGACGCGATCTCTTTGGCATAATCTTTAAGTATTTATGCCCACACAGACGTAGTGTTTACATACGCTTTTGTGCGGGCAATACAAAGATTACTCTCATGTACAGTGAAGCACATGGAGACAATTTTTTTGTAGCAAAATAGTATTCATCCCAACAATATAAGACACCAATGGGACAATGCGCACATAGTACGCAGAACAGACGGCCGATGGGGCAGCAAGGTTCTGGAATGGAGGCCGCGTACCGGAAAACGCAGAGTGGGACGTGCACCCACAAGGTGGACCGACGACATAATAAAGGCAGCAGGGAAGCACTGGACGCAGGCCGCTACCAATCGATCAACATGGAAAACATTGGTGGAGGCCTATGTTCAGCAGTGGACGTCCTATGGCTGAAATGATGATGATAAGACACCACAGTATTTATCTTGATATGTGTCTTTATGCAAGTACCACGACCGGCGACCACGAGCCGGAAGACGTAGCGTGGGCAGGCCTCCCACTAGGTGGACCGACGATCTGGTGAAGGTCGCGGGAGGTGCCTGGATGCGAGCGGCGCAGGACCGGTCTTCGTGAAAATCCTTGGGGGAGGCCTATGTCCAACAGTGGACGTCTTTCGGCTGAAATGAACGAACGAACGATGCAAGTACCAAGACGTTACATAAACCCCATTTACACGTTATGTAACACGAGTCGTTCCCTTCTTTGGAAACCCGCCAATTGGAATAAGGTTACTAGATCTGACAATTACCACGAATTGCTGCCATTAAATGAAATAAAACCGCCTGTTTGACCTAAGCTTTATTTCTAGCTAGATAAGGTGCAGTATTAGAATAAAGAATATTTCTGAATGAATGACAGAAATTTGGGCTAACTGCAACTAAAACTATAAAAAATATGAAGGATATCAAGAATAAGGTAGGTATGATATCTTGAAGGAACTGTTTTTCATTTACTTTTAGGTCCGTCTTATAGTAATCCTACTAATATTATAAATGCGAAAGTTTAGATGTCTGGATGTTTGTTACTCTTTCACGCAAAAACTACTAAACGGATTTTAATGAAACTTTACCATAACATATATAGGCTATAATTCATGACGATCTGTGACAAACGAAATTTCACGCGGGTGAAGCCGCGGGTAAAAGCTAGTACGTAATAATTAGTCAAATAGTAGGCCTAAAACCATTATAATACTATTAGTATCCTCTTCCCATGCAGTCTGGAAGATGTCGCATCCTAACCACCTAAATAATATGCTATTCTAATATGTGTTTTGTATTTCTAAGGGAGGATTTCCAAACAAGAGTAAATATTAATCTCAGAATAAATCGTCAGTTGTGACATATTTTCCTTAAAACTGTCAATATGCCAGTTATACCAGGAGTTATTCTCGGATACAAGTTTGGTCGAATCAGGCCTAAATGAATAGTGTAATTGACAGTTATTTATATTACAAATACTTAACCAAAGCCAATAATATTATTTCAACACTGTTGTTTCACACGAAACATCTACGTCACGATAACAACCAAAGCTACGGTGACGGTCTATCAAATATATGGACCCCTACATCATTTTAAATATCAATAGGTGTATTGTGAATGAATTAGGCTGAGTTGCACCACCTAACTTTAACCGTAACTATAACGATAACCGGTTTTTCTGGTATGGAGTTTAACAGATTTTTGACGTTTGTTATAGTTGAAGTAAGATGGTGTAACTCAGCCTTAAACTTCTCGACGAAAGAATTAAAATCACGAATAGGTAGGTAGGTATGTGTTTTAAAATGATTTTTTCAGGCCAGTTTAGACAAATAGAACTTAATTAAAAACCTAACAATACAATGTAAATCAATAACAATGCCTTCATTTTCTTTACTTCAAGGCCATAGTTCCATTATTTTTGATATCTCGTGACAGAACAATGAGCTTTACTATCAAAGCACACGAATTAAAATTGAATAATTACAGCTCAAGTTCATCTGCAATTTAGGCCCTAAAAAGTAGAGAAAGAAATCTTTAAAATGTTAGCAATAAAGTTCAAAATCTTACCTTCGGTTCAAGTTTTCCTTATTACACGAACAAACACATTTCGATTTTTAGTTTAGAGTTACTTTCACGTATTTCAGTGTTTTTTGCTAAAATATAACGTAACAACACCAATGTTTATGATATAAACACAATTTGTATAGTTTAGAAGCTACTTTCACGTAAGTGTTTTTGCAAAATAATACAACACAACACGATAAAAATGTTCATAATATCACAGACTTTTGAAATAACGAATACAAAGAAAATTTAGATCTTTGAAAACACAATACAAAGCACAGACCAGCCCCCCTAGACAAAACGCACTTTTTGATCGAATCGAAAATCGAATCCGTCAAATTCCATACAAAAAAGGGGCTTTTCGACCACTTTTCGACTGGTTTGCGATTATAATGGCACTTTGTCTAGACCCACAGCACGACAATGTCAATTTTTGTGACAACGCTAAGAGAATCTCGAAGTTCTAATTTTAAATTTGAATTTTAAAGGACGAATATCAAATCAACATGCGGAATCCTTTTTAGATTGTGCCGGATAAAAACTTTTTCTGTTCTAAATTTAAATTTTGTAGACTGCCAGAGTGCAAAATATAAATGAGGTTTGATAACGATGGTATTTAAAAAATATAATTATGTAGGAGGTATTTTTTAAAACAACACTTTCTATTTTCAATTTGAAGTTAATAAAAACACGTACAGCTACGAGTTTTCAATGTTAAACTACCCCCCAAATGACCGATAATTTTGTAAGTAGTCAAAATAGTCTTAATAAATTGTAAGCACAATTTCATAAACATATTTTAGACTTTGACTTTGACTGAGATCATTAATTTTGACCTCTACGATCAAAATGTAACTTAAAAGAAAATATCGTTTCTTTTATTCATAATTCAAGCTTATTCTTTTAGCAAACGCCTTGAAATGAATAATGACTGTTGTCATTTCTATAATTAATGGCTGCCTTACTTTAAATAATGAAAAAGTAAAATCGTAAATTTACTACGATATCTTAGTTCTGTAGCAGTTTCGTAGCATTGCCGTAGCAAATACTTAAGAAAAGTATTCGTAGTAGTACTTATTTTTTTGGTATATTAGTGGTAAAAGGGAATGTTTTTAATATTGTTTATGGTAGAAAATATCTTTAATAATTCAGAAGTTGTTGTTATTTAAAATAAAATACAAACTTCCCTTGTATTGGAATATGATTTTGACGCTAAAATATCGTAATTGGTGCTCTAATACAGTAAAGGTTCAGTTGAATGTGTTATTATGTCATGCATTTCAAGAACAAATTTGGTATGGTCGAAATAAAGGGAAAAATTATTGAAGTAGCTAGGTAGTTCCTTTTCATTTTTAATTAAGTTGCCACAAACATACCAGCTGTAAATCGTTGAAATGCCTTCAAATAAAAGCCTCGAAAAGCTCAGGTAGGCTTCTTAATTATCTATTTACCGTAGGAAAAAACAACCTGCAGATTAAAACTCTCCCCACGTAGGTACCTACATTTCGTATTCACAAAACAACACTCTCAAAACAGCCTTTTAACCTTACCGTAAACGGAGCGCCGCTAAAAAATTAATAAACATCATGAAAGCGCAGATCCCGAACCGTAATCAAAAAGTACCGTCTCAGCAACTCACCTTTAATTACACTTTTGAAATCACAAAAACAAATGTATAATTCCACACAGCACACTAAAAAGAACCCAATCAGAAAAATAACTGGCGACTCACAGAAAAAGCACACTTTTCAAATTTGGAATCATCGCGTGCGTTCGGTTACCGTCGCGTGATCGACTCTGTTTGAATTTCGACTACATTTTTTCGTGTTTATTTTCCAAGATGGCGGCGACGCGGCGCGCGGCACGTCACGGTGGCGAGCCTCGGTAAACTGGCTTCGGGGGTAGGAAACCCCTACGCTCCGATACTACGGGGTCAAAGACTAGATTACGGAATACAAACAGATGCGAATACTACAATATGATATTTCAAAAAAGATACTAAGGCAATATTTTGACTTGAAATAAGCATACAAAATAGTAAATTAAATTAAGTACTTCATGAATAATAACTGTATCGAAAGATAGTGAAATAAAATATATCTTTAGTCGACAACTATGCAAAATAAAAACATTTTAGCTAAAATATTTCCAACATCAAATTATTCAATATTTTCCACATTTCCACAGCTAAATTAAGAAATTAAAAAAACTACGTCACATTTCCATGCAGACACTACATGCAGCTGATAGGCATAAAAACCCGATCTGCTGACTCCTTACTCTTTGCCCCGTTTCAGGGCACGTTAGAGTGAGACAGAAGATCCTGAAACTAGCCCCGCGAACGAAGACGGAACATATTGACGGCCCGGCGGTGTTTGACCAACTTTTCTTTCTGTTCAAATAAAATATGAGATGTGCCTGAGCCATGGCAAATTATTCACCTAGGTTCCATCGATACGGAAGGATTACTATGCTTTGCCATTATTGTTATGGTGTAGCGCCATCGATTTTGTCGGCCCGAACATTCATTATTACTAACCACGAAGCTGGTTCATGATGGGTAATGAGTTCGTTATAATGCAGTGTTGTGAAAGCTTTTGTAAAAGTAGTGTAAAAGTGTGGCTTTAAATGCGAACTAAACGATTTGACTTTATGACGTATTAGATCAAACGTGTTATAAAATAATTCTACTGTGTCCTACGATACGTGATCCGAGTCCGTAATTAAGAACGTTTTTTAACGACAAATATAAATGCAAATACTTTGGTCTATCACAACCAAAAAACTTTATAATTCAAAATCAGTCGCAGAAAAGTTTCACAGAATGGAACCAATAAACTTTAATATTGACTTTGACCAAGTTTTTCTCGTTATCCCTAATTACTGAGAGGAGGCGATTCCCGGGAGTCTTAAGGCCCATGCACATCGCGTTTTTTTTAAGCAACGCACCGTCTCACGCGTTATTTTTCGCGCGTTTGCTGTGCTGCGAAATTAGATTATTTCGCTGTTTATTTGATAGAAGCTTATTTGACAGTAGCGCCAACCAGGTGATTGCAAATGTGATAGTCCTCCTACCGCTTCAGCGCTCATCAGTTGGCGCTACTGTATTATCCATAAGGAAAATGACAGGATCTTACTCGCCAGTGGCGCCAACTAACGAGCACAATTCATTCCTTCGTTCGTCAACTGCAGAACAAAGGCCTCCTCCAAGGACTTCCACATGGGCCGGTCCTGCGTCGCCCGCATCCAGGCACCTTCCACGACCTTCACCAGATCGTCGGTCCACCTTGTGGGGGGCCTGCCCACACTACTCCGAGCCGGAAGACGTAACGAGCAGAATTTTATTATCAAGGAAAACCTCATTACATTGATTGCAAAAATCGCCAAAAAAGCTCTTTCCATTTGCAAGAAACGCGCGTCTGCACCTGAAGGAAACGCGATGTGCATGCGCCCTTAGGTTCTAAGATTCGTAGCCACTACCGGTCAGCTTACGTTGAAGTTTATTGCACTTGCCTTATATTTATGGTAGCCCCCAAGGCCGTATTGCGAGTGGATTTCTAGAGAATAGGTACTAAGGCTGAGTTGCACCATCTTACTTTAACTTTGACAAACGTCAAAAATCTGTCAAACTCCATACAAATTACACCGGTTATCGTTATAGTTACGGTCAAAGTTAGGTGGTGCAACTCAGCCTAAAACATGAAGTAGCACTTCAAGCTAACACTACGCCACCTTATGTAGTTGCAACAGATACCATTTTGCTACAAAAATGTGCAGTCTTATGTGCGGTTGACTAAATGTGAATAGATAGGTAATAAAACCCTGAAAAGTCTTGCTCTGCACATTGGCAAGAATAAAGAAAAATTGTGTCATTTACGACCATGGAGTGCATTAGAAAAATGTAAGTTTAGACTGAATTTACGTAACATAAGAATTACCAATATTTTATCATCATCATCTCAGCCATAGGACGTCCACTGCTGAACATAGGCCTCCCCCAATGCTTTCCATGTTGCCCGGTTGGTAGCGGCTTGCGTCCAGCGCCTTCCTGCTACATTTGTCCAATGTTGTCGGTTCACATTGTGACCTCGTCCAAACTGACGGCCGATGGGGCAGCAAGGTTCTGGAGTGGAGGCCGCGTACCGTATAACGCAGCGTGGGATGTCCACCAGTATTTACTAAGACTGAAGAACTACAGATCTCTGATATTGTTTTATTTTGCTCAATACATTGAAGTCAACGAACAATGCATCGTATGCTCTCTGCATAGAGATTACAACCTAATCGAGCTGCGCACCTCGCTGGAATGCGACTCTCACTCGCACTCATCCGCACACCCCGCGTTCGATGTGACGTCACGGCTGCCAGGTGCGCAGTTAACTTGACCGGATTGTACATTTTGTTGTTCCCCGTCAAAGGCAACTCCCAATCTTGCTCATAATGAAAATTCAAACTGTAAATAAATACAGATGTTCAGTTAATTAAAATTTCCACCAGATTTATGTAACACTAATAATCTTTTCGTGCAAAATGAAGAATCTTACCTTCTAAATCTAATAAAACCTCCTAATCTTTATTACTAATTTTGTTAATTACTTTCGCTTATGAACAATACACTGTGCAAACTTATTTGCTTGTTATACGATTTTATCGATATGAGAAATGATATTTTGTAAGTATTAAATAATTGTTTTAAATATGGCTGAGTTGCGAATACCCCAGGCGGTAAATTGCAGAGCATTTAAAAAAAGAAAAATGTCAGAAAACGCTATTTTAGTTAAGTCAGTATTGGAGAAACAATTATTCTCGCCTAAATTGTTGATATTACTAAAAAAAATTACCAATTTTTTAAGTAGGCACAGATAAAAATAAATAACTACTTACTAACCTTAGTATTGTGTTTCGAATAATGTGAAAAAATCGAGTGAGAAGTGAGTGAGTGAACAGTGGTACCAAAGTCGAAAGTATTGATATTTAGAAAGTGGGTAGATCGGTTTATCTGTCATTCATTTACTTAACTTTAGTTCATCAGTGTTCATGGTGGTGCATACAACTATACCTATACTTATGTGTCGGAGTCTGATTCTGTTTTAAAAAAACCGTGTTGTGATAGTTAATAAAACTTTTTCCGAAGGAATTACCTAACAATTCACGTTGAATCCACAAGGTTTACTCACCTAACCTTCTTTCAGCGACTTCTCTGGACGTATTCGTCATACTTTTCACAATAGCCACACTATCCACCATAATGGGCCAGATCGATCACACGAAGTTCAAACTCCCAAGACACGGGTACAGAAACATGACCCTGACCCGCCGCTTCGAGCAGTCAGGGCCGCTGAGGTTCAAGGACTACATCATGAAGTTCCACCCGAATGTGGTCTTCAATAGAATTGAGAAGAGGAAGAGAGCTGAAGGCCTGGAGGCGTCGGTCAAGGAAGATTTTAATGAAATATATGAAGGTACGCTTTTATTTTCGAAGCCAAAAACTCTCTCATGTTATCTTTATTTTTTTTTATTTACCTACCGAGAAGGCAGTATTTATAGTTCTTTCAACTCACGAAGGCGAGTGAGCTTTACTTGTGTGTGTACGTGTTCATGCACATGACGATAGTGTAATCACAGAATAATAATAAGTACCTACTACGTACAGAAGTTTTACTTCGCGAAGGTATTTAAAAAAATGTATGCTCAATGTCATTAACAATATGGTGTAATTTAGCTTGTCTCAAGAGTCAAGCAAGTTTGTCAGAAGTTTTGTTGACAAACGTCAGTGATCGGTACTGCGCCGAAGCTTTAGGGCTGACTTCGGTAAAATGATGTGACGTGAGGTGCCAATCTGCAGAAAATGGCGGAACAAATACATGATTTTGCATGAATTATCATGAATAATATTAACTACTTATTTACCTCTCAGTGTCTTCAGGCAACTTAAAAAAGTACATTCTGTGTTTTTATTATTATTTAGGCAGTTAAATACTGCACAGTATTTAGTACAACATTTTCTTTATTTTCTTCCATCATACACAAGAATACGCGTGCGTGAGTCAATGTTCGCTCGTATGTGAGGCCTTGTCGAATAGTACTCTTGTAGGGGGCAATCGTGCGTGTTTTGTTTTTGATGTAAACTCGCGGAGATGAACGTGTAAAAGTGCTTTTTTTAAGCCTATTTACAGAAATAAATGAGTTTTAATGAGTTTTTTTAATGAACAGGCCTGGTGTAATGTCTATTCAAACAGTAGCGAGCCACCACACATGTAAAACTCACTCGCCTTCGTGAATTGCAACAACTATCATGAAAATTGTTAAGTCCCGAGATAAAACTCTTATGGCAAGGTTCCTGCCCCCAAAAAGTTTCAAAAAGTGTATATTTTTATGCTATGTTAAATGTAAACCTACAGCGGTGTATGCTTAAAAAGGTGACAGTTGAGGAAAACTTTGATTTTTTTCTTTCAAATTAGTCATTTATAATATAAATAAAACATAAGTAAATAATAATAGATGTGTTGTTGGTAGATCTTTGTCAATAAATAATAATAAGAATAAATGAACACGGGAATTGGGATTGTTGCCAAATTTATGGAACACGAAAGTTTAAATCTTAAATCACATTTATTTGGCATGTATCAGGTATAGACCCTACAGACGAACTCCTCCGCCTCAACCTTGACTCTCTAAGCAGCGGCCGAAGAAAGTGGCGACCATCAGGCACCCTCAACACAGAAGCCATGAGCAAGGACACCTTCAGCTTACGTCATAGGCTGTTCGAACTCATGCGGCACACGGTCTACCGAACCCGGAACAAGCTGGTCATCATGCAGGTCCTCAGAGAGAAGTACAGGAATTCCTCGCTATTTAAAATGGGACTGCTGATCAGCAAGATGGATACCGCATGCAAGTCCTTCGCAGCGTTTAATTACAGGTATTTTGACGTCTTAGCCTATGGAAGTAAACAAAAAGGACACCTTCAGCTTACGCCACAGGCTGTTCGAACTCATGCGGCACACGGTCTACCGAACCCGGAACAAGCTGGTCATCATGCAGCTCCTCAGAAAGAAGTACAGGAACTCCTCGCTGTTTAAAATGGGGCTGCAGATCAGCAAGATGGATACCGCGTGCAAGTCCTTCGCAGCGTTCAATTACAGGTATTTTGACATCTTAGCCTATAGAAGTAAACAACAAGGACACCTTCAGCTTACGTCACAGGCTGTTCCAACTCATGCGGCACACGGTCTACCGAACCCGGAACAAGCTGGTCATCATGCAGGTCCTCAGAGAGAAGTACAGGAACTCCTCGCTGTTTAAAATGGGATTGCTGATCAGCAAGATGGATACCGCGTGCAAGTCCTTCGCAGCGTTCAATTACAGGTATTTTGACGTCTTAGCCTATGGAAGTAAACAACAAGGACACCTTCAGTTTACGCCACTGGCTGTTCGAACTCATGCGGCACACGGTCTACCGAACCAGGAACAAGCTGGTCATCATGCAGGTCCTCAGAGAGAAGTACAGGAACTCCTCGCTGTTTAAAATGGGGCTGCTGATCAGCAAGATGGATACCGCGTGCAAGTCCTTCGCAGCGTTCAACTACAGGTATTTTGACATCTTAGTCTAAGGCAGTAAGCAAAAAGGACACCTTCAGCTTACGCCACTGGCTGTTCGAACTCATGCGGCACACGGTCTACCGAACCAGGAACAAGGTGGTCATCATGCAAGTCCTCACAGAGAAGTACAGGAACTCCTCGCTGTTTAAAAGGGGGCTGCTGATCAGCAAGATGGATACCGCATGCAAGTCCTTCGCAGCGTTTAATTACAGGTATTTTGACGTCTTAGCCTATGGAAGTAAACAAAAAGGACACCTTCAGCTTACGCCACAGGCTGTTCCAACTAATGCGGCACACGGCCTACCGAACCCGGAACAAGCTGGTCATCATGCAGCTCCTCAGAGAGAAGTACAGGAACTCCTCGCTGTTTAAAATGGGACTGCTGATCAGCAAGATGGATACCGCGTGCAAGTCCTTCGCAGCGTTCAATTACAGGTATTTTTACATCTTAGCCTATGAAAGTCTAAGGCTGGGTTGTACCATCTTTCTTTAGCTTTAACAAACGTCAAAAGTCTGTCAAACTCCATACAAAAAGCACCGGTTATTGTTAATGTTACGGTTAAAATACGATGGTGCAACTCAGCCTTAGTTGCTGGACATGAGCTTCTTCAAAAAGTAAACACCTTTATTTCGTGATAACAGAAGCTATTTTAGAACAATTTATAATCTGATGTGCTGTCAACGGGACTATTCCCACCTCTCGTTCCCACCGCTGAAACTCCTGTGTAGCCAAGATCTACAGCTCGACCGCCAATAAAAACCCATCCAGTGAAGGTCAAGTTTGTTCCGGGGGAAAGTTAAATTGTCATTGGACCCGCAACGAAATTAGTCAAAAAAACTTAGGAGTCCGAAGTTAAGGTTCACTTCTCTTCAATGCAGTTCCAATAGTATATGAAATGACCTTAGTTAATAGAGTACACGACATCAATTAACTAAAATACTTCTCACACAAATTAATGATGTCCTTGCATAGGTATAATCTGGAAGCAAAATTGTCTAATGGCTTGTCGACAGCACATCAGATTATAATTTTTTGCTGTAAAATAGCACGTTATCACAACCGCATTAGATGCACATTATACAGATGTCCCGTAAAGAGTATCACCATTTCATGGATATTTTTTTTAAATGTTTATTTATAATCCCAATTTTGAGCCAGTTTCTTGTTGCTTTGTATATAAATAATAATAAGAAGAATAAGATAAATATCTGCTCACTGTACGAAAGGTTCAAAATTGAGATTCTAAAAAAACCATCCATTGGTCTATTTTATCTCCTTAAGTTTGGCACACTCTTTACGAGACACCCTATATGTCTTCCAGACTGCTCCACGCCTGCGTGACGAGGCAGCAGGGTCACACCACGCGACACGAGGTGCTATCCTTCATGACCGGCGAAGAGCGGCTCCTGAACAAGTGGTTCGAAATAGACCTGCTCATCGACTTGGTGCAAGAAAACGACAAAAACGCAAAAGAAACTGTCGAGAAGTTCTCCAAGGGCAGGAAGGAGAAGTGGAAGTTTATTGATTAAAGAAACAAATGACGAATTGGGTCCTAAAAAAGCGCTTAATCTTCTTCTTGTTGTGTCGACAGCAAACCTTAGTGTCAGCCCTAAATTCCGCCACAAGAGTGGCGTTGTCAGTAGCATTCATTAAATTTTCCTGCGCGCAGTTTTATTTGGGCACGCAGGGCACGACATTATGTGCTTAATCGATTGGGGAACAAAACCGCACTTACACTCCAAGTTTGAGCCATCCAAGAATCAAATAACTGCAGGTCCAATTTGAAAAAAAAAATGTTTGTGTTGGATTTCATTTCATTCCATTTATCGAGGAAGACTTTAGGATATAATATACGATCAACTAAAATAGTAAAATCTTGTAATATAGTACAATCACCCTACAGCCAATAGGGGCAGTAAAGGCTAATGTTTCGAAAACGGTAAATGTTATCTATTATTAAAACTATTTTCATGCATACTTAATATAAAGTCGCGAAGACAGATATTTAAAATTTGGACATTTTTGGAACTGCCTAGGGAATGTTTCGCCACTTGCTAATAAAGCCTCTGAGAGGCTATCGGAAACTTATAAGTTAGATAACCAAAACAGTAACTTAACATTCGCAGAAAAACTATTCGAGCATATTTTTTTTTATGCATTACAAATTACAAGGCACGTATAATTTGACCACAATCGCACCTGATGATAAGTGGGATGCATTCTAGGATGGATAGATAAATTTTCCATTAAAACGTTTAAATTACATGTAAGTACTCGTATTTTTACTACAGACGCTTTTTGCAGTTCATCAAATCTCACTACCCACATGTTACGATTTTTTTTTTCAAAATTATAAGTACATAGACTGTTTACAAGGTGTAAGTTAGATTGAATAAAGTCACTTATTACAACAATTCAATTTTTCAGTTTAATGTAAGAGCAAGAGAAACAATAATGTAGTGTTATCATTCATTAGAGGTATTTGGTTTAAAATAGAACAAGATCCAACACCTTTTTAAAAAACCAACTGCTTAACTCCATTAATCGTCTTTAATAGACCATATCGATGCCCGCCCTTTCTGCATACACACTCTTGATCAAATTGCACGTGTCGCGTATGTCAATGTCAAGACGCACCACCCTCTCGTAGAGCCGAATTTGTGTCAACAAGTTGGTGTAGTAACGCTGATTCTTGTTCCACTCCGCGGTGAACACCATCTTTCGCTGATTGTATACCAACCGCCGTAGCCTGCTGAACATATATCCCAGCCTGTATCTCTTGTCCTTTCGCACGAAGTTCCTCAACCTAATCGCTATCGCGATCTTACGTCTCGCATGTATCAAAAATTGGAGATTTAAACCCAACAGCATCATTTTCTTCGTCCGCTCATTCACTGCTCTGTCGTAATAATCGTCCTCATCGAAAGGGTACCGCAATCTTTCATACTGTCTTCTAGTCAGATTTTTCAGCTCTCTGTTTATCTTGTTGAAATCTTCAATGTCATAGCGATGCTCAGATGCATGTATCTGATCGACTTGATCTAATTGTTTAAGCAGTTCATTTACAAGTGATCTTTTGCTCTTCGGTTTTGGCTCTTCTTTGTCCGTATTTCCAGAAAAATTGACAGGCAGCACGAAATCGTTTTCCAAATTTGTCAGATCGCCATAAAGTAATTCGTAGGTGGAGACTTGGCCGTCGTATATCGCCGATATGCACGGCAAGGTACCTAGATTTACAAAAATAGTTAAAAACTTATCTGTATCCAAATTCATGTAAATTTTACATAAATCCTAAAAGACAACTTACACGACAACCAAATTACTAAAAACATCTTTTTGCAAACGATATTGAAATTCAAAGCATTGTCATGAAAAGGCTTAATTGCAATTTGGCCATAATAGCGCTAATTTTAATTATTAAACATTTTAATTGTGAATTTAACAGGCAGCTGCTAAAAGTATTTTATTATGCAAACACACTCTTGATAAAGTTGAGGTGAATAATTATTATGTACATAATATTACATAATCATGAAATTTGAAACATTTTTATTAGGTAAGTAGGTAAATAATGTGTAAGTGCTATTATGTAGTAAAATTGTGCATAATAATATTCTCACACAAAACATTGATTACAGTTACTACTTTAAAGTTTTACACGGTAAAAAATGAAGATGAACTACCACAAATCGAGGACCTGTTTCCACAGATATCCAAATCTGAAATTGAGGAAATAAAAAATGTCGACATTGACTTAGAAAGAATAGATATGGACAAACTAACGAAAAGTATGAGTGCACTTGAAGCAGAAATTTTGGGAACAAATGAGACAAGAAGGCAGAATATACCAATGATAACAAGGTGGCAGTTTAAGAGAGCTAGTAACAACATATTGAAAACGAAAGCTTTGGACAACGCTTTGCAGGTAATATACATGACAAGACACAAAATAAAGCTAATGGAAAAGGAGAAGCATTTCAACAACAAAGATACTGGATACCGCGTCGCGTTTTTATACCGAAAGCTAAGAAGGCTTTGGCGTAAAATGATGGACCTGTTGACGATGATGATAAATAAAGTTAATAACTGGATCTGGTATACTGATTTGACGTTGGCTATGAAGATGCACCTGAAGGTGTTAAAAGTGTATGAAGATTTTCAGTATTTGTACTGGGTGCTGATTGGTTTGGACGGCAAGAACATGTTCAGGCAGAGGACCACGACCACGATTAAGACGACAGAGGATGAGGACGCGACCAGGGGCCCTCGGACGAGGTCGACCAGGGCTAGACAGCAAACCGTAAACATGAGCAATATGCACGATGTGCGGCGATCATTATTACATAAGAAATAATTATTATTTGTGTTTGTTTTTTTTTTAAGATTATTAGTAATTTGCATTGCACAAATTACTAACAGTTCCGTTAGCCCCTCGTGGTAAGCTAAATATGCTTGTGTTACGAGGGTCACAAATGAGTAGGTCTTCTTCATAGAAACGCACCAAGCGCGGTTTGTATGTGAGCGCGCCAATACGTATGCGGCGCGCACGCACACACTGACAAAATTTAGCGTGGATTAGCGGTGAAGTGCGCTGAATTTTGTTAGTGTGTGCATGCGCGCCGCATACGTATTGGCATGACCTACTCATTTGTATTTACTCTGACAATACTCGAGGATTTGAACCCGCGTTCCTCGGATCTCGAGTCGGCCAGTCCGACCCCTTCACCATTCGGCTATCGTGGCTATGGCTGTGGTTTGTTTTAATGATCATCAAATAAACGTTCCAAATAAATTAACTTAATAAATGAAATTCTATCATCCCTGTGGTTCTGCCAGAGTAAAATACGTAAGAGTACCCTTACTCGTCCCGTGGATTTTGTTAGACACGACTACTTAATAGAAAAATGCGAACACAAGGGCTTCCCAACCCGTCCTTCCAATCCAACGTTGGGTCTGTAAGCCAAATTCTCCCTACTGTCTCTGGTAAATTAAAAGACGGTGCTCTTGGAGTGGAAACTAAATTAAGACGATTTATTCCATAGAGTAGGTAGAAACTACGCGTCTGGTATTTTGATCCTATAGCAAAGAGAACTCTAGCATATTTTGCAACTCTAGGGCCCAGAACAGACGGTGAAACGCAAATGCAATGAAACTGCAACTTTCTGATGATTCTTATGAATGAAACTGAAACTGAAAGTTTCAAACTGGTCGCGTCATGTGTGGTCACTGTGGTCTCGCAACGGACGCTATGGCAGAAACTTAGATGCAACTCAAAAGTAACTAGCAGTTGCAGTTTCGTTGCAGTTGCGTTTCACCGTCTGTTCTGCTGGGCCTAGATGTTATACTCAAAGAGGAGAGATTTGTACAAGTATGTTTTAAACTCAAAAACTACTGGACCGGTTTCAAAAACTCTTTTACCATTATAATACAACTAGCTTTGGTCGCCCGCTACGCGGGCTACAAAAGCTAGATCTGCGATGCTGGCCGCTCCGGGCTTCGCCCTACGCGGCGCTCGGCCTGCGGCCTCGCATTCGGAGCTCGGCCTTCGGCCTCGCAAAAATTACACGGGGCGTTTATCGTTTGTCGCAAGGCTCTTTTGCTTTTTTGACGCAACACAAGTAAATCTATGGCGACTGTGGGGATTTGAACCATCGCTCGGCCTTCGGCCTCGCCTTTCAGTCTGTCGCTGGGCTCTAGTCCTTTTTTGACGCATTAAAAATAAATCTATGGCGACTCACAGGCTTTAAACTATCGCTCGGCCTTCGGCCTCGCCTTTTTCTACGTTAACCAAGCCCCCCTGCATACAATTTGTATGGAAAACTCAGTTCCATTTGGAAAATGGGTAACTGCTTGGCGGCCATCTTGGATTTCCAAAATTTTGCATTTTTCCCTTAATCTGGACGATTTTCCGCGCCGAACCCTATTTTTCATTTTTTTCTATCCTCACCCAGTCCCATGAAACAATTCCTTAAAACCACCCAAGTCCCAAAATTTTGAGTTCCCCTAACTCCCAGTGTTGCCAGGTGATCGAGATAAAAATAGTCAAATGTCATTAGTTTGACCTATTTGCAGGAGGCGTCATCCAAATTTCTGACCGGAAGTCGTTATTTCCATTTTTTACATTTTTTGACCAAATCTTCCAAAGTATGGCAACACTGGAAATTTTTGTTTTCCCAAACGTTACTCTTTGACAAACTACGTAATCGCCCCATACAACTCGACTTTCCCAAATGTTGCCAACTGCCCGAAAAATGCATTTGAAAAATCAGAAATCTGAAACTTTTTACAAAATGGCCGCTCACTCGGTCGCCATCTTGATTTTCCATGTTTTCGGATTTTTCCCATAGTCTGGATCGTATAACCGACCAAACCCCATTTTTAAGACATTTCCTCCCATATCTCCTTCTGTCCGTCCTTAACTTTAAAGACACCCATGTCGAAAAAAATACTTTTCCCCGTAGCTCCCAGTGTTGCCAGGTGATCGAGATGAAAATGGTCAAATGTCATTTGCGCGACCCTTTTGCAGGAGGCTGCATCCAAATTTCTGACCGGAAGTCGTTATTTCCACTTTCGACATTTTTGGACCAAATCTCCTAAGGTATGGCAACACTGGAGAAATTTCTTCACCCAAACGAAACCTCTTGACAAGACACACAACCGCCTCATACAAGTCGACTTTCCCAAATGTTGCCAACTACTCGAAAAATGAATTCCAAAATTTCGAAATTTTCAACTTTTTACAAAATGGCCGCCCACGCCGCCGCCATCTTGATTTTTTGACATTTCGGATTTTTCCCATAATCTGGGTCGTATATCCGACCAAACGTCATTTTTATTTTTTTTCTGCCACGACTCCTTCTGTCTGTCACTAACTTTAAAGACACCCATGTCGCAAAAAAAACTTTTCCCCATAACTTGCAGTGTTGCCAGACTTTTTTCATTAAAATGGTGAAATGTCATTCGGGTCCCCAAACGTCACCAAACTGCATACCAAGTTTTTGGAATTTCTGGAAATTTCCATTTTCTGCTATCCGGGGCCGTGGTGGAAAATTTTCTCCCAAAATGGTAGTTTTTTCCGATTCATGGCAACACTCGAATAACAGACCAACAATCGCCCGGAACATTGTACCCCACTCCGGTGTCGCCATCTGCCGGAAAATTGCTACCAAAGTTTGGGAATTTTTTGATCGCAACAAAATGGCCGACGGCTCAGCCGCCATCTTGTTTTTTGATAATCTGTGAATGTGGCTCTTAAGAAGACTATACATGTCACAAATATTCAAAAGAAATTTTAAAAAACAATTGCGCATCTCGGAGTGACACCTCCCTAAAAACACCCCAAAATCGCATTTTCAATCCAAGATGGCGGCGCGGCCATTTTGGCAACCCTAATAAACTCCCAAAAAGGAAAAAATTCAGGATGAAAAACAAAAAAGTTGGAGTTTCAAAAAGTGCCGCCATTTTGTTTTTTGGTTCAAAAAATCCAGTAAAGCTGGCAGTCAAAAAATCTAGTTTAAAACAAACACTAACAATTTTACCCCCCTCCCTTCTAAATACCCCAAAAATACCCCTGATCAGTCAGTCAGTCAGTCAGTGGTAATCGAGCTTTATATAATATAGACTAGCTTTGGTCGCCCGCTACGCGGGCTACAAAAGCTAGATCTGCGATGCTGGCCGCTCCGGGCTTCGCCCTACGCGGCGCTCGGCCTGCGGCCTCGCATTCGGAGCTCGGCCTTCGGCCTCGCAAAAATTACACGGGGCGTTTATCGTTCGTCGCAAGGCTCTTGTGCTTTTTTGACGCAACACAAGTAAATCTATGGCGACTGTCGGGATTTGAACCATCGCTCGGCCTTCGGCCTCGCCTTTCTGTCTGTCACTGGGCTCTTTTTTGACGCATTAAAAATAAATCTATGGCGACTCACAGGCTTGAAACTATCGCTCGGCCTTCGGCCTCGCCTTTATTTTCGGTTATATGGCTTAGTCTTTAGAATTTGGCACAAAAATCTATTTCGTTTTAAGCAATAATATTAAAATTAAAATAAATTCATTTATTTTTGCAAATAGGCTTTAAAAAAGCGCTTTTACACGTCCCAATATTAACCCTACCACTGCTTCGGGACATTATGCATAGAAGGCAATAAATTATGCAAGATTTCAGTTGTCGTACATATTTCTTGATTCAATTAGCATATCTACCTTAGTTGTTTGTTGGCTATATTACGGAAGTAGGTACCTATGAGATTATCCTAACAAATTATTTTATAATAATCAACTATATTGTAAAACTTATGCATTCATAATAATAAAAGTAATAGCTAGTGTACTTGTTTATTAATTTTATTGTCATTAAGAATGAATGTAGTCTATCATGATGTGCTGAAATTACAGAATGCTTTAGGAATAATACCGACAGGAGGCGCATCGTAGAGCTATCACCATTGATTACTATTTAACAATGCGCCACCTATCGATTTTATTTCCAAGCATTCTCTAGTTACCGTTGTTAATGGAGTGCCATGTTACATGAAAGTTTGAGTGCAGTTTAGTTTAGTCATATTATTAAAATTTAATCATCTTATGTATGTACCTAAATGAAAGTTGTTTAGGAAACAGATATCAAAGATATTTAAGTCTGTGTGCGAGATAGTTAAGCCTGTGTTAGATATTTAAATCTGTGTGCGAGATAGTTAAGCCTGTGTGTGAGATATTTAAGCCTGTGTGTTATTATAACTCAACCTACATTGTGCTTATTAATTAATTAATGAAGAAAAAACAAAAAATTGGTTTAAATAGTATATTTATAATGATTAAACAATTATTCTACAACTTTTGAAAGCATACATTTGACTGTAATATTACTATGTTTCTGTAAAGGAGGAGTCTACTTTCGTAATTGATCTATCATTTAGTACATTAAATAAAAAGACATAAGTTTATAAGTGAAAAAGTGCTACATGTAGCTTCAGTGCTGACAGTCGGATTTAAAAATCTAAGTTATCTAGAATAACTGGATCAAGCTGCGATTTTAATATAAGCGAAAAATATTAAATTCCAATGATAGTGAAATTCGAGTAGTTTTACTTAGCTAAGACATGTTTAATTCCAAAATATTATGTAATCATAATAAACATAATTTCAAGTGCAATATTTATAAAATGAATGCAAATTGACATTGGATAAATGATTATGTTACATTTTCCTATACAAATGAAAATATAAAAAAGAATCTGGATCAGAGATGGAATTGTGTAAAGCAATCGTAATCATTTGAGTTCATAACGTAGGTACGATAAAATCGGTTAAAGCGTTTGAACAGAATAATCGTACGTTATGTTACGTACGTTAACTGTCAAATGATAACGATTGCTTTACACAATTCCACCTCAGTTTTAAAAAAAACTTGTGGGCTGATTTCTCAATCTTCGTATAACTTTTAACTGAAGAATAGTATATGTCAAAATGTTTATTCTTCAGCAGATATTAAACGATTAAAAAATCAGTCCCAAGTCACCTAGATATCCGAGTAGCTGGCATTTTATTTTCATTAAATTAATATTAGAAAATGAAAAATAAAGAAAAAAAAAAACAAAAGAGCCATGATGAGGTTCAGCATAAGCCGCTACAAGTATTGGGTTATGGTATTATTACTGACCAGTAAACAATATTAATTTGAATAAAAGTGCATAACTACTATGTTTTAATCTGTAAATATCTCTAATTGTTATTTTCTTGCTTCCTCTGTAGAACGTCAAGCATCTTCAAATCAGTGTTCATCGATAGTTGACTGCTGTCGTCAATCCAATACCGGAACTTCAACTGAGATTTCAAGTCCAATGTCGATAATTCCATGATACTGATGAACCTGGAAATAAAAAGACAGTTGTAATTATTTCGTTTTAATGATTTCATTCTCTTATATTTTATTCGCAAAAAAGGACTATAGGTAATTAAGAAATGACAACATAGAGGTGAGTGGATGCGTGGTAGTATTATCACATAATACCTAATTATTAGTTAAAGTGGCATCTAAATAAAATGCGGCAAGCATTTATTGTGTGACATTTGCGTTTAAAATAAGATTTCAAATTAAGTATAAATATCTTTAAATAAATAAATATCTTTGGACAATCTCACACAGCGCCATCTAGCCCCAAAGTAAGCAATTAATATGCTTGTGTTATGGGTATGAAATTATGCATAGAATTCATTTTATAAGAATAATATTGAACATGTCTCGGAAATGGATTTGCAATAATATACAATAGGGATGATGACTGGGTAATGAAATCAAAATTATATTTAGTCCGTCAGACAGATAGAAAATATTAGACTCGTATTTTTTTTTCTATAATCGAATATACAGTATTAATTAATTGAGTTGAAATGTCGCGTGACGTCACTTTTGAGTAAAAATTCTACTCAAGCGTGACGTATCGCGCCATTTCAACTCGATGTAGCACTGTTATTATTTAATTATAAAAGAAAATAAAAAATATGAGTCTAATGTTTTCTAATTATCTGTCTGACGGACAAATAATTGAAATTTTGTCATCTAGCCTATTACTTATCTCATATTTCTTGGTCGTTTAACGTAATAATGTTAGGTAGGTACACTTACTTGTCGTGTCGTGAACTACTATTTGCGTCTTGCGTTTATGTTTTGCCTTCTTTTCTTTCTTCATTCTTAGCCTTCTTGCTTCGTAGAGTAATATTTTACGCATTGAGACAGTAATTTCTTCTTCGCCAAGAAAATATGTTATCGCCATATCACTCCTCCTTCCTTGTGAGATGTGATCAATTCTATTCTATTCATGGCGTTTTACCTGTTGGTTAAATTTTGTTAAAAGTATTTTTTATAAAAAAAAAATGCCTTTAAACAAAGGTAGTAGGCGCGCGTGAACACCTGCCAGTAGAGAGGTTATATGACCTAACGACAGTTGGTGAAAAGAAAAAAGAACACTGGCTGAGTACTCCAAAGATATGTCCAAGCTTAATGTTTATGGTATCTTAACACTTACTATTGATTATTGCGATTGAGTTGTAAAATTGTTTTACTTACATAATCAGAAAAAGGTCGTGTGGTGCATTGTCAGGCTCCGGTTCAGTTCAATATGAAGTAGCGAAACGTAGGTAGCTAAGTATTATATTACATTTTAATTTTTATTATTTCTTCTAGTCTATACCTGAAATAGATGGCATATTAATATTATTAATAGTGAAATGTAATAAGACAATTATAATTGTATAATTTATATAAATATAAATCTGAAGATTGAAGTTGCGTTTACCTTAATTAGTAGTTAGTTCTTTTTATGTTTATGAATTCTTCAAATTTGCATTATTTTGTCAGGGCTGCGTTATTAATGCTTCATCTTGAGGAACTTGACTTGCGAGTAGATGTGGTGAGCACCATCGTAGCAATTTTAACTTTTGCATCACTCAAGTTTCTCTTTTGGCTTCTATACCTGAAATAATTAATATAAAATATGTAGTACTTTGTCCAGCAGTGGACGTCATTTGGCTGAAAAGAAGAAAAAGAAGATGTAGTACAGATTAAAATACTAATACATATTAGAAATGCGAAAATTTGGATGTCTGTTACTTTTTCACGCAAAAACTACTGAACGGATTTTGACGAAACTTTACAGTATTATTGTTTATAACCCAGAATAACACATAGGCTATAATTTATGACGATCTGTGACAAACAAAATTTCACGCCGGTGAAGCCGTGGGCAAAAGCTAGTCTTTTTATAAATTAAATAATAATTTTATTAATATTTTTAATACTTACTCTTAGTATCTTTTGAGTGTACGAGTGACAGTCATCTTGATGTCTAATTGAGTATCTTATCCAGATAAGATATAAACAGTGATATTACTAATAAATCGTTTGTCATCTGTAATATAAAACATATTAAAATTAGATTTATATTTGGCTATGCATTGTTAGAGTTTACATCGATGTATAATTAGAGACACAACAAAGCATTGCACGGCTCATCTGTTTTGTGTGAATGAGATGTTTCCACATTTATAAACAAGTTAGCTGCCACACACTGCCAGCCTGGTTAGTCCATCTGCAAGCTCTATAACATGACATGACATACAATGTTAGTAAAAGACAGCCATAAATATTAGTTAAAGCCAGAGCCTCGTCAGTAAGACAGCAGGGAGCACCGCAGCGGAGCGTCTCATTCTCGCGGTGAGCCACGCCGCTGCCGCCAACAGCCGGCTGTTGGCGCGAGCAGGTGAGGTTGGCACATGGGATAGTACCATAACATTAATTTGATCTTATAATTAATTAAAGGCAAGCCAATGGTTAGTAAGATTAGTTTTGTTATGCACTCTCCCTTCTACTCCCCATCTACCTACATGAAATGTATAACATTAAAAACAGATTTTAATCATTCGCGTCCCACCCATTATAACTAAACGTCAAGCAGTGAGTACATACATGTAACTCATTCATAAATATCGCGTCAAGACATACCTAGACACATAGAAAGACACGGGTCTTTCTATTTTAAATAAAAACCATTTCATGTAGTTAGATCGCCCTACTGGGCGAATTCGATCTTCTAGCTACAATTAGTTAGCAAATAAATAATATGAATATGAATGAATTCTAAGCCCAAGCAGCGCAAGCATTTTAAAGCAGCAAGCAATTGCAAAGCAGCTACTGAAATGAATCCAAAATTTGATAGATTTGCCCGGGTAAGCCGATATTGTATATGATGAGTGTTTACGTGTGCAGTAATGTAAGAGAAGATGGGAAAGCAAAGTGAAATGGAATATGAAAAATATCACCCCATTACTGTAAGAGTGGTATATCGGAATATAACGTAATCACTTTGGAATCACCATGACATTAGCGCCTGATTCGGAACAGGAGCCTCCTCAGCCAACCAAACGAAGGAAGAGAGAATGATACCGCTGACTGAACGAACTGATTGACAGGGGAAGACTGTTAGGACGACACCCCCAGCCTGCAGGGGACGTCACTGATCCACGTGGGTGACACAGGCAGACGCCTCAGAGAGGGTGACGCCATCGAAGCGAAGAGTGTGAAGGCGACAGCCAACACAGCACGAGCATAAAGTTGAAGAGGTCGAGCGGAGGGAAGATGCAGGGTTAACGAATCAGGGCAGAGAAAATAACCGGTCGATAATGTCCCGGGTGTCAATCAAACACCTCAGCGTCGACGGAATATCAGGGTGTCCAGGTACAAGTACGAGTATGTCAATATAACAAACAACACGTGGTTCAGAAAGCAATGAGCAATGGATGTGTTCAAATGAAGTTAGTTAATGCCGTCATAAGCGAAACTGAACGAAATTGTTCTCACCAGCATAATAAGGATCGTCGTATAATTGTCATTTTGTAAAATTAATAATGTAACCGTCGCCTTTTTTCGCATTTCTTAAATAAACATTGCAAATACATCACAGGTTTCACTAAAAAACAGGTACTTTTAAAGGTATATAAAGTGCTATAAACGGTTACAAAAACAAAGTCAAAATTTATTTATTTGTAATTTTAAATAGTACTTAAATATTAATTAACAAGAATAAACAATAACGTTACTTATTTAATTAGTTATTTATTTCAAGTTTATAAAATGTTTAGTAAAAAAACTTTTAGTTATTGTAAATTTTATGAAATTGATCAAGTAGCAATTCCTGGCAAAGAAAGAAAATGTCACGTCCATTATGAAAACCCTCTCAACAATAAAATTACCTCATGCATGATAGCAACAACAAACTTGTAAATAAAAGGAGTAACTTTAATATTAAGAATGTGAAAGTATAATGGTAATAAAATAATTAGAAAATTCTAAACTGAAAATATAGTAAACATTAGGTACAAAAGAAGTGAAAGCCCAAATAAAAACAAACGGTGTAGTCGATATCCAATGCTCACTTGTCTTCAGCAAGACAAGCGATAGGATGTTTTAACACCTACGACCTACAGTGCTCGAGATCCGTCGCACATCTATCTCATCAACGAGAGAAGAAGGAGGAAAATATTGAACAGAGTAGTTGAAACTGATAAATGATTAATTTTAACTTCAAAGACAAGAGGTAATTAGGATAATATTTAGCGAGGGAACAGACAGCAGTTCCCAAAATGGGACCCATTTTTATCACAATTTCATTGTTAGGTTAAAATGGACGAACATAAAATATGTACCTACGTAGGACATTAAAAACAGTGCACCCAAAACAAAATTCTTATTGTTTAAATATATGAAATTATTAAAAAGTACTATTCTGTAATATGTGAATAAGCTAACAAACATAACAAACTGAATTACAATAAAAACATTATAGGTAGGTGGTAGTCAATATTCATTATTAATTTATAGTTAATATGTACACATTAAGAGAAAAAAGTTTTTGGTTCTTTATTAAGTTATTGCAAATTTTAATATTATTAACAAAGACAGGTACTAATTAATAAAAAATATTATTTGTTGTGTAGCAACATTTATGACTTAAATGTGATTAAAAATATGAATTCCTTTTAACTATTCGTATAGTGTCGATTCGAATTAAAAAAGTATGTCCTAAATGTATAACAAGAAAAGTAACGTTATGTTTTAAATGTTTTTAGTTATAAAAAAAAAACAATTTCTTGTAAAATTGTTAAAAAATCTTTATATCATTTGGTTTTGGACTATTATGTATTCGTTAAATATTGATTAAAACCCAGTATTCATAAAAAAACTGAATACTCCATGCAACAAAATACGTTAAGAAGTGTTTAGGATTTTAATTATTAACAGTTTAATGTCAGAGTTAGTTCTAGCTTTAACTACAACACGGATATTTAACCGGATAATATGTTCTGCGAAAATTGATTTTCTCGCCAAAAATCTTGTTTAAATCTTCTGCAGCCATAGCGTGCAGTAACTAATAATATGACGTGATTGGATTACTAATGTTTGGTCAAAAACGTTTCCCAAATTATCACATCGCAAACAACTTATTTCATTCTTTTTATCGAAATATTCATTAACAAGAGGTGATTCTGGCGCTCGGCGGCCGCTACCGCGGCACGCTGCGCTCGCCTTCGCGCGTTAATGGTCACTGTTCTAACCTAACCTAACCCACTATTTTCTGCAATACCTACTTTTTGCAAACATACAATTTTATTATTAAAATTATTGTTTAAGAAAACTATGATCATGTGCCTTATGCTTTGATTTGTGGGTAAGTATATGAAGTGTTAATTTGATCAATCAAATTATTTGGATATTTGGCAAAAAACATTTGCTATACAAAAATTTGCCATAAAAAAACTTGAACAAGTAAAATTTTGCCAAATGATAATTTGACCAAATGAATTATCGCATCCCACCGCTCCTGCCAAAAGGCCACGGCATCCTCTCTAATGGTGCGCTTCAATTCCCGGCGCTCCCTGGGGGCCAGTTGGATTCCCTCCTCCGCAAGTCGTCCTGCACGAGAGACTTACAGGTAACGCTGCCGTGCTGCACGACCTGTAAGCCTTCGTGAGTAAAATGAGCGCCGGTCGCTGAGTATTCCCTCCAACCACCTTTCTCATTACAAAAATCGATTCCCTCCAACCACCTTTCTCATTACAAAAATCGACGAGCATCGGTACCATACGGCCGCAGCGTATGTCATCGTGGCCACATAAATGCCTGCGTACAGCACACTTAGGGCGGGGTATCTCACGCCCCATGACGTCTTGCCAAAACCATTGGCAGCTTGTAAATCAATCAATTTCGCATGCGGCACATAGGACCTAGCCTCGTCGAGGGTCACACCAAGCGATTGCGATCGTCACATCGTCTGCGTACGCTATTACGTGTACCCACTCAGGACACGGCAGCATCAGGAGGTCGTTGAGCAGGAGGTTCCAAAGTGTCGGGCCCAACATTGATCCCTGAGGACATCCCATGGTACTGCGCTTCCACGACGTTTGAGCCCCTACATAGAGGCCCACACGCCGGTCTGTAAAGTAACTAACCAATGACCTGAAGATATTAGGTGGAGCTCCGGTCTGTTTGGCCTTCAACAAAATCATCGGCCACCACGCGTTGTCAAAAGCACCGGAGATGTCCAGGAAGATCAGCTGCACGTATGACGCAGTACTGTTCTCGGTGATCGAGTTAATGAACTTGAGCGCCGTGACCGTAGACCGGCCACGGGTGAAACCGTGCTGAGCGTCAGATATATGTCGGTGCAAGCAGGGAGCGCAGGAGATGATGACGCGCTCCAGGATCTTACCCAGGATTGGCAAAAGAGTAATAGGCCTATAGGCCTTCGGGTCAGAGAGAGGCTTACCGTTTCCCTTCGGGAGGACCAATAGTCTACCTACCTTCCAGATGCCTGTAAAAGAACCTTCAGCAAAGGTGGTGCGATAATAACTTTAAAAAAAATAAAACCGACTTCAAATGCGTGAACACAAAAAAAAACTAAAAATTAAAAATATTGCGTATAAAAAAGTTCATCCCCAATTTTCCACCCTTGGGGGTGAAATATTTTCTTCAAATTCGCATGAAACCACCCTTTTGATAATACCTAATTCAACAAAAAAATAATTGTTCAAATTGATTTATAATCATACGGGTCAAAAAAAACATACGGGTCGAATTGAGAACCTCCTCCTTTTTTGAAGTCGGTTGAAAAGTAACAGTTGTTTAGCAACTGTTACTTTTCAACCGTTTCTTTCAAAATTCAGTTTATTTGGGAAATGAAACATTGGCGATAAGTTGTTTGCGAAGCGAAATTTGGCGAAAAGTAATTTGGCCAAACGGAAGGATACCGACGCGATTACTATTAAATCGTAACAAATAAGTTTATGAAATGTTTATTTCTAAATGTAATAATATCAATATAACTTTTAAAAAAAACCGACTTCAAATGCGTGAACACAAATAATACCTATTCAACAAAAAAATAATCGTTCAAATTGGTTCATAATCGGCGGAAATATTGCGTATAAAAAGTTCATCCCCAATTTTCCACCCTTGGAGGTGAAATATTGTTTTTAAATTTGCATGAAACCATCCTTTTGATAATACCTATTCAACAAAAAAATTATCGTTCAAATTGGTTTAAAATCGGCGGAGATATTGCGTATAAAAAAGTTCATCCCCAATTTTCCACCCTTGGGGGTTATTTTTTTTATTATTAAATTTAAATGGGACCACCCTTGAGGTATTACCTATACGCCGAAAAAAGATTTGTTCAAATCGGTTCATAATTGGCGAAGTTATCGCGTAACAAACATAGAAAAAAAAAACATACGAGTCGAATTGAGAACCTCCTCCTTTTTTTGAAGTCGGTTGAAAAAAAAGGTGGCATAGGGACCCGAGCGCCAGCCTCGCCGCACCTTAACCTATTTATTACACTGCATTAACTTAAATTATACTGGTAAATTACTAATATTAGTTAACCATGCCACCACCCCAGAGACATTTTAGTGAGAATGACAAATCCAAGATATCTTTTTTCATATTCTAATGATAGTAATAATTCAGACTGAAAAAACTTAAACACAATAAGATTGAAGAGGATCCCTTCCAATCGTGTAATGTTTCATTACCAATAATGTGACTGTTTTGACACTAAAGTAACCAAAAATATTTTTGACTATCTATGGGAACTGTGGCAAAGTAATATTATAACATCACCCTATTAAAAATTAAAAGCATAGGAATCTGGACAACTTGGTTTGACCAGTCCCCGAAGGCAGCGCCTGTTCACAGACATGACGGATGAGCCAGCCATCGCTTCACTCGATCATATTTTAGAGAATGTAACGACCCGCCTCACCACGCCACCACCCCAGAGCCATTTTAGTGAGAATGACAAATCCAAGATATCTTTTTTCATATTCTAATGATAGTAATAATTCAGACTGAAAAAACTCAAACACAATAAGATTGAAGAGGATCCCTTCCAATCGTGTAATGTGTTATTACCAATAATGTGACTGTTTTGACACTAAAGTAACCAAAAATATTATTGACTATCTATGGGAACTGTGGCAAAGTAATGCTATAACATCACCCCATTCAAAATTAAAAGCGTAAAAATCTGGACAACTTGGTTTGACCAGTCCCCGAAGGCAGCGCCTGTTCACAGACATGACGGATGAGCCAGCCATCGCTTCACTCGATCATATTTTAGAGAATGTAACGACCCGCCTCACCACGCCACCACCCCAGAGCCATTTTAGTGAGAATGACAAATCCAAGATATCTTTTTTCATATTCTAATGATAGTAATAATTCAGACTGAAAAAACTTAAACACAATAAGATTGAAGAGGATCCCTTCCAATCGTGTAATGTTTTATTACCAATAATGTGACTGTTTTGACACTAAAGTAACCAAAAATATTTTTGACTATCTATGGGAACTGTGGCAAAGTAATATTATAACATCACCCTATTAAAAATTAAAAGCATAGGAATCTGGACAACTTGGTTTGACCAGTCCCCGAAGGCAGCGCCTGTTCACAGACATGACGGATGAGCCAGCCATCGCTTCACTCGATCATATTTTAGAGAATGTAACGACCCGCCTCACCACGCCACCACCCCAGAGCCATTTTAGTGAGAATGACAAATCCAAGATATCTTTTTTCATATTCTAATGATAGTAATAATTCAGACTGAAAAAACTTAAACACAATAAGATCGAAGAGGATCCCTTTCAATCGTGTAATGTGTTATTACCAAAAATGTGACTGTTTTGACACTAAAGTAACCAAAAATATTTTTGACTATCTATGGGAACTGTGGCAAAGTAATGCTATAACATCACCCCATTCAAAATTAAAAGCGTAAAAATCTGGACAACTTGGTTTGACCAGTCCCCGAAGGCAGCGCCTGTTCACAGACATGACGGATGAGCCAGCCATCGCTTCACTCGATCATATTTTAGAGAATGTAACGACCCGCCTCACCACGCCACCACCCCAGAGCCATTTTAGTGAGAATGACAAATCCAAGATATCTTTTTTCATATTCTAATGATAGTAATAATTCAGACTGAAAAAACTTAAACAATAAGATTGAAGAGGATCCCTTCCAATCGTGTAATGTTTTATTACCAATAATGTGACTGTTTTGACACTAAAGTAACCAAAAATATTTTTGACTATCTATGGGAACTGTGGCAAAGTAATGCTATAACATCACCCCATTCAAAATTAAAAGCGTAAAAATCTGGACAACTTGGTTTGACCAGTCCCCGAAGGCAGCGCCTGTTCACAGACATGACGGATGAGCCAGCCATCGCTTCACTCGATCATATTTTAGAGAATGTAACGACCCGCCTCACCACGTCACCACCCCAGAGCCATTTTAGTGAGAATGACAAATCCAAGATATCTTTTTTCATATTCTAATGATAGTAATAATTCAGACTGAAAAAACTTAAACACAATAAGATTGAAGAGGATCCCTTTCAATCGTGTAATGTTTTATTACCAATAATGTGACTGTTTTGACACTAAAGTAACCAAAAATATTTTTGACTATCTATGGGAACTGTGGCAAAGTAATGCTATAACATCACCCCATTCAAAATTAAAAGCGTAAAAATCTGGACAACTTGGTTTGACCAGTCCCCGAAGGCAGCGCCTGTTCACAGACATGACGGATGAGCCAGCCATCGCTTCACTCGATCATATTTTAGAGAATGTAACGACCCGCCTCACCACGCCACCACCCCAGAGCCATTTTAGTGAGAATGACAAATCCAAGATATCTTTTTTCATATTCTAATGATAGTAATAATTCAGACTGAAAAAACTTAAACAATAAGATTGAAGAGGATCCCTTCCAATCGTGTAATGTTTTATTACCAATAATGTGACTGTTTTGACACTAAAGTAACCAAAAATATTTTTGACTATCTATGGGAACTGTGGCAAAGTAATGCTATAACATCACCCCATTCAAAATTAAAAGCGTAAAAATCTGGACAACTTGGTTTGACCAGTCCCCGAAGGCAGCGCCTGTTCACAGACATGACGGATGAGCCAGCCATCGCTTCACTCGATCATATTTTAGAGAATGTAACGACCCGCCTCACCACGTCACCACCCCAGAGCCATTTTAGTGAGAATGACAAATCCAAGATATCTTTTTTCATATTCTAATGATAGTAATAATTCAGACTGAAAAAACTTAAACACAATAAGATTGAAGAGGATCCCTTTCAATCGTGTAATGTTTTATTACCAATAATGTGACTGTTTTGACACTAAAGTAACCAAAAATATTTTTGACTATCTATGGGAACTGTGGCAAAGTAATGCTATAACATCACCCCATTCAAAATTAAAAGCGTAAAAATCTGGACAACTTGGTTTGACCAGTCCCCGAAGGCAGCGCCTGTTCACAGACATGACGGATGAGCCAGCCATCGCTTCACTCGATCATATTTTAGAGAATGTAACGACCCGCCTCACCACGCCACCACCCCAGAGCCATTTTAGTGAGAATGACAAATCCAAGATATCTTTTTTCATATTCTAATGATAGTAATAATTCAGACTGAAAATACTTAAACACAATAAGATTGAAGAGGATCCCTTTCAATCGTGTAATGTTTTATTACCAATAATGTGACTGTTTTGACACTAAAGTAACCAAAAATATTTTTGACTATCTATGGGAACTGTGGCAAAGTAATGCTATAACATCACCCCATTCAAAATTAAAAGCGTAAAAATCTGGACAACTTGGTTTGACCAGTCCCCGAAGGCAGCGCCTGTTCACAGACATGACGGATGAGCCAGCCATCGCTTCACTCGATCATATTTTAGAGAATGTAACGACCCGCCTCACCACGCCACCACCCCAGAGCCATTTTAGTGAGAATGACAAATCCAAGATATCTTTTTTCATATTCTAATGATAGTAATAATTCAGACTGAAAATACTTAAACACAATAAGATTGAAGAGGATCCCTTCCAATCGTGTAATGTTTTATTACCAATAATGTGACTGTTTTGACACTAAAGTAACCAAAAATATTTTTGACTATCTATGGGAACTGTGGCAAAGTAATGCTATAACATCACCCCATTCAAAATTAAAAGCGTAAAAATCTGGACAACTTGGTTTGACCAGTCCCCGAAGGCAGCGCCTGTTCACAGACATGACGGATGAGCCAGCCATCGCTTCACTCGATCATATTTTAGAGAATGTAACGACCCGCCTCACCACGCCACCACCCCAGAGCCATTTTAGTGAGAATGACAAATCCAAGATATCTTTTTTCATATTCTAATGATAGTAATAATTCAGACTGAAAAAACTTAAACACAATAAGATCGAAGAGGATCCCTTTCAATCGTGTAATGTGTTATTACCAATAATGTGACTGTTTTGACACTAAAGTAACCAAAAATATTTTTGACTATCTATGGGAACTGTGGCAAAGTAATGCTATAACATCACCCCATTCAAAATTAAAAGCGTAAAAATCTGGACAACTTGGTTTGACCAGTCCCCGAAGGCAGCGCCTGTTCACAGACATGACGGATGAGCCAGCCATCGCTTCACTCGATCATATTTTAGAGAATGTAACGACCCGCCTCACCACGCCACCACCCCAGAGACATTTTAGTGAGAATGACAAATCCAAGATATCTTTTTTCATATTCTAATGATAGTAATAATTCAGATTGAATAAACTTAAACACAATAAGATCGAAGAGGATCCCTTTCAATCGTGTAATGTATTATTACCAAATGTGACTGTTTTGACACTAAAGTAACCAAAAATATTTTTGACTATCTATGCTATGGGAACTGTGGCAAAGTAATACTATAACATCACCCCATTCAAAATTAAAAGCGTAAAAATCTGGACAACTTGGTTTGACCAGTCCCCGAAGGCAGCGCCTGTTCACAGACATGACGGATGAGCCAGCCATCGCTTCACTCGATCATATTTTAGAGAATGTAACGACCCGCCTCACCACGCCACCACCCCAGAGACATTTTAGTGAGAATGACAAATCCAAGATATCTTTTTTCATTTTCTAATGATAGTAATAATTCAGACTGAAAAAACTTAAACACAATAAGATTGAAGAGGATCCCTTCCAATCGTGTAATGTTTTATTACCAATAATGTGACTGTTTTGACACTAAAGTAACCAAAAATATTTTGACTCTCTATGGAAACTGTGGCAAAGTAATACTATAACATCACCCCATCCAAAATTAAAAGCGTAAAAATCTGGACAACTTGGTTTGACCAGTCCCCGAAGGCAGCGCCTGTTCACAGACATGACGGATGAGCCAGCCATCGCTTCACTCGATCATATTTTAGAGAATGTAACGACCCGCCTCACCACGCCACCACCCCAGAGACATTTTAGTGAGAATGACAAATCCAAGATATCTTTTTTCATATTCTAATGATAGTAATAATTCAGACTGAAAAAACTTAAACACAATAAGATTGAAGAGGATCCCTTCCAATCGTGTAATGTGTTATTACCAATAATGTGACTGTTTTGACACTAAAGTAACCAAAAATATTTTTGACTATCTATGGGAACTGTGGCAAAGTAATGCTATAACATCACCCCATCCAAAATTAAAAGCGTAAAAATCTGGACAACTTGGTTTGACCAGTCCCCGAAGGCAGCGCCTGTTCACAGACATGACGGATGAGCCAGCCATCGCTTCACTCGATCATATTTTAGAGAATGTAACGACCCGCCTCACCACGCCACCACCCCAGAGACATTTTAGTGAGAATGACAAATCCAAGATATCTTTTTTCATTTTCTAATGATAGTAATAATTCAGACTGAAAAAACTTAAACACAATAAGATTGAAGAGGATCCCTTCCAATCGTGTAATGTTTTATTACCAATAATGTGACTGTTTTGACACTAAAGTAACCAAAAATATTTTGACTCTCTATGGAAACTGTGGCAAAGTAATACTATAACATCACCCCATCCAAAATTAAAAGCGTAAAAATCTGGACAACTTGGTTTGACCAGTCCCCGAAGGCAGCGCCTGTTCACAGACATGACGGATGAGCCAGCCATCGCTTCACTCGATCATATTTTAGAGAATGTAACGACCCGCCTCACCACGCCACCACCCCAGAGCCATTTTAGTGAGAATGACAAATCCAAGATATCTTTTTTCATATTCTAATGATAGTAATAATTCAGACTGAAAAAACTTAAACAATAAGATTGAAGAGGATCCCTTCCAATCGTGTAATGTTTTATTACCAATAATGTGACTGTTTTGACACTAAAGTAACCAAAAATATTTTTGACTATCTATGGGAACTGTGGCAAAGTAATGCTATAACATCACCCCATTCAAAATTAAAAGCGTAAAAATCTGGACAACTTGGTTTGACCAGTCCCCGAAGGCAGCGCCTGTTCACAGACATGACGGATGAGCCAGCCATCGCTTCACTCGATCATATTTTAGAGAATGTAACGACCCGCCTCACCACGTCACCACCCCAGAGCCATTTTAGTGAGAATGACAAATCCAAGATATCTTTTTTCATATTCTAATGATAGTAATAATTCAGACTGAAAAAACTTAAACACAATAAGATTGAAGAGGATCCCTTTCAATCGTGTAATGTTTTATTACCAATAATGTGACTGTTTTGACACTAAAGTAACCAAAAATATTTTTGACTATCTATGGGAACTGTGGCAAAGTAATGCTATAACATCACCCCATTCAAAATTAAAAGCGTAAAAATCTGGACAACTTGGTTTGACCAGTCCCCGAAGGCAGCGCCTGTTCACAGACATGACGGATGAGCCAGCCATCGCTTCACTCGATCATATTTTAGAGAATGTAACGACCCGCCTCACCACGCCACCACCCCAGAGCCATTTTAGTGAGAATGACAAATCCAAGATATCTTTTTTCATATTCTAATGATAGTAATAATTCAGACTGAAAAAACTTAAACAATAAGATTGAAGAGGATCCCTTCCAATCGTGTAATGTTTTATTACCAATAATGTGACTGTTTTGACACTAAAGTAACCAAAAATATTTTTGACTATCTATGGGAACTGTGGCAAAGTAATGCTATAACATCACCCCATTCAAAATTAAAAGCGTAAAAATCTGGACAACTTGGTTTGACCAGTCCCCGAAGGCAGCGCCTGTTCACAGACATGACGGATGAGCCAGCCATCGCTTCACTCGATCATATTTTAGAGAATGTAACGACCCGCCTCACCACGTCACCACCCCAGAGCCATTTTAGTGAGAATGACAAATCCAAGATATCTTTTTTCATATTCTAATGATAGTAATAATTCAGACTGAAAAAACTTAAACACAATAAGATTGAAGAGGATCCCTTTCAATCGTGTAATGTTTTATTACCAATAATGTGACTGTTTTGACACTAAAGTAACCAAAAATATTTTTGACTATCTATGGGAACTGTGGCAAAGTAATGCTATAACATCACCCCATTCAAAATTAAAAGCGTAAAAATCTGGACAACTTGGTTTGACCAGTCCCCGAAGGCAGCGCCTGTTCACAGACATGACGGATGAGCCAGCCATCGCTTCACTCGATCATATTTTAGAGAATGTAACGACCCGCCTCACCACGCCACCACCCCAGAGCCATTTTAGTGAGAATGACAAATCCAAGATATCTTTTTTCATATTCTAATGATAGTAATAATTCAGACTGAAAATACTTAAACACAATAAGATTGAAGAGGATCCCTTTCAATCGTGTAATGTTTTATTACCAATAATGTGACTGTTTTGACACTAAAGTAACCAAAAATATTTTTGACTATCTATGGGAACTGTGGCAAAGTAATGCTATAACATCACCCCATTCAAAATTAAAAGCGTAAAAATCTGGACAACTTGGTTTGACCAGTCCCCGAAGGCAGCGCCTGTTCACAGACATGACGGATGAGCCAGCCATCGCTTCACTCGATCATATTTTAGAGAATGTAACGACCCGCCTCACCACGCCACCACCCCAGAGCCATTTTAGTGAGAATGACAAATCCAAGATATCTTTTTTCATATTCTAATGATAGTAATAATTCAGACTGAAAATACTTAAACACAATAAGATTGAAGAGGATCCCTTCCAATCGTGTAATGTTTTATTACCAATAATGTGACTGTTTTGACACTAAAGTAACCAAAAATATTTTTGACTATCTATGGGAACTGTGGCAAAGTAATGCTATAACATCACCCCATTCAAAATTAAAAGCGTAAAAATCTGGACAACTTGGTTTGACCAGTCCCCGAAGGCAGCGCCTGTTCACAGACATGACGGATGAGCCAGCCATCGCTTCACTCGATCATATTTTAGAGAATGTAACGACCCGCCTCACCACGCCACCACCCCAGAGCCATTTTAGTGAGAATGACAAATCCAAGATATCTTTTTTCATATTCTAATGATAGTAATAATTCAGACTGAAAAAACTTAAACACAATAAGATCGAAGAGGATCCCTTTCAATCGTGTAATGTGTTATTACCAATAATGTGACTGTTTTGACACTAAAGTAACCAAAAATATTTTTGACTATCTATGGGAACTGTGGCAAAGTAATGCTATAACATCACCCCATTCAAAATTAAAAGCGTAAAAATCTGGACAACTTGGTTTGACCAGTCCCCGAAGGCAGCGCCTGTTCACAGACATGACGGATGAGCCAGCCATCGCTTCACTCGATCATATTTTAGAGAATGTAACGACCCGCCTCACCACGCCACCACCCCAGAGACATTTTAGTGAGAATGACAAATCCAAGACATCTTTTTTCATATTCTAATGATAGTAATAATTCAGACTGAAAAAACTTAATCACAATAAGATTGAAGAGGATCCCTTTCAATCGTGTAATGTTTTATTACCAATAATGTGACTGTTTTGACACTAAAGTAACCAAAAATATTTTTGACTATCTATGCTATGGGAACTGTGGCAAAGTAATAGTATAACATCACCCCATTCAAAATTAAAAGCGTAAAAATCTGGACAACTTGGTTTGACCAGTCCCCGAAGGCAGCGCCTGTTCACAGACATGACGGATGAGCCAGCCATCGCTTCACTCGATCATATTTTAGAGAATGTAACGACCCGCCTCACCACGCCACCACCCCAGAGACATTTTAGTGAGAATGACAAATCCAAGATATCTTTTTTCATTTTCTAATGATAGTAATAATTCAGACTGAAAAAACTTAAACACAATAAGATTGAAGAGGATCCCTTCCAATCGTGTAATGTTTTATTACCAATAATGTGACTGTTTTGACACTAAAGTAACCAAAAATATTTTTGACTATCTATGGGAATTGTGGCAAAGTAATGCTATAACATCACCCCATCCAAAATTAAAAGCGTAAAAATCTGGACAACTTGGTTTGACCAGTCCCCGAAGGCAGCGCCTGTTCACAGACATGACGGATGAGCCAGCCATCGCTTCACTCGATCATATTTTAGAGAATGTAACGACCCGCCTCACCACGCCACCACCCCAGAGACATTTTAGTGAGAATGACAAATCCAAGATATCTTTTTTCATATTCTAATGATAGTAATAATTCAGACTGAAAAAACTTAAACAATAAGATTGAAGAGGATCCCTTCCAATCGTGTAATGTTTTATTACCAATAATGTGACTGTTTTGACACTAAAGTAACCAAAAATATTTTTGACTCTCTATGGAAACTGTGGCAAAGTAATACTATAACATCACCCCATCCAAAATTAAAAGCGTAAAAATCTGGACAACTTGGTTTGACCAGTCCCCGAAGGCAGCGCCTGTTCACAGACATGACGGATGAGCCAGCCATCGCTTCACTCGATCATATTTTAGAGAATGTAACGACCCGCCTCACCACGCCACCACCCCAGAGACATTTTAGTGAGAATGACAAATCCAAGACATCTTTTTTCATATTCTAATGATAGTAATAATTCAGACTGAAAAAACTTAATCACAATAAGATTGAAGAGGATCCCTTTCAATCGTGTAATGTTTTATTACCAATAATGTGACTGTTTTGACACTAAAGTAACCAAAAATATTTTTGACTATCTATGCTATGGGAACTGTGGCAAAGTAATAGTATAACATCACCCCATTCAAAATTAAAAGCGTAAAAATCTGGACAACTTGGTTTGACCAGTCCCCGAAGGCAGCGCCTGTTCACAGACATGACGGATGAGCCAGCCATCGCTTCACTCGATCATATTTTAGAGAATGTAACGACCCGCCTCACCACGCCACCACCCCAGAGACATTTTAGTGAGAATGACAAATCCAAGATATCTTTTTTCATATTCTAATGATAGTAATAATTCAGACTGAAAAAACTTAAACACAATAAGATTGAAGAGGATCCCTTCCAATCGTGTAATGTGTTATTACCAATAATGTGACTGTTTTGACACTAAAGTAACCAAAAATATTTTTGACTATCTATGGGAACTGTGGCAAAGTAATGCTATAACATCACCCCATCCAAAATTAAAAGCGAAAAAATCTGGACAACTTGGTTTGACCAGTCCCCGAAGGCAGCGCCTGTTCACAGACATGACGGATGAGCCAGCCATCGCTTCACTCGATCATATTTTAGAGAATGTAACGACCCGCCTCACCACGCCACCACCCCAGAGACATTTTAGTGAGAATGACAAATCCAAGATATCTTTTTTCATATTCTAATGATAGTAATAATTCAGACTGAAAAAACTTAAACAATAAGATTGAAGAGGATCCCTTCCAATCGTGTAATGTTTTATTACCAATAATGTGACTGTTTTGACACTAAAGTAACCAAAAATATTTTTGACTCTCTATGGAAACTGTGGCAAAGTAATACTATAACATCACCCCATCCAAAATTAAAAGCGTAAAAATCTGGACAACTTGGTTTGACCAGTCCCCGAAGGCAGCGCCTGTTCACAGACATGACGGATGAGCCAGCCATCGCTTCACTCGATCATATTTTAGAGAATGTAACGACCCGCCTCACCACGCCACCACCCCAGAGACATTTTAGTGAGAATGACAAATCCAAGATATCTTTTTTCATATTCTAATGATAGTAATAATTTAGACTGAAAAAACTTAAACAATAAGATTGAAGAGGATCCCTTCCAATCGTGTAATGTTTTATTACCAATAATGTGACTGTTTTGACACTAAAGTAACCAAAAATATTTTTGACTCTCTATGGAAACTGTGGCAAAGTAATACTATAACATCACCCCATCCAAAATTAAAAGCGTAAAAATCTGGACAACTTGGTTTGACCAGTCCCCGAAGGCAGCGCCTGTTCACAGACATGACGGATGAGCCAGCCATCGCTTCACTCGATCATATTTTAGAGAATGTAACGACCCGCCTCACCACGCCACCACCCCAGAGACATTTTAGTGAGAATGACAAATCCAAGATATCTTTTTTCATATTCTAATGATAGTAATAATTTAGACTGAAAAAACTTAAACAATAAGATTGAAGAGGATCCCTTCCAATCGTGTAATGTTTTATTACCAATAATGTGACTGTTTTGACACTAAAGTAACCAAAAATATTTTTGACTCTCTATGGAAACTGTGGCAAAGTAATACTATAACATCACCCCATCCAAAATTAAAAGCGTAAAAATCTGGACAACTTGGTTTGACCAGTCCCCGAAGGCAGCGCCTGTTCACAGACATGACGGATGAGCCAGCCATCGCTTCACTCGATCATATTTTAGAGAATGTAACGACCCGCCTCACCACGCCACCACCCCAGAGACATTTTAGTGAGAATGACAAATCCAAGATATCTTTTTTCATATTCTAATGATAGTAATAATTCAGACTGAAAAAACTTAAACACAATAAGATTGAAGAGGATCCCTTCCAATCGTGTAATGTGTTATTACCAATAATGTGACTGTTTTGACACTAAAGTAACCAAAAATATTTTTGACTATCTATGGCCTATGGGAACTGTGGCAAAGTAATGCTATAACATCACCCCATTCAAAAATAAAAGCGTAAAAATCTGGACAACTTGGTTTGACCAGTCCCCGAAGGCAGCGCCTGTTTACAGACATGACGGATGAGCCAGCCATCGTTTCACTCGATCATATTTTAGAGACATTTTAGTGAGAATGACAAATTCAAGATCTTTCTTTTTAATTTAATAAAAATAACAATTCAGACTGAAGATAATCTTGACAATGGAGGGGATCACTTTATTGTCATTATGTTTTATTACTAATTTATGCAACATAGTATTAAAAATAGGTCAAGTTGCGGCGGGAGTGGCCCCATTGACCATCCCTAAAGCCAACTGTATTTTTTTACATACAATATAAAAAAAATCGGAAAACCGCGGTTTAGATAGCAAGAAACAAACGGACATATTCATTACGTCACGGTCATTGCATGGGTTCAAATATTATATGTGCTCCCTCGAAAACCTACTCTCCACATAACCGTTTAAAGCACTTTATATATCTATAAAAGTACCTATGTTCTTCAGTGTAACCTACGACGCAGCGTGCATTGCTTATTCAAGTAATGCGAAAAAAAAGGCTACCCCTGTACATTATTTCAGCTTCAACCAAACCAACGCGTGCAGATTGCCATCGCCGGCGCGATCATAGGCCAATGACTGGTCGTGCGACCTGTCATTCGCCTATGATCGCGTCGGCGATGGTGATTTGCACGCGTTGGTTTGGTTGAAGCTTACTTTTACAAAATGACAATTATACGATATCCATTATATGCTGGTAAGAACAATTCCGTTCAGTTACGCTTAAAACGGCATATAACTAACAAAAAATCAACACACCCATTGCTCGTTGCCTCCGGAACCATGCATATGTTTGTTATATTGGCATACTCGTACTTGTACCTAGACTTCCTGACATTCCGTCGACGCTGAGGCATTCAATTGGCACAAGTGGGACATTATCAAGCGGTTATTAACCTTACCTTGATTCGTCACCCCTGCATCTTCTCTCCGGTCTCTTCCCCCTCAACTTCACGCCCGCAGCTATGCGGCTGTCGAACTCCACACTCTTCGCTTCGATGTCGTTACCTTCCCCAAGACGTCCGCCGGTGTTTCCCACAGCATCAGCAACATCAGCCCACAGGCTGGCGTGTCCCCCCAACAGTCGTCCACGTCTATCCTTCAGTTCGCCCTTCAGCGATATCATAACATCTCTTCTTCAATTTGGTTGACCGAGAAAGCTCCTATTCTAAAATCAAACACCAATGTAAATGGATTTATACTCCAAGTGACGACGCTATACCGATCCACCCCTACAGTGTAGAGATGATATTTAACATAGCCCATTCCCCCGATACTTCACTATCTCCACTCACACCACCACACACGCATAACTCATATACACAAAACCAACATGCCCAAACAAAAACCACCAAATTTTGAATTCATGCGAAATGAGTATAAAAAAGCAAAAATAAATAAATAATGCACGTGTATAGGCGTGTCAGCTTGATTTTAATTGATTTTAAAATATACACAAAAGAATTGTCAATTGATTGATGAGGTGAATTATATTTACACTTTCCGAGAAACTGCGTAAAAATAAAAAAATATATAAAAAAAGTAATCTAAAGAAGCTGCGGGTACACTACATTATTAAGCAAAAGTTTATCGTCGACTAATTTATCGCGCGAAACTAAAATTTTGATATCCGATTTTTCTTGGACCCGACCTAACGCTACGTACAATTGGCCATGACTGAACACGTCCGACCGCAAGTCTACGCCTACCCGATTTATAGTCTGCCCCTGACTCTTATGAACAGTCATGGCATAACACAGAGCTAAGGGGAATTGCCGTCGCGTCATTTCGATGGGGCTGTCCGGTTCGATTGGAGCTTTAAACAAGATACGCGGAATCAAAAATTCGTTTGTTTCGCCTGGCTTGCGAACGGTTATTATGCGCGGCGTAGTTTTCACGACGATAACTTTTGTGCCATTGACCAGTCGGTCTGAAAAACTAAGATTGCGGATTATCATGCACACGCATCCTACTTTTAGTGTTAGATCATGTTCTGGAACACCCTTTGGCTGCAGTTTATTTAACGCGTCCGCGCCTAAAAATATATCGTCCGCGTTATCGGAAAGGACTTTATCGATTGAATAAAAGTGTAACGGTTCCGACTCTACTCTATCTAATACTATGGAATTAATTTCCCTAACGTTTTGATTGTGTGTGGTGAGTATTGCTCGACCAGCACACGTGTCCGGTTCAATAATGACAACATGTGAAAAAACAAAATCTATTAAATCGTTCAAATCTGTAACATAAGAAAGGTGGGAAGTTAAATCTACTAAATTTAAAATTGAACGATTTACCTTTACAGTTTGAACCGGCAATTGATTCGATCCCAGTTTTAATAAAAAGTCAGAATACTCTGGGTCGTCTCTGTTACGTTGGGAAGTGCTCAAGTTGAAAATTTTAATTTGTTCCCAAATCGGTGAGGACTTGACTGAACAATTGATTACGTCAGAGTTACTTTTAGCTTTTACTACGACAGGAGGTATCTGACGGAAATCTCCTGCGAAAATTACGATTTTCCCACCAAAAAGCCTGTTACACTTCATCAAATCGCGGAGAGACCTATCAAGCAGGTGAATTAAATATTTGTGAGCCATAGGGGCTTCGTCGTAAATAATAACGTCAGCTTGTCGAACAAGCTCAGCGCGCTGCGAACCATTGGTAATGCTCCAGTAACCAAGATCATCTACGGGGTTGAGGGGGAATTTAAACATGCTATGTGCCGTAATGCCGCCTACGTAATTTTGCGCCGCGATACCTGAACTCGCCGTACACAAGACAATTCCTGAATTTCCGCGTGCGTGTGCAGTAATTACATTTAAAAGCAAAGTTTTACCTGTTCCGGCAGGCCCGTCAATGAAAATGGCAGTATTGTTAGAGTTTCGGAACTCGCTGTCACTCAGGAGAGTGTGAATATAACTAAACACGAGGTTTTGGTCGGGGGATAATTTTGGTAGCCAGCTACTTACGAACGTGTTTAATTCGTCGCGATTATATTCGACGCGCTCGCGGCCTACTTCGGTCGAATCGTCTATAACGCCCGGTAACCCTTGCTCGACAAGGGATGTCCCATGTTTACGCAATAACCGGTCGATTTGGACGAGACAAAGTTTGTACGCTTTTTCTGCGTCATCGGATAAACGCTGCAAAAAATCCTGACCAATTAAATGTTTGTACTTATCCCACAAAGAAACGACCCTAACCCCGTTCACAGCTAAGAGTACGAAAAAGCTACGCAGCCGTGGTCCAGTCAAAAATGTAGATGCTTCCTGCATAGCAATCTCATACTCCGCTTCATCGTCCGCGATTCCGAGAGCTTTCGCAGCTTCCTGGAAAGTTTTGCACAATGGACCACCAAGTTTATATAAATCGTCGTAACTACGACACGGCTGAGACGCTAAAAGAAGACGCAAGTAAAATAATTCACCTCTGTTTGGCGCGACCCAGAATAAACGCGATACTAATTCGCCCCTTTGCCGTCTTGTCAAAAATTTATTATTACTCAATTCATAGATTTCTACATTTTTAGTGGTGGGACGTCGTGAATGTACAATAAACCGCTCGTAAAAATCCAAGTACGTTATGTTATCAAACTGTTCACCGAGAGGCCTTTTAAAATAAGTTATTAAGTCCGAATGAGCGCGGCGCGCGGCATCTGCTTCGGTTCCCGGCTTGAAAAAGATGGATTGTTGGCCCTCAAGGTGTACGGCGAGCTGCTTTACGTTCGGTTCGCGAGCTGTTACGTCAAACTCTAAAATGCGCCACGTCGCTTCGCAAGAACCAAGGTAACGTTTGGTGACATACTGCTCGATTTCATTGTTTTTATCTGAATCGGGAACGACAGTAACGCGCGATTCGTCAGGACCTTTGGTCATGTATTTGAATAGATATTTGACGATCGCGCGTGCGGAATATGCTAATAAATTTATGTGACAGTCATACTTGAGGAGAAGAGCGGCATTGTACGGAACGACCCACAAATCACTAACCGTTATGTCTCTATTTCTAAATTTAATGGTGGCTTGGTTTTTACTATCACGGCGTAAATGAACAAAACCTTTGTCATCGCAGTAAGTTACAGCCGTTTCAGATTTAGGGAAATACTTTGTGCATTTCATTTTTTCAGTATCCCAACATGGCAAATCTGTTCTATGTGGAGGTCCACATGGGCCGTGTATCATGTGATCAAGCACGGCCTTGCGTAATCTACCACCTGCCTCAGAAGGAGGAGGGATATCTGCCCTTACAAATTGATCGATTTCAAAATTTTGTATGGGACCACCCCCTTCGATTCTAAAACAAATGTGGGCATGGGGCAGTCCTCGTTTTTGAAACTCTATGACATGCATAATATACATACATCTACCAAACCAAGCACCAGTTCTAAGGTCTTTTAAAAGTTGTGCGAGTTTCAAGTTAAAAACTCTCGCACAAATTAAAGGATTAGGCCTTTGTCCTTGTGGAGTAGATTGTTGGATCTCGGGCCACTTTGGATTGCATGTCATCGTTAAAAAGTATGATGGAGTGCCCAGTCTATTGACCAGTGCAATCGCATCCATATATTTAGTTTTCATATACCGTGGACCTCCAGTAAATGTATTGGGCAGATAGACACGTCCCGGCACAACACCGCCCTCTCCCCGTATGGTTTCATCTGCTGCTATCTGGTTACTTATCTCTACTGAGTTTTCTACTTCCTGAAGGGGAGCAGATCTAAGAGCAGCATCTGAGGAATGATTCTGCATGTTAAAAATGTACCTAAGTCGTTCCTCTGAAATTCTACAAAACATATCTACTATCCATTCCTCAGAAAGTCTGTTCAACTCTGAAAACCGCGGCTCAGATAGCAACAAACAACGGACGTATTTATTTTGTGTTAGTTTTACGCCGTTGTTATCGAGTCTATTCGGTAACCAACCGGGATTACCGTGTGGATACAGCAAAGGATATTGGAAAGTTTCATACAGCGGATGTAAAATGTCTACAGTGTGCGGTTTTCGAGCACCTATGCGCCATATGACTATAGCTTTAGGAATATAGCGTTCGCGTTCTGTGCTCAGAATTGCGGCTATTTCCGAACCGATTGGCATGTCTCCCAAAATATTACCATGGGAGCGTCGCGACGTGGGTTCAAATATCAAATGTGCCTCCTCGGAAGGCTCCTGACTTAAACGTTTAAAACAATCTATGTACGGACTAACATTATGCATAAAATTGGTAATGCAGCGAACTACCTCCATGTCTAAATTTTGGCTTACAGCTGTCCTTTCCCTTTCGTCGTAAATGTACATACCGATAGGATTATATGTGTCAGTGTAAGCTAAATCAAAAACGCGATGGTAAGTTCGGCCCTGAATTTTTAAGAAAGACACACCGGAATTTGGTTGATGAAAACCATGAGAAACGCCTAATGCGCTAAACGAAAACAAATTATTGAAAGCTCGCGGTCTTAGAAGGAAAGCTGGGTGGGAATAGAACTCTTCGGTTAACGGCGGTAAATTTTGAACATTATATGCTCCAGAACCACAACACCACTTGACTCTACCTTTTTCCTCAACAAAAATTCGCGCCTGACATTGAGGACATCTGTGACTGTCATTTAAAGACATTTTTTTAAAAGAATGAGTCTGAATGGAATCTAAATCGTCGTTTTGTTTTTGCCCGATCAAAATATTGGAATTACGCAACGCGGGTTCTAAATTTCTGTTTACTACATTATATTGTTGTGACGCTTCTTTATTAACTTCCGGATTTTGTTGCGAATACCGTTTTACCGCTTCCCTATTAACCGAGGGATTATTTTGCGCGTACCGTTTAACCGCGTCCCTGTGAACGGAGGGATTTTTTTGAACGTACCGTTGAACCGCGTCCCTGTTAACGGAGGGATTGTTTTGAGAGTATCGTGTAACCGCGTCCCTATTAACCGAGGGATTTTTTTGTGAGTACTTTTTGACCGCGTCCCTATGAACAGTGGGGTTCTGGGCAGCATATCGTTTAACAGCCTCTCGGTGTCTAAGGGTTTTGGTTGACGTTACGTTACTAACCCGACCGCTATTTAAATCGACCCGATCAATTACAACGACTGGCTTTAATTTCAATTTGACATCAGAATGTGTAGTACTGACGGACAAAGGTTTCGCATCATGGGCAATTTTTAACGCAGTTAAATCTACTCTTTCAAGAACCACAACTGGTTTTAATTTTTCATTAGTTAATTTAGATTTTTTCGGTGCGGAAGAATCTACTTTAGATTTAGATGATCTCTTTTTTTTGGGTCGACCTCGTTTGGATTGCACCGGTGCAATGTCTATTGATTCTAACTCAACTTTTTCAAGGACTACGACAGGTTTCAACGTTGTTAATTTCGCGTCGCGTGGCTCGAGTGGGACGACGGGATCTAAGTTTAGCGCAAAATTTACTACAGTTAATTTATGTATAGAATATTGCGCCGAGGTATACGCATGTCCTATGAACAGTAATTTTGCGAGATCTTCTAAATTTTGGCAACAAAACAAACGCGCCTTATTTTGAGTTTCGTCCCGATGATTAAATGTATTATTGATGCCAACCGCATGGCTATTGAATAAATAAAATTTGTTGCCAAATTTCCAAAAAGAAACCGTATAATTGTTCCCGGTGAACAAGTAACTATCCCGAGTATCGTTACGTTCGCGAGTGAATACACGGTCGCGCAAAATATGAACTAACTGCAATGTTGCAACATCAACATCGCGCAGTGAAGCTGGAAAAAGCCCGTTTTCAATCCAGTTGGGTTCCATTGCATTAATTTTAACTGCGAAGTTCCCTACTCGATAATCATTTGGCAATTCGTCTGGTAATAAGAAAACGTGGTCCCGAGGTTTGCACTGCAAGTAAAGTAAATCACCGTACTGAAGAATAGTATTGATATCCGCAACATCAAACACGGCCCGATTTTTAATAACTGACAAAGCGGATGCACATGCTGACATGGCTACACACTGTGCATTATTACCTTTATACCGTGCATCGCCTTGATGGGACAATCCTTTACCAGAAATTAATAATTAATAATAGTCTGATTGACAATTGACAATGAAGTCGCGCTTATTATGCATTACGAATACATAATTTAAAAGAAAGTAATTTGCTTCGAAATACAAAATGCAGGTGGTTTCTTTATTTTCAGATAATATGCTGATACCTTATCAAGACAAAAATAACGAAAACTCTAAAAAGATTCAAGTCAATCTTCTCTTAAAATTATTGTCATTATTGTCATAAAATATAAACGTGTAAAGAATGCAACTTCAGTATCTAAATTGAATGATAAAAAGTGTTATAGATTTATATGACACAGGGAAGATAATTAAAAGATTGGTCACATAATTAATGCTAATTTTCAACTCAGTTATGTAATATTATAAAAATACTTTCATTATATTCTAACACTCTCCGCTAAAATATCTAAAGCATTTTGACAAGGCCTTAGAACATCACCTTAAAGCAATATCAATCATGCTAATTTTGAGGTACACACAGAAAACAAAATGACAAACTATAGTGCCAACAAATTTTCTGAAAATAAATCGTCAATAAATTCATATTCAGTTATAAATGGTTATGCAATGAACAAGTGATAAATTTTACAATGCCTACCTGATTAATAATTACTTTTATTGTTTTGGTAATTGAAATTAAGTTTGTTTTTTACTAATAAATAAAAGAAATTAAATTAAATTTAAAAGTAGATATACCTACCTATAGAGACCTACCTAAACCGAAAATCCAAACTCATACAATTAATAGCAGCTAGTGCTAATAGTAATAAGAAGTTTAATGTAAACAAAAGTTTGAAATCCCAACTATCCCAACTAATCCCAACTATCCCAACTAATCCCAACTAATCCCAACTAATATTATAAATGCGAAAGTAACTCTGTCTGTCTGTCTGTCTGTTACGCTTTCCCGCTTAAACCTCGCAACCGATTTTGATGAAATTTGGCATAGAGATAGTTTGAGTCCCGGGAAAGAACATAGGATAGTTTTTATCCCGGTTTTTGAAACAGGGACGCGCGCGATAAAGTTTTTCTGTGACAGACAAAATTCCACGCGGGCGAAGCCGCGGGCGGAAAGCTAGTTTTATTATAATTGAACAACAACATTACCTACTTAAGTAGGTAGGTAATGTATCCAAATTACTAAAGAAAACAGTAAATTGTATTAAAAACAAATGCCTACCAGTTAAGGTATGTAATGATGGAAGTCAATGATTATACAAATTAGTACTAACCTATTTTACTGTAACTGTACCATTTTGCAGTAAGTTCATATTACAACAAGTAATTTTATTAGGCTAATCCTACCTAAAAAATGCATTGCATTGATACAATATTTCCTAAAATAAAACTAATGCAAATTCAAATAACAGGCTTGCCTAACCCTATTGAGACAATAAGTAGGTACCTACCTACCTAATTTCTGCTTATCAAACATACCTAAATTAAATTAGTAATAATATGAATCAAAAGAAATTTAGAATTTATGTTTCTGTAAAAATGAAAAATATTATAGGACCTTAGATTAATAATCTAAGTAGATATAGGACCAATTTCAAACATGATGAATATTGATAACTTCAATCAATTGGTGCACATCTATTTGAATTTAATTAATTTATGACAAGAGATAAAAATTAAATGTTATTAATACCACTATTCAAGTAGGTAAATTATAATTAGTATAATTATTAATCTTGATTCATAAAAGGCTAGATATTATGGTCAGATCCAGACATATACAAGTTCAAAAAAAAGTACCTATACCTAGTAAGATGAATGTCAAATCAGAATTCAACGCACTAAATTGAAAATATTGATAAATAAATACAAATATAACAAGCGCAGGATATATTTAAGGAGTATCAAATGCAAATAATCCTATTGCAAATCTGAAGGTTTTCAAATAATATTTAAACTGCATTGATATTACCTACCAATATTTGAGAAGGATTCAATCAAGTTCTTATTATTGATTTGATTTCAGAGCAAATCAATTCTTTTACTACACTGAAACATTAATTAAATTAGATGTGATTCAATAAATGCTTTGTTTATAATAAGAACTAAAGTTATGCTTACTTGTGTATTTTAAATACATAATGTAACATCAATTTCAACAGTAAATAATCCTACATGTAAAATTATTTTACATAACTATTCATATGAAAACCATCTCAGAGTAAGAAGATCTAAATAACTTTTATTGATAGATAATGTGAATTTATGTTCATCAACAATGAAATGATAACTTGCCTGTTAGCACATTATTAATACAAGTACCTTGTGTGGAATTGACATGTTTCAAAATATAAAGATTTCTTACGTGTTATTAACTATTTACTGTTAGGCATGGACCTTTTTTTATAGGTCCATGATTGTAGGTAGGTGTAGGTAATTTAAATAACTTGGCAAATAGAATAAGGGGCTACGCCCTTGTCAACTATATTTAGAAAATGTGTGAAGTTATTGACTTGAAAAAGCTAGATCTTATGCAGTTATGAACTACCTACAACACCATTGCCAAGTCAATTAAAAAAGAAGAAAAATGGCGGTCCATAACTATTCATCAAAGCCAAACATAGTATATTTTTAACGAACCAAAGGACCTAAACACAGAAAATAATGGAAAGAAGAACAAATAAGACTATAAAAGACTTACCCGTGGCGATGCAGACGGCCGTGGTGGAATCGTAGTTGAAGCGGGGCATCGTGAAACTGCAATTATACACATTTAATGAACTAAAGAACCACAAATTATGGCACTGAAGAACCTAAAATACACTTAAAACTTCGATCATTACACTTTAAAAAGTTTTAAACCATAAAAAGTTGTTTGTTTAACATTATTTCATTTGTTTTACAATGGCGTCCCCTTCAACAAAAATGATGCCTACACTAACGGAACGATGAAAAGAAACAATTAAGTTGATATATCATCGAAATTGATTTGTACAATAGTTTTTTATTATTTGACAAATCAATGGATTATAATTTTAATAATATTTACACATAACTTACCGCGATGAAACAAGATGCAAAACAGTTGCGACCGAGAGGGAGGCGGAAGTGAATGAGCGCGAAATGTCTCACTCAACTTTTTTTGGCCACAAAACTTATGACCATAGACAACTTTTGTTTAACCTATTGGTCACCAACCTATTTCGCCTGGAACAGTAAAAAAATATATTTCTGTTTTGAAAATAAAGATTTAGGGTTTTAGGCAATCGCAAAAATACGCATAAAATAACTAAAGCATTTCTATAAGTATTTTTATCAAAGAAATATTGCACGGAAATGTTAAACGTTTTGTATTTTAAAAAAGACCATGGCGCTCTAAAGGATATAGAACGCAACTCAGATTTTATTTAATCTGATTTGATTATGATGATTAATTATGATAGAAAAAGAATTATTAATAACAATCGGTTATTATGAATAATTTGGTAAAAGTGATTAAAGAAATCATTTACGTATGTATAAAATTAAATAAACTGCTTAGGGTTGGCCCAAGGTCCACCCCCGCCGCATCTAAACCTATTTATTAAATTTTAAACATTCCAATCTCATTATACTAATTTATGGATTACTAATGTTTGGCCAAAAAACGTTTCCCAAATTATTACATCGCAAACAACGTTTCGCAAATTTTCATTTGGCAAATTCTCATTTGGCAAAACAACTTATTGCAAACTTTTAATTCGCAAATGTCGTTTTTGGCATATTATTGTTTAGCAAATTATTGTTTGGTAAAGTATGTTTTGCCAAATGTTTCATTTGGCAAAAATATTTCACGATAAACTATTTACAAAATAATTTGATTGGTGCATAGAATGGAATACAAATTAGCTTGTGATTATTATTTTGTTTAGTGGGTAGTAAATATAAAATTTGTTCTAAAATAATTTTCTTATTTCATTCTTTTTATCGAAATTTCAAATGATTCATTAACAATAGTGGTGATTTTAGCGCTCGGCGGCCGCTACCGCGGCACGCTTCGCTCGCCTTCGCGCATTAAGGGTCACTGTTCTAACCTAACCTAACCTACTATTTTCAGCAAAACCTACTTTTTGCAACCATACTACTTTCTGCAGTCTCTTTGTTTTACATAAAATTCTTGTGAAAACCATGATAATGTGCCTTATGCTTTGATTTGTGGGTAACGGTGAGTAAGTATTTGAGGTGTCAATTTGACCAAACAAATTATTTGGGACATAATATTTGACGAAATAAAACATTTGCTATATAAACATTTGCCAAGTAAAATTTTGCCAAATGACAATTTGACCAAATGAATTAGTTGCGAAAAGTACAGTTGCTAAAAGTTCATTTGGGAAATGAAACTTAGGCGATAAGTTGTTTGCGAAGTGAAATTTGGCGAAAAGTAATTTGGCCAAACGGAAGGATACCACTAATTTATCCCAACTAATATTATAAATGCGAAAGTAACTCTGTCTGTCTGTCTGTCTGTCTGTCTGTCTGTCTGTTACGCTTTCCCGCTTAAACCTCGCAACCGATTTTGATGAAATTTGGCATAGAGATAGTTTGAGTCCCGGGAAAGAACATAGGATAGTTTTTATCCCGGTTTTTGAAACAGGGACGCGCGCGATAAAGTTTTTCTGTGACAGACAAAATTCCACGCGGGCGAAGCCGCGGGCGGAAAGCTAGTATTAATATATTAAGATATCAAAACGTTCAAAATGTGTTGCTGTACACGCTGTACACGAGCCGGTGTTCTCTTTTAAGATATTTGTAAGTGATAAATTAATGTGATTACTTTCTTACTTTTACCTCGACTGTCGGTAATTATTATTAATAACTGGTAAGTAACATAATATACATAAATTAAAACGAACTGTCCCACCCATGACAGTGACAGGGGGGTGCCACCACCATCAATACCGAATCGCTGGTTCCGATTTTTGCCACGTTGGAAACTATATAGTTGAAATGATGGTGGTGCCCCCCTGTCAATGTGTTCGGTGACACGGTTCAGTTTAAATTAGTTCATCTATATGACTGTAAGTAATGAACAGCGCAGCCGCCGCCGGTCTTATTGATCCTTGAGGGGATAATGACATTAATTAATCAGTAAGACGTACTAAAGATCGAAATAGCGATTTATGGACATATTGATTTTTTTCTTTCATAATTTCTATTTGAAAAAAATACTTATCGAACGTAACTTACGTTATTCTGATGAATAAATGTCGTTAAAAGTTTTTCTCTAAAATCAATAGTTTGGCTGGAAAAAAATATTTTCCATTTTCGTTGTATGGAATGAAACTTAAAGTGATCGATTTCGACTAAGCCTATGGCTTGTTGACTATAATCCTAAACTATCAGCGCGCGCCCAAAGTTGCCCGTTCAGAAGTTACAAGGTTCCAAAATATGAGTGTAATACTTGTTAAGTTGGTCTCGGGGTCGTGAAATAATGTTGAAGGCACAATTCAATCATCAACAAGTATATTGTCAATTTAACACAACGAAATGTACATAAAACTTTGCTTATATCAGTCAAAACAATATCCAAACATCGAAATATTGAGAGAGTAATAATCAAGCGTCGCGGCCATGGGCGGACTGGCAATAAGGTCGAATTTAAAAAAAACGCCGGCGACCGTTGGTGAGAGCGCGCCGGCAGAGCGCGCGCGCGAGCCCGTGAGTTACAAAATAAAGCCCGCCAAATTCGAATGCGAGCATTAACCACAGAGGTCGCGTTACATGAGTTAAATATTTGTCAGTAATTTAAGGTTAATTTAAATTGTTAACGTATGGAATCTTTATATTTTCGTTGAATCTTTAAAGATATTCCAAAAAAAGTCACTTTTACTAACTTTTTTTTCATTTTTCAGAACCACATAACTTGTGAACGGGCAACTTTAGGCGCGCGCTGATAGTGTAGGATTATAGTCAACAAGCTATTTCATTCCATACAACGAAAATGGAAAATATTTTTTTCCAACCAAACTATTGGTTTTAAAGAAAATCTAACGACATATATTCATCAGAATAACGTAACGTACGATAGGTATTTTTTTCAAATAGAAATTATGAAAAATATCGCTATGTCCATAAATCGCAATTTCGATCCATAGTGTGACGTAACCTATCATTATGAATTTAAAAAATAGAAGTTGTGAAAAAAAACGCTGTCCAAAATTTCGCTTTTCGATCGATCCATAATAGAAGTTTTTTTTTTAAAACATGATGATGACATTCACAACGTTAAAAAATTATTATTTTTATCTCATAAAGATAAAAGTAAATTATGCCTGCTCCACTTTTACCTACTTTCGAGAGACCTTAATTTTTCAGTCGTACAAAACAAAATTTGACAGAAGGGCGCTACACGGGTTAAAATTCACATTTTTGTCCTTTGACGTTTCAAAATCTTTTGATTAAATTTCCGAACGAAACATCCTATCACTCTCTAATCTATGGTCCCTACACCCCCCCTCTTGCCAAACTGTCAAACAAAAGTTTGTTTTGATTTGGTTGGTGTTGTTTTGTTCGAATGAAATTAATAAGAATAGTTACTTACATACATATCACAAAGAAATAATCTATAGCTGAAACAAGTGATCCTAAAAATAATAATAACAGAAGCCTTGTACAATATTGCAACAATATCTGAGTTTTCAATGTGATACTGTTACGTTAACTCTATGCATATTTTGCCTGTGTAAAATAAAGAGAATGGTGATTGCAGCGTAAGGTAATGCTTGATGATAACTATGAAACGTTTGATAATTGATGGCACTATTAATTATTCAATAATATTTAAGAGGTCAAAGTTTTTGAGGATGAATGTTTTTTACTCTTGCACTCTAAAAGTATTGTACAGTTTTGATGAAATTGTTTAACTATAAGGCTGGGTTGCACCATCTTACTTTAACAAACATCAAAAATCTATCAAACTTCATTCAGAAAACACCAGTTATCGTTAAAGTAACGGTCAAAGTTAGGTAATGCAACTGAGCCTTAATGTTTACAACAAAATGTAAGCACAATATCTATCCATTTAATTAAAGTTATATATTTTACTTTTCAGATGTTAAAGTGATCAATAATGATGTACAACTTGTCCCGGAAAACCAATATTTAATGAAAATTAATAAAATCTTAACAAACCAAAGTAAACTGTTCATAATTCCAAAATATTTAATTGAACATAAATTGATTATTATCTTTAAATAAGCCTTCTTAATAAATGAGTGTTTTAAAATTCATTGGGTTTTAATTAATATTAAATATCTAATAAGTTGAGATAAAAATGATATAGGAATGTTATCAACTGAACTAAGTACCTAAATATACTATAATAAAGTATCAATCAATCATCAATGTTAATGGAGTTCAAGATAATAGTAATATTTTGATGGTAATGATACAGACGGAGACAAGGCTATTTTCATAAATAAAAATAGATGAAAACTTTTAAATACTATGTCACTTTTAAGAACTTATTCTACATAATAATAGGTTTGGAAGTTCTTTACAAGCTTAAACTTGTTTGTTTGGCTCTTGTGCATAAAATCTTACTTTTACAGGCATGGTATGCAGCTAAATGCATCAAATAAATTATTAAGTAAATACTTTTATCCTTCTTACTGTTAGAATTTTGCTGTGTGTAGGTTTTTCATATCCAGATTTATTCTTAGAGATGTTTTCTTTGTGTAATGAAGTACTACTAACTTAATTTAGTAGTAAGTAGGCAATACTTACCACATTTAGTTTCAACAAATGTCATAATAATACGAGTAAGTACTTTAGTAAGTCCTGTTCTTTATATTTTTAAAAATTATTTTGGGACTGGATGGCGCAATACAGGGTGGAATTTTATAATGCCACCTAGAGGGAAAGTACTTTTAATATTGTAGATAGAACCTTTTTCTCAAAGAAAACATTCCTTTATTTTTGAAAAGAAATAGAACTACATTCAAAGATTTACAAACATTTTCTTGCCACACCCAGAATCAAACCAACTGAAATCTATTAAAAATTACAACCTGTACTTTTATTGCATCAATTGTTAGGGTTAAGTATAAGGATGAAATCTCTTTAACAAACTTGATAAATCAAATGAAATGAAAACCATGAAATCTTAAATTATTTTATTTATGTACAGAATACATTGTATGGTATGGTAGACAATTTTCGAAAATCTTTCAATGCAGTTCTCTTTCTTTTCAAAAACAAAGAAATGTTTTCTTTCAGTAAAATTTTCTATCTTAGTATTATGAGTACTTACTGATATGTACCATCCTAGACTGCATCTCACTTAACACCAGGTGCGATTGCGGTCAAATACCTGCCTTGTCTAGCATAAAAAAAAACTTTCCCTCTAGGTGGCATTACAAAATTCCACCCTGTATATCCAATAATATTTATTTATTTAATTAATAACTACAATTTATAACACACAAAAGTTAGTGAGATGGTTGAAAGAAATTTCGGTAAAGGGGGTAAAACGGGATCCACGCGTACGAAGTCGCGGGAGGCCGCTAGTTATTTCATAATGCGCGCTCGTTGCCTCGCACAAGTACCTATACAGGGTGGAAACGTTAAGTGATCTCACTCGATTATTTCTAAACTATACAAGATATCGAAAAACTGATTACTGAATCTGAAAGTGCTTCACAAGCTCTTTCAAACGGTACCAATAATAGGTTACAGAATAAACTGGATCTATCCGAAAATTCTATGTTTCCAGCTTTCTTTTTTATTATTTTCTATAATAATTTTGACGTTCATAAGTGCCACTTGTGGTCTAAACTGAATAAATACTTTTGATTTTGATTTTGATTTTTGATACATTTAGTACAGAAACAGGCATGGCACTCATGTCTTGATAATATTATAGCAAGTAAAGCCTTAAACCAATGTTTTCAAAGAATCATTTTGAATAAGAATGCAATTTACGAGTTCATTTTAAGTGTTTATTATTTAATAAAAAAAATTAATACTTTCAATATTGTTTGGCTGGCATACATTTAGTATGGAGGCTGGAAACATTTAATTTTTTGATAGATCCAGTTAATTCTGTAACCTATTATTGGTACCGTTGGATAGAGCTAGTGAAGCACTTTCAGGATCAGTAACCAGCTTTTCGATATCTTGTATAGTTTAGAAATAATCGAATGAGATCACTTATCGTTTCCACCCTGTATAACCTATGTATGTACAAGTTACTGATTATTGCTTTAGAAATAATAAGAATTAAAATCTATAAAAATGTGTAGAATATAACTACCCACAAGGGCTGCTCCCATGTGGTGGGGCTTATCACTCTGCCAGATGGGTAGGATTATATGAGTTGAGAACGCGGGACATTACCAGGAGTATTGGCGTGTGCCTCAAACATTCGTCAGCGGTCCCTATTCGGTCTCACACAAGGAAAACGTCATTACGTTTTCGGCTTTCAGTGTGCGGCATGAATGTATTGTCCTGGTGGCCACTGTTCGAGGCCTATTAAAAGGGCAGGGGATGAAGAAGTCGATTGGTCATGTGGAAGACTACAGCCGGCAGAAAATGGTCGTTACCTACCTAAGTGGGCTTTCTGGAGCGGTATTATGACCCGTAGCCCGTCAATGCTAGTGTCATCCGGTTGGCAAATGACCATGCTACCCAATGTCGCAGTCACTATGCCTAGACAGCCTCCACCACTCGCCACTGGTACCTCCGGAGTCGTCCTGTGAAACTACCCTTAGTGTAATTAAACGCACTGCCCTCTAATCTATAGATATAAACCAGTTAACCAAGTGCGTGTCGTGCCACGCGCAGTGTAGGGTTTCGTAGTTGCCCGTCGTTACCGCAATATATTTCTGAAGCAAGCAATTAGTACTTCATCTTAACACTTTTAATGGGGGGACGCCCTAAGTTACTCGAACAAAAATTGGCTTCAATAAAGTGCTAGGTACTTTAATATTTTGCAAACGGGAACCGTTTAAATAAAAAAATAGTCTTAGAAACCCCTAAGCCATTATAAAAGACCTATCCAACGATACCCCACAAATGGGGTAGAAGATGAAAAAAAAATCCCCACTTTATATAGGGAAGCTACCCTAAAAAATATTTTTAAAAATTTTGTTTTATTACTTTGTCGGCATGATTAGAATACATACCAATGGTAAATGGTAAAGTGGCAATACCTCCTAACTAACAATACTAAAATTTTTTAAGAAATCGATTTAATTTCCTGTGGACATTTTCCATTCGAAATTTTTCTCCTAACTGATATTTATTTATAGATAGCAATAAAACTTTGTGGAAATAGCTGCTATATGCGCAAGTAATATTCTTATAACACTGGGCTGCAGTCCTGTCTTAAATATTAAAATTAAATGTATGGAAAGAAAGAAAGAAAGAAACATTTATTGCCATGGACATCACAGAAGACAAAAGATGTAAATAATAGAAAAAAAAGTAAATAAGACATAGGTGACATAAAACATACAATGAAAGTGAAAGTAAACTGAGCAGTGCCACCCTGTTGCACAGCGATGTCCATCGCAACGGGACCCCACTCAGCATATGCCGTGGCCCCCGGTGAGGGAGGCCACGACGCTGGTTTTCAGTGTGGCGATTTTCGTTCTTTGAACTATCGTTCGGCCTTGGGTCTCGCCTTAGTAAGCTCCTGTATATAATTTGTATCGAGAATTTAGTTCGGTTACGAAAGCGATTGACAGCTTGGCGGCCATCTTGGATTTTCAAAATTTTGTATTTTTTCTTTGATCTGGACTACTTTCCGCACCGAACCCCATTTTTACTTTTTCTCTAAGTTTACCGAGTTCCGAACAGCAATGCCTTAAAAACCTCATGTCCAAAAATTGTGTAATCCCGTAACTCCAAGTGTTGCCAGGTCATCGAGATAAAAATGGTCAAATGTCATTTGTTTCACTTATTTGCACACGTTTCAGTAAAAAAAATCATCACCGGAAATCATTATTTCCATTTCTTTCATAAAATATAAGGACCAAATCTCCAACAATATGGCAACATTGCAAAAATTTCTTTACCCAAGCGATACCTCTTGACAAGACACATGAACGCCTCATACAACCCAATTTTCGCGAATATTGCCAACTACCCTAATAATGCATTTTAAAAATCAGAAAAATGAAACTTTTTACCAGTTGGCCGCTTGCTCCGCCGCCATCTTGATTTGCCATGATTTTTTATTTTTCTAATAATTAGGGTCATTTAACTGACCAAACACCATTTTTAGATTTTTTCTGCCATATCTCCATCTGTCCGTTCCTTAACTATAAAGATACCTACCCATGTCGCAATAAATACTCTTTCTCATAGCTTCCAGTGTTGCCAGGTGATCGAGAAGAAAATGGTCAAATAACCTTTTTAGGATTACTTTGCACGAGTTCACATTCAAATTTTTGACCGGAACTCATTATTTGCATTTTTTAAATTTTTTTTGACCAAATCTCCCAAAATATGGCAACACTGGTGAAACTTCTTTACCCAAGCGACACCTCTTGACAAAACACACATACAATTCGACTTTCCCAGATGTTACCAACTACCTGAAAAAAGCATTGGAAAAATAAAAAATCTGAAACTTTTTACAAAATGGCCGCGCACTCGGTCGCCATTTTGATTTTCTGATATTTCGGATTTTTCCTATAATGTGGGTCGTATAACCGACTAAACCCCATTTTCAGACTTTTTCTGCCATAACTCCTTCTGTCCGTCCTTAACTTTAAAGACACCCATGTCGCAAAAAATACTTTTCCCCATAACTTCCAGTGTTGCCAGGTGATCGAGATGAAAATGGTCAAATGTCATTTGCACGACCCCTTTGCAGGAGGCGTCATCCAAATTTTTGACCGGAAGTCGTTATTTCTACCAGTTTTTTGGACCAAATCTCTCAAAGTATGGCAACACTGGGGAAATTTTGTCACCCAAGCGACACCTCTTGACAATACACAACCGCCTCATACAATTCGGCTTTCCAAAATGTTGCCAACTACTCGAAAAATTAATTCCTAAATTTCGAAATTTTCAACTTTTTTCAAAATGGCCGCCCGCTCAGCCGCCATCTTGATTTTTTTACATTGCGGGTTTTTCCCATAATTTAGATCGTATATCCGACAAAACCTCATTTTTAGTTTTTTTCTGCCACAACTCCTTCTGTCTATCCTTAACTTTAAAGTCAGACATGTCGCGAAATCTTGTTTTCCCCGTAACTTTCAGTGTTGCCAGACTTTTTTGATAAAAATAGTGAAATGTCATTCGGGTCCCCAATCGTCACCAAACTGCATACCTACTTTTTGGAATTTCTAGAAATTTCCATTTTCTACTATCCAAGGCCGTGGTGGAAAAATTTCTACCAAAATGGTAGTTTTTTCCGATTCATAGCAATACTCGAGGCACAGACCAACAATCGCTCGAAACATTGTACCCTACTCCGGTGTCGCCATCTACCGGAAAATTGGTGTGAAACTTTATGGAATTTCATAATCGCAACAAAATGGCCGACGGCTCAGCCGCCATCTTGTTTTTTGATAATCTGTGAATGTGGCTCTTAAGAAGACTATACATGTCACAAATATTCAAAAGAAATTTTCAAAAACCATTGCGCAACTCAGAATGACAACTCCCTAAACACACCCCTGAAATCTAATTTTCAATCCAAGATGGCGGCGCGGCCATTTTGTTTTTCCGTTTTTTTCTCACATTTTCGAACACCAAATGACAACTTTAACCGGCCCCCAAAAAATAAAAAAATCAGGACGAAAAACGAAAGAGTTGGTGTGTCAAAAAAGGCCGCCATTTTGTTTTTTAGTACAAAAAATCTGATAAGCTGCGTGTTGAAAAATCTAGTTCGAAACAAGTGCTGTTACTCGTACCCTCCTCCTCTCTAAACCCCCCAAAAATGGCCATGATCAGTGAGTCAGTCATTGAGTGGTAATCGTGCTAAGCATACAATTTGTATGGAGAGATTAGTTCAATTACGAAAACGGCTGAAAATATGGCGGCCATCTTGGATTTCTAAAATTTTGCATTTTTCCCTTAATCTGGACCATTTTCCGCGCCGAACCCCATTTTTACTTTTTTTCTATCCTCACCCAGTCCCGAGGAGCAACGCCTTAAAAACACCCATGTCACAAAATTTTGTGTTCCCGTAATTCCCAGTGTTGCCAGGTGATCGAGATGAAAATGGTCAAATGTCATTAGTTTGACCTATTTGCAGGAGGCGTCATCCAAATTTTTGACCGAAAGTCGTTATTTCAATTTTTTTCATTTTTGGATCAAATCTCTCAAAGTATGGCAACACTGGAAATAGTTGTTTTTCTAAACGACACTCCTTAACAAACTACGTAATCGCCCCAAACAACTCGACTTTAGCAAATGTTGCCAACTGCCCGAAAAATGCATTTGAAAAATCAGAAAACTGAAACATTTTACAAAATGGCCGCCCGCTCAGCCGCCATCTTGATTTTCTGACATTTCGGATTTTTCCCATAATCTGGGTCGTATAACCGACTAAACTCCATTTTTAGTTTTTTCCTGCCATATCTCCTTCTGTCCGTCCTCGCCTTTTTCTACGTTAACTAAACCTCCCTGCATACAATTTGTATGGAGAATTTAGTTCCTTTAGGAAAACGGGTGAACGCTTGGCGGCCATCTTGGATTTCCAAAATTTTGCATTTTTTCCTTAATCTGGACCATTTTCCGCGCCGAACCCCATTTTTACTTTTTTTCTAACTTCACCCAATCCCGAATTCATTTGTTTCTACAATTCCTTATTCCTCCGTTGTCCCAAAACTTTGAGTTCCCCTAACTCCCAGTGTTGCCAGGTGATCGAGATAAAAATAGTCAAATGTCATTAGTTTGACCTATTTGCAGGAGGCGTCATCCAAATTTCTGACCGGAAGTCGGTATTTCCATTTTTTATATTTTTGGACCAAAACTCTCAAAGTATGGTAACACTGGGAATCATTGTTTTTCCAAACAATACTCCTTGATAAACTACGTAATCGCCCCATACAACTCGACTCTTCCAAATGTTGCCAACTACCTGAAAAATGCATTTGAAAAATCAGAAATCTGAAACTTTTTACAAAATGGCCGCCCGCTCAGCCGCCATCTTGATTTTCTGATATTTCGGATTTTTCCCATAATCTGGGTCGTATAACCGACTAAACCTTATTTACAGTATTTTTCTGCAATAACTCCTTCTGTCCGTCCTTAACTTTAAAGACACCCATGTCGAAAAAAATACTTTTCCCCATAGCTCTCAGTGTTGCCAGATGATCGAGATGAAAATATTCAAATGTCATTTGCACGACCCCTTTGCAGGAGGCGTCGTCCAAATTTTTGACCGGAAGTCGTTATTTCTACTTTCGACATTTTTGGACCAAATCTCCCAAAGTGTGGCAACACTGGAGAAATTTCTTCACCCAAGCGAAACCTCTCGACAGGACACACAACCGCCTCATACAACTCGACTTTCCAAAATGTTGCCATGTACTCGAAAAATGAATTCCAAAATTTCTAAATTTTCAACTTTTCACAAAATGGCCGCCCACGCTGCCGCCATCTTGATTTTTTGACATTTCGGATTTTTCCCATAATCTGGGTCGTATATCCGACCAAACCTCATTTTTATTTTTTTTCTGCCATGACTCCATCTATCCGTCACTAACTTTAAAGTGAGACATGTCGTGAAAATTTGTTTTCCCCATAACTTTCAGTGTTGCCAGACTTTTTTGATAAAAATGTTGAAATGTCATTCGGGTCCCCAAACGTCACCAGACTGCATACCAAGTTTTTGGAATTTTTGGAAATTTCCATTTTCTACTATCCGGGGCCGTGGTGGAAAATTTTCTTCCAAAATGGTAGTTTTTTCCAATTCATGGCAACACTCGAATAACAGACCAACAATCGCCCGGAACATTGTACCCCACTCCGGTGTCGCCATCTACCGGAAAATTGCTACCAAACTTTGACAATTTTTATGCTCGCAACAAAATGGCCGACGGCTCAGCCGCCATCTTGTTTTTTGATAATCTGTGAATGGGGCTCTGAAGCAGACTATACATGTCACAAATATTCAAAAGAAATTTTCAAAAACAATGGCGCATCTCGGAATGACACCTCCCCAAAGACACCCCTGAAAACGCGTTTTCAATCCAAGATGGCGGCGCGGCCATTTTGTTTTTCCGTTTTTTTCTCACATAATAATAAACCAAATGACAACCCCAATCAACACCCAAAAAAGAAAAAATTCAGGACCAAAAACAAAAAAGTTGATGTTTCAAAAATTTCCGCCATATTGTTTTTTGGTTCAAAAAATGTGGTAAAGCTGGCAGTCAAAAAATCTAGTTTAAAATAAACACCAACAATTTTACCCCTCTCCCCTCTAAATACCCCAAAAATACCCCTGATCAGTCAGTGAGTGAGTCAGTGAGTGGTAATCGAGCTTTATATATTATAGATTTTTTTCAGGGGAACATAGACATTGTCTTTTTAATTTATATATTTTAAAATGTTTGTTAAATAATCTACCCGTGCGAAGTACGCTTATCAAGTGATTAAAAATAATTATTAGAATTCAAATTAAGCGCAATGCAATAAAAATTGGTACCTAATCGATTGCAATGTTGCACTTTAAGGTTTTCATTTTTTATTAGTTTTAAAACGTTAACAAAAATACAAAACCTAACCATTTTTACATAATATTTAATTTAAAAATCGATGTATCTCTATTTACGTTATACTAGTGTTAGATGAATGACTGAATATGCTCTTCATCATATTTCTTATGTATTGTGAGTATTTTCAAGGTTCCATAGCTTGTTCGAATTCAAAGTCTGTTCCGAACGTAAGTACACCCATTAATGGCTCAGAAAGACGAACCGCGACGTGATCTCCATTCGGAAGCCAATTTAATCCTTCTTTTGTCGATTCTACGAGAGCTTTGGCCGGCTTACTACACTAACTTGCTTTCTGAGTCCATTACTTTGGTCTTTTGCCGAATTACCTTGCCCTGGATTAATTTCTAATAACGTTCCCTAGCATTAACAAGAGCAGTATAAAGCATCATCTTTGTCCATTCTAAGTTTCAGCATCTACAGCAAAAGCTTCGAACGTCAGGGGGATGCCGGTCCCGGGAGCGGTGGTGCTCGACCGGGTGCTGTCCAAGTTCCTGAACCAAAGCGACTACACCGACTCCATCATGGACTTCCTACGCGGGAACGACCCTCGCCGACGCTCAGACCACTGGGACGTCGGCGTCCTGGACGCCTACAACGTAAGGAACATCATAAGAAACATCCAACAGCGCCACTCCAACAACACCCGACGCCAATACAACTGGCAGGCGTACTACGAATACCCCGACTCAGAGGCCATAAGAGAAACCGCATTGGACATGATGAGACAGTCCGTTTACGCCACCAAATTCAGAATGAACGAAACCAGAAAGTTCAGGAAACGGTACGCAAGCGACATCAGCTTCCATATAGCGGTGCTGTACGGCGCGCTCATGCAAGTTAACATCAAAATGGAGACGATACTCACGATCATGAGAAGACTGCCTAAGAGAACACATTTCCTGTGGTGGTTGGTGATGTATGAGAAAATTCTTGCCGCCAATGTTGACGCTCACGACATGGTGGACAGGATATTTGATTTGAATGATAAATATAATAAGGGAAATTCTTTAGGCATGCCTGTGGAGATCGCGCCGACGATCCCGCTGCCGACGCAGGTGACGAGTCCCCGGCGCAGTCGGCGCACGAGGACGAGGCCTCCCACGGTGCGCACTCAGAGGGTATCGATGTTCTCATTTTCTGGTGAAATGTACGGTGCTGGTGAGACCGAGACATCGACGGCATCGTCATCGTCGCGAACCCGAGCTACGACTCCCGAAATGACATTACCCGGTGGAGGTGATGATGATCAGGCTGGAGATACGATGACTGACCAAAAGCCTGATACTACGACTGACGAACCCGTCGAGACTGACACTGAAATAATCGAAACTGAGCCTACAACTGAGCCTGACTACGGATCCTCATTGTAACTAGGACGGTAACTCATTGCACAACAAGATGCAATAATTGAAAATGTAGCTTTTGTGGTAAAAAAAAGGAAATCTATACTATAATACAAATGCGAAAGTAACTCTGTCTGTCTGTCTTGCTTTCACGCCTAAACCACTGAACCGATTTTGATGAAAGTTGGCATAGAGATAGTTTGAGTCCCGGGAAAGGACATAGGATAGTTTTTATCCCGGTTTTTGAAACGGACGCGCGCGATAAAGTTTTCTGTGACAGGCAAAATTCCACGCGGGCGAAGCCGCGGGTCGAAAGCTAGTTGTGTATAACATTAAAAAACTTTGCATTTAACTTAGCGCACACACTAGCACAAAACCCAAAAAAGTATGGTAGTAGTGACAGACAGTGTCAACATAGCAAAAGGAAAGGGTTTTTAGCTATAAGACGTCCACTGCTGAACATTCCCACAATAATTTCCTTAATGACCTGTCAGTAGCAGCCTGCATCCAGCGCCTTCCTGCTACCTTTATGAGGTCGTCGGTCTACCTTGTGGGTGAGCGTCCTACGCTGCGCTTTCCGGCACGTGGCCTCCATTCCTTGCTGCCCCATCGGCCGTCAGTTCTGCGTCTATGTGCCCTGCCCATTGCCACTTCAGCTTGTTAAACCGTCGAGCTATGCACAGTGTTTTAGAAACCCTCAAAATCGGACATGATTAAGTTAATGCCATGAGTCGATAGCGTCTTATGTTTCAATTACAAGAGTTCAACTCACGTGTGCTCATTTTACTTGGTTTTTGAGAAAAAAATTGTGAAAGTTGGCCGTTTTTAAAATTCCTAAAAATGAAAAAAAAATATTTTTTAATAATTAAGAGGGTTTGTAAACTTGTGATATAGCTGATTCGATTGATCATTAAAAGACGCATGTATTGTACTTTATTTCATTTCTACAAGTCAAGTAGTTCCAGAGATTTTAATTATTTTTCATTATTTAGACTTTATTTTTATTCTTCCATCCTAAATGGAATCCGCAATTTTATTTCATACTGAACAATACTTTGGTATAGCCTCTATATAGAAATGTTTTTATCTTTCGTGGATCGTGTCTTGTACCAGAGATATATGAATTTCTTTTTTTTTATTTTCACCTATACAATTTTTTATAGCAATGTTTCATCGACGCATTTTTTTTCTCAGAAACCAAGTAAAATGAGCACACGTGAGTTTCACTCTTGTAATTGAAACATAAGACGCTATCGACTCATGGCATTCACTTAATCATGTCCGATTTTGAGGGTTTCTAAAACACTGTGCTATGTCAGCAACATACACCAAGTAAAATTTAATAGTAATAAAAAATATGATCAAATTAATGTGACACAGCTAAAAATAGCACTTTTTTTATAATCTGAGATTAGTCATACTTAGCCATATAAATAAAACAGTCCGTTTTATTATAATCAATTTATTTTAAAAGTACAATAATATTACCAAATTAATAATACCAACAAAGGAATGTCACAACAAAAACTACTTGTATAAATCAATTTGTTTGATAAACCATCTTCCGGATTAAATATAATTTGTTAACTACAATCATCTCGGATTTACTCAGAATAAGTACAGCTTTCGTATGGACTAATAAAAAATGTGGAACCGTATAAGACCTTACTGCTACATAACCTCCTCCTTTTTTGAAGTCGGTTAAAAATAGAAGCCTCAGATCACGATTTTTTGATCTGGCTGCCTTTATTTTTTAAGGCCGAAGCCTGGTAAAGGACATAGATTATACAGCCTACTTCAAAAAATTACTTGTTTCATCAAGTTTTCTTCTTTACTTTCAATTCAGTCAGTTTCCATGTGTTTCAGCCAACATCATGGAAGTAGCAACTTAACCAATACACATTACATTGTCAAAATCTTTAAAGCAAAATTAGGTAATTGACACGATCAATTAATTGGCATAATATTGTTATTATGAATGAACAAAAGTGTGGTTTCCGCACTTTAGTTGTTTTCGGAGTTATTTCATAAAATTCTGCCCCGATAGAAAAAAGGGCGCGTGTAACGTCAAGTCTAAACGGAGGTAAAAAGTTTCAAATTATTATTAAATGGGCAATTCTTCGCTGCCCTTTTACTCATTTCCGAAAAAAAAATGTTAGATGCGTCTTTTTAACTATCGGAGGCAAAATTGTTTTATATCGCGCATTTCTATTTAACATACAAAATGTAAAATATCCGTATTTTTGTATTATTACAGCTGAGTAAAAATCTATTTTTAATGATGCACCATCATCTTGTTCTTTGTTTATTAATGCAAATCAAATTAAGAACCTTTGTTTTATGATTTTTTTTAAATATTATTTTATGTCACTCTGACAATACATTTTAAGGTAAAAACTACTTGGTGTAACCATTTAATAAATTAATTCATCCTAAAATAAAATAACAACAATAAAAACTTACAAGGAAGACAAAACGAGGAAGACACAAACAAAAAACATAACCCTCCTTCTGGCGCTGTCGGTTAAAAACATGGTCTATCTTATTTTTGGTACTTTATTACCCCAATTATGAAAATGTAACCTGAAAATACCTTAACGTCGATTTAAGGTACATTCACATTACGGGGCATACGTGGGTCATTCGTGGGGCATTCGAAACTTTCCCGACTAAAATAACCCGTCTTACGCCCCGCAATAATGTAAATGCACCTTTAATCGTGATCTCTTATTGGTCAATGATCTAGAAGTACGCTCAAATGATTACCAATGAATTTATTCACAATACGTAGTTGCTGCACTTAATTATTATTTTACAATTAATCTAAGTAATATCTAATTGCTAAAATGTTACCTAAACACCTTATGAGACGGCATTTCAAGATTAACAAGGCTTTATTTTAGTCTACTTATTAATAACAAGCAATACTTTTTATTATTTACATAAGCCTACGGTGATAATAAATAAAACGATTTAAAATACACAACATAGCTAAACTTACGAAAGACGAATAGCTACTCTTAAACTCTGACGTCGCTTTTTAGGAGCCTAAAGGTGAGTATTGACTTTAGCATTTCTATGTAATGTAACGTTATCACGAATGGTACAATAAAAGTAAAATGTACGACGTTTGGTACTTCACGTTTTCGTAACACTGACAGTAGAACATTTTCATAGAGCGGCTCGTTGTTCTGTTACAATCAAATGCTCTAGTCTATACTCACCTTAAAGATATAATTGTTCTTTTAAGACACAAATCTAAATAACTTAGTTACCTATTTGTTCAAATTATCACCTACGAAAAACGATCAATAATTCAATATCTATAAAACTTGACGGCATATCAAGTGTTACAGTTTCACTGAACTCAATCTTATTGCCTAAATGATTAGAGCTGAATTAAGGTGAACATGTAAAGTTTGAACATGCTGTTGTGGGTGTCATTTAGTTTTCTATACAAATAAATATAAACAAATTTAAAAAAACTCGTAAACACGGCCTATTTTCAATATCACCTAAATGTCAAAACGGTATTAAAAAGGTAAAAACAAAACAAAATCTCATTTGGAATGAGTTAAAGTTATAAACATTTGTACAAATACAAAATAACAACTACATCTTAAAATTATCACATTTAACAATGGCAACCTAAAATATTTAATAAATTAAGTACATAATATAGCGTCACTAGGCAAGCCTAAGTATAAACATTTCTTACGATATAAGACTATGGAATCTCTGATTTACAAAACATTACAGATCGAACGCTTAACTCAGTTTTTTTTTAATGGCAACCAAACCTCTCTGGGAGGTTTATTTCTGCCAATGTCGAGTGAAAATTGACATAGTTATCAATAGAACGTGGGTGTTTCAGTTCTATTGATTTTTCATGGATTCCGTGGAGTTAAGTATGCCCGTACGCAGGTTTCAAGACGCCACCGGGTTCAAAGCGGGTTGTTCATACGACAACCCACTCGACACTCGATGCGCGCTCAAATTCGAAGTATTTCAATGTTTTTTATAATTTATCACTTCACTGCACTTTAGAACACAAAATAACACCAAATTTGTACACTAAAGTCCATTAAATAATAAATTGAAATCATTAAGACAGAACGACCATGCTTCCCGTTCAACTACCCTCCACGGAATCCTTAACTCAGTTATCGCCTGAGATATGGGAACTCCTTCAGATTTATTATGCTCTGGGCTCACCCCTCCCGTGTCACTCCCATTATCCCTCAGGTATTACCTCAAGCAAACTGAACTAAACGTTAGATCTATAGTTCCTCAAACACATATCAGTTAAAATGATGACAAAAAAAAAGTCAAATTGACGACAGTAAAATTTTATGATTTCCTAAAACTTGATTCAAACTCAAGTTATGCATAAAATGGTTAAACATCTACTTTAATAATAATAACGGTGAAGACTTGCTTGATTTTGATCGCATCCTGAGCTTCGTGTCATAATACAGCCTGAGTCCAACCTTACTATTATAAAGTGAATAATGCCTGTTTTCATTTTCATTCATTTTCACCATCAATCCCTAATGACCCTTATGAAAACAAAATTCCTGTTGTGTGTTACCATAGGTGTCACCTAAAAATTAGGGATTGATGGTGAAAGCGGGCATAAGAAGGACTTAATTCAGTAAGTATATTTTTCTATAGACGATAAACAATCATCTCTAACGGCTTAAAAAGCGTTTAAAATCCAACTTAGAAGGACTAAGATACACTTAGACCTTATTATAAATTAATAAGGTTCAATATTTCGTGGCTACGCATGTGTCCAAATCCCTATATAAAGGTTTAATAAAAAGACAATCTAATCTATTACTTTAAAAGTGCACACTCTTTGATACATAATTCCCTAAACTAAATTTTACAATTTAAACGTATTATTGTCTCTTTCGAAATGGTTTGATTAGAAAAAGACAGAACTTTAAGATGTAAAATTTTGTTTTAAAAGAAGTTCCTAAAGGACGAAGCACACATATCAACCCGGAAACGGATCTTAACCGTATCAACTCGAGGCAGTCAGTATTCTTTTTATGGGACAGGAGGCAAACAAGCAGAAGGATCATCTGATGGTAAGTGATTACCGTCGCCCATAGACACCTGTATGAACATCTTTGTATGAACTTCGTACTTATCCGCACCGTAACGTAAACGCAACGCCCGCCTCGCGGTTGACAGTGCGGCAAAAGGCGATACGATGTTGATCCCTTTCTGGGTTGATAAGTGTGCTTTGACCTTTATAATCATACTATAAGATAGTACTTAAGCCTCAAATGTAAGACACAGACTATTCACAAACTTTAGCTAAATACAAATATTACCTAAACTTCACATTCACATACCTTCTGTCTGCAGAACATTACGCGATTCTTAACTTCGGCATCAAAGGAAGAGCAATTCGATGTGTCAAAAAGTCTATTAATCAAAATCTAAGTATAAAAGTGTATAACTTGCCAATAGGCTGATTTACTGGGCCGTCCACTTGTCATTCGTTATTTCACTGCCAAATCATTATTGGTGTATCTATTTTGACAGTTCGTACTGGATAGGTAATGCACCATTTTAAATGAGCATTAGGTGCTAACGTCAGTTAATATCGAACATTATAGGTCTGGGGCACACTGAAAACCAGCGTCGTGGCCTTCCTCATCGGGGGCCACGGCATATGCTGAGTGGGGTCCCATTGCGATGGACATCGCTGTTTGAGAGGGTGGCACTGCTCAGTTTACTTTCTCTTCCATTGTATGTTTAATGTGTCACCTCTGTCTTGTTTGCTTTTTTTTTATTTACCTCTTGTCTTTTGTGATGTCCATGGCAATAAATGTTTCTTTCTTTCTTTTAACCCAGTCAATGCCTGAGCTATGGGAGCGTGAAGTCAGCGAGACTTAAAATCTCCTTCAGATTTATATGATCTGTCACGTCATATATGTCAATGTCATCCCTCCCCTGCCGCTCCCATACCTCAGAGACTAACTGAGTTAGACGCTAAACCTATACAACTTAGCTGTGAAAAGAGATCACCGAAAATTAGTTATTAAAGCCTGGTCCGTGAGCACGTAGAATTTTGTCCAATGACCCAAAGCTATCCATCCTTATCGCTCGCGCGTAATTATATTGCTGTTGCGACTGTACGACGGGCCAGCAACATAATTACGCGCGAGCGATAAGGATGGGCAGCTTGGGGTCATTGGACAAAATTCTACGTGCTCACGGACCAGGCTTTAGGAAGAATGACATTCCAACACGACCCAATATTACTTATAAAAAAGTGTGAGCAAAATTTTACGAAGGCGAAGACGAGATTCTGTGAAGCATTCTTTTTTCGATAAATGTAATGCTATCCTTGTTCTACTCATAAGTTACATAAGAGATAGCATACATCGTCGTTTAAGCTCAGAAGATGCTATTCTTGCTTTATTTTCTTTGCTAAGAAGAAAATTTAAAAACTTGACTTAGATGAAAAAATACTAACATTAAACCTAAATGAATCTCATAGTAGTTGAAAGTGTAGAATGGATGATAAAACTTCATGATACCTTCCTTGCCAAATACCCAAATAAATGGGGGCAAAAACCTCATCAGTTGTAATTTTCTTCTGCCTTTTTTATGTTGAAATAGCTTCAGTTCCCATGCTGCCTACTTTTTTTCTCAAGTCATAAGTTATACATCAAGGAATACAAAAAAGACCCCTGGGCTTAAGTTGCAGTTAGTCAAAAACAAATCCTGGATGCCCCAACATTCTTATCATAGATCACATATCCATCGCAATGTCTACGTCACCGCTGTGACGTCACGGCACTTGGCTGCAGACTGTGGGGATGTGAACGGGCGATTCTCACTGAGTCTTCGGCTTGTGAGACCCGTCGCTTGTGAAGATGAAAGAGAAGTCGGATTTCTTCTGCGCGTAAGAGGTGAATTCATCTGGAAAAAATGTTATTTTGTATAGTCCAGAAACAGCAAACAACAGCTGTGAGACTATCGATTGTTTTGACGTAGATATGCGTTGAAAATGAACAGGGGGCGTAGTGTGAGTTTACGTTAAACGCATTCGATATCAATGGCGTTAAAAATATATTTTATGAAGATTTTAATTCTTGAAAGTTTCCGCTGTCACTCATTCGTCATACATTTATGTCACTTTTTTACGCAGTCGATATCGAATTATTTTGACGTAAACTCGCACTACGCCCCTAGGTGTTGCTAACATTATAACGGCAGGTGCGCAGTTATCTCGACCAATTAAGATAGAACCCCGGTTCCGCTGGACTATTATGGTGAATCCATTCGTGTTTATAATTTAACTTAGCTCGAAGGGTTAACGGGACTTTTAAAAAAAGTTTCCTCACCATAAGTAATGTAGCCCTTTTCATTCAGGTCTAGCGCATGGAAGGTGCTTCCTCAGGAGTCAGCCCTTCCCAAGGTCTCAATGTAGATGTTGCTAGCCATATCTTACAATCTTACCACCATACGCGTAGCCACCTCTTCGAAGGTCCCAATGTGGATGTTTCCAGCAATATCTCACATTTTTAATGCAGTGTTGCCAACATTGAACTCACCGTAAGTGATGTACCCTTTCTCGTCCAGGTCTACCGCACGGAAGGTGCCCTGGGCCTCCTCAGAAGTCAGCCCGAGGCAACGTATAGCCACCTCTTCAAACATCTCAATGAACAAGTTGCCAGCATTATCTCATAGAGTCTTGAACATTGAACTCACCGTAAGTGATGTACCCTTTCTCATCCAGGTCCACCGCGTGGAAGGTGACCTGGGCCTCCTCAGGAGTCAGCCCGAGGCAGTGCGTAGCCACCTCTTCGAAGGTCTCAATTTACAAGTTGCCAGCAATATCTTACATTCTTGATGCAGTGTTGCCAACATTGAACTCACCGAAAGTGATGTACCCCTTTTCATCCAAGTCCACCATGCGGAAAGTGCTCTGGGCTCCGTCAGCACTAAGGGTTTTTTTAAATTAGATGTTTTCAGCAGGACGTCTGTCGTGCGTTTACAAGACCGCCCACTAACTATTGGTCAATTTTATTCCGACGCAGTTGTCATACAATCTACCGTGTGAGATCCTCCAAACGTACGACAAACGTCCAGCTCCAAACGTCTAATTTGAAAGAGCTCTAAGCCCGAGGCAGCGCGTAGCCACCTCTTCGAGGGTCTTAATGTAGGAGTTGCCAGCATTATCTCATAGAGTCTTGAACATTGAACTCACCGTAAGTGATGTACCCTTTCTCGTCCAGATATGACGATTTGTAAGAACTATTTATTAGTCTAAACAAATAAAGAAATTTTGACTTTGACTTTGACTTTGACCAGGTCCACCGCGCGGAAGGTGCCCTGGGCCTCCTCAGAAGTCGCCCAAGGCAGCGCGTAGCCACCTCTTCAAACATCTCAATGTACAAGTTGCCAGCATTATCTCATAGTCTTGAACATTGAACTCACCGTAAGTGATGTACCCTTTCTCATCCAGGTCTACCGCATGGAAGGTGCCCTGGGCCTCCTCAGGAGTTAGCCCGAGGCAGCGCGTAACCACCTCTTCGAAGGTCCCAATGTGGATGTTTCCAGCAACATCTCACAGAATCTTGAACATTGAACTCACCGTAAGTGATATACCCTTTCTCGTCCAAGTCTACCGCGCGGAAGGTTCCCTGGGCCTCCTCAGGAGTCAGCCCGAGGCAGCGCGTAGCCACCTCTTCAAACATCTCAATGTACAAGTTGCCAGCATTATCTCATAGAGTCTTGAACATTGAACTCACCGTAAGTGATGTACCCTTTCTCGTCCAAGTCTACCGCGCGGAAGGTGCCCTGGGCCTCCTCAGAAGTCAGCCCGAGGCAGCGCGTAGCCACCTCTTCGAAGGTCCCAATGTGGATGTTTCCAGCAATATCTCACATTCTTGATGCAGTGTTGCCAACATTGAACTCACCGTAAGTGATGTACCCTTTCTCGTCCAGGTCTACCGCACGGAAGGTACCCTGGGCCTCCTCAGGAGTCAGCCCGAGGCAACGCGTAACCACCTCTTCGAAGGTCCCAATGTGGATGTTTCCAGCAATATCTCACAGTCTTAATGCAGTGTTGCCAACATTGAACTCACCGTAAGTGATGTACCCTTTCTCATCCAGGTCCACCGCGCGGAAGGTGCCCTGGGCCTCCTCAGAAGTCAGCCCGAGGCAGCGGGTAGCCACCTCTTCGAAGGTCCCAATGTGGATGTTTCCAGCAATATCTCACAGAGTCTTAATGCAGTGTTGCCAACATTGAACTCACCGTAAGTAATATACCCTTTCTCATCCAGGTCTACCGCATGGAAGGTGCCCTGGGCCTCCTCAGGAGTCAGCCCGAGGCAGCGCGTAGCCACCTCTTCGAAGGTCTTAATGTAGGAGTTGCCAGCAATATCTCATAGAGTCTTGAACATTGAACTCACCGTAAGTGATGTACCCTTTCTCGTCCAGGTCTACCGCGCGGAAGGTTCCCTGGGCCTCCTCAGGAGTCAGCCCGAGGCAGCGCGTAGCCACCTCTTCAAACATCTCAATGTACAAGTTGCCAGCATAATCTCATAGTCTTGAACATTGAACTCACCGTAAGTGATGTACCCTTTCTCGTCCAGGTCCACCGCGCGGAAGGTGCCCTGGGCCTCCTCAGGAGTTAGCCCGAGGCAACGTATAGCCACCTCCTCAAACATCTCAATGAACAAGTTGCCAGCATTATCTTATACAAGGTGTTAGGTAAATGGGTATATGAGCCGACACTAGCCCATGTTAACATGGTCATATAAATGGTATGGTGAAGTCAGAAAATTGATATCTTCATTTTAATTATTTTAATTTTCATACAAATCGGATTTTATAAAAAATATTTTGTATGAAAATTTAAAAAAATAAAATGATGATATCAAATATCTGACTTCACCATACCATTTATATGGCCATGTTAACATGGGCTAGTGTCGGCTCATATACCCATTTACCTAACACCCTGTAGAGTCTTGAACATTGAACTTACCATAAGTGATGTACCCATTCTCGTCCAGGTCTACCGCGCGGAAGGTTCCCTGGGCCTCCTCAGGAGTCAGCCCGAGGCAGCGCGTAACCACCTCTTCGAAGGTCCCAATGTGGATGTTTCCAGCAATATCTCACAGAGTCTTAATGCAGTGTTGCCAACATTGAACTCACCGTAAGTGATGTACCCTTTCTCATCCAGGTCTACCGCACGGAAGGTGCCCTGGGCCTCCTCAGAAGTCAGCCCGAGGCAACGTATAGCCACCTCTTCAAACATCTCAATGTACAAGTTGCCAGCATTATCTCATAGTCTTGAACATTGAACTCACCGTAAGTGATGTACCCTTTCTCATCCATCTCATCTCAGAAGTCAGCCCGAGACAGCGCGTAGCCATCTCTTCGAAGGTCCGAATGTGGATGTTTCCAGTCGTATCTTACAATCTTGATGCAGTGTTGCCAACATTGCTGTGTCCTCTGTGGTCTAGTGGTAAGACCACCTGCTTCTGACGCAGAGGTCCCGGGTTCGATTCCCAGTGGGAGCAGATTTTTCTGTTCGGTTTGGTTGGTGGTAGGGCTTGTTCTAAGTCCGCCTGGCTAGCTACCACCATCTTACCTAAGTCTGTCGCCATAACAACAATGTTAACAGCATTGTTGTGTTCCGGCAGTTAGAGGTAAGATAGCCAGTTCCTCCGTGATTGAGGATTCCGGGTGAAGCTCGCTTCCACCTTCGGCCTGATCGTCACTTACCATCAGGTGAGATACAGGCCAAGAGCTTCCTCGTTGTGGATAAAAAAAAATTAACTCACCGTAAGTAATATACCCTTTCTCGTCCAGGTCTACCGCGCGGAAGGTGCCCTGGGCCTCCTCAGGAGTTAGCCCGAGGCAACGTATAGCCACCTCTTCAAACATCTCAATGTACAAGTTGCCAGCATTATCTCATAGAGTCTTGAACATTGAATTCACCGTAAGTGATGTACCCTTTCTCATCCAGGTCTACCGCATAGAAGGTGCCCTGGGCCTCCTCAGACGTCAGCTCGAGACAACGCGTAGCCACCTCTTCGAAGGTCTCAATTTAGAAGTTGCCAGCAATATCTTACAGTCTTGATGCAGTGTTGCCAACATTGAACTCACCGTAAGTGATGTACCCTTTCTCGTCCAGGTCTACCGCGCGGAAGGTTCCCTGGGCCTCCTCAGGAGTAAGCCCGAGGCAACGTATGGCCACTCCTCAAACATCTCAATGTACAAGTTGCCAGCATTATCTCACAGAGTCTTGAACACTGAACTCACCGTAAGTGATGTACCCTTTCTCGTCCAGGTCTATCGCGCGGAAGGTTCCCTGGGCCTCCTCAGGAGTCAGCCCGAGGCAGCGCGTAGCCACCTCTTCGAAGGTCCCAATGTGGATGTTTCCAGCAATATCTCACAGAGTCTTAATGCAGTGTTGCCAACATTGAACTCACCGTAAGTGATATACCCTTTCTCGTCTAGGTCCACCGCGCGGAAGGTGCTCTGGGCCTCCTCAGGAGTTAGCCCGAGGCAGCGCATAGCCACCTCCTCAAACATCTCAATGTACAAGTTGCCAGCATTATCTCACAGAGTCTTGAACATTGAACTCACCGTAAGTGATGTACCCTTTCTCGTCCAGGTTCACCGCGCGGAAGGTGCTCCTCAGAAGTCAGCCCGAGACAGCGCGTAGCCATCTCTTCGAAGGTCCGAATGTGGATGTTTCCAGTCGTATCTTACAATCTTGATGCAGTGTTGCCAACATTGCTGTGTCCTCTGTGGTCTAGTGGTAAGACCACCTGCTTCTGACGCAGAGGTCCCGGGTTCGATTCTTAGTGGGAGCAGATTTTTCTGTTCGGTTTGGTTGGTGATAGGGCTTGTTCTAAGTCCGCCTGGCTAGCTACCACCATCTTACCTAAGTCTGTCGCCATAACAACAATGTTAACAGCATTGTTGTGTTCCGGCAGTTAGAGGTAAGATAGCCAGTTCCTCCGTGGTTGAGGATTCCTTGTGAAGCTCGCTTCCACCTTCGGCCTGATCGTCACCTGATGGTATCAGGTGAGATACAAGCCAAGAGCTTCCTCGTTGTGGATAAAAAAAAATTGTACTCACCGTAAGTAATATACCCTTTCTCGTCCAGGTCTACCGCGCGGAAGGTGCCCTGGGCCTCCTCAGGAGTCAGCCCGAGGCAGCGCGTAACCACCTCTTCGAAGGTCCCAATGTGGATGTTTCCAGCTATATCTCATAGAGTCTTGAACATTGAACTCACCGTAAGTAATATACCCTTTCTCGTCCAAGTCTACCGCGCGGAAGGTGCCCTGGGCCTCCTCAGGAGTCAGCCCGAGGCAGCGCGTAGCCACCTCTTCAAACATCTCAATGTACAAGTTGCCAGCATTATCTCATAGAGTCTTGAACATTGAACTCACCGTAAGTGATGTACCCTTTCTCATCCAGGTCTACCGCATAGAAGGTGCCCTGGGCCTCCTCAGACGTCAGCTCGAGACAACGCGTAGCCACCTCTTCGAAGGTCCCAATTTGGATGTTTCCAGCAATATCTCACATTTTTAATGCAGTGTTGCCAACATTGAACTCACCGTAAGTGATGTACCCTTTCTCATCCAGGTCTACCGCATAGAAGGTGCCCTGGGCCTCCTCAGACGTCAGCTCGAGACAACGCGTAGCCACCTCTTCGAAGGTCTCAATTTAGAAGTTGCCAGCAATATCTCACATTTTTGATGCAGTGTTGCCAACATTGAACTCACCGTAAGTGATATACCCTTTCTCGTCCAGGTCTACCGCGCGGAAGGTGCCCTGGGCCTCCTCAGGAGTCAGCCCGAGGCAGCGCGTAGCCACCTCTTCGAAGGTTTTGATGTTTAGTCGCCCCGTACGGTTGGTGTCGTATAGCTGGGTAAATAAACCAGTGTTTTAACGTATGTAATGGGTTGAAAGTAAGGTATGAAATGTTTAATATTTTAAACTATTATGTTGCATTGTTTTACTATAAAATTATCACTTCACGGGATCACCATGACTCGTGCAACCGAGCCGAAACGTCGGGAGGGTAAATATTATTTACCGTTAATTATTAAAATAGATATTGTTGCAATAAATCCCGTGAAGTGATAAATTTATGAAATGTTTGTTTGTAATCTCATAAAACTAAATTAATTTAAAAAAGTAGTTATTGAGTTGACAAAATAGTAATGTCGCTGGCTAGTATTGCTATACAAAATCTATGGAAGAGTCTCGTTTTGACAGTTATAAAAAGTACGTCAATTGATTGGTGGTGAAAATACCCTATTGTTCAAGCTAGCGTCTGACATCATGAATTTTCTTCTAAAGCCTGGTCCGTGAGCACGTAGAATCCCGTCCAATGACCCCAAGCTGCCCATCCTTGTCGCTCGCACGTAATTATGTTGCTGTCGCGCTCGCACACTCACTGCGGGCGCGCGTCGCACAGTCGCGACAGCAATATAATTACACGCAAGCGATAAGGATGGGTAGCTTGGGGTCATTGGACGGGATTCTACGTGCTCACGGACCAGGCTTTATACATCAAATGCATTTGTTTTTCCGCAGATCGTCTTCTGTTTCGTGGTTACCTTGAAGGCCAGCGACAGCAGCTGCGACAGCGGCGCGTGCTGCAGCGACAGGAAGCACGCGCTCAGCAGGTAGTCGGGGAAATGGACCAGCCCGCTGGACCGCTGCAACAAGGACATTCATAAATTAATACTCTTATGCCCGTTTTCACCATCAATCCCTAATATTTTTAAGTGACCCTCATGGTAACATTATATAACAGGAATTTTGTCTTCATAAGAGTCACTTGCGCCGCTTGCATCCAGTTACCTCCCGCAACCTTCACCAGATCGTCGGTCCACCTAGTGGGAGGCCTGCCCACGCTACGTCTTCCAGCTCGTGGTCGCCACTCAAGAACTTTCCTGCCCCAGCGGCCATCAGCTCTTCGAGCTATGTGTAACCGGTCTTTGTGGAAATCCTTGGGGGAGGCCTTTGTCCAGCAGTGGACGTCTTTCGGCTGAAACGAACGAACGAACGAACGAACGAAGAGTCACTTAAAAATTAGGGATTGATGGTGAAAACGGGCATTAGACTTGCACAGCGCGAATTCATGTAAGTAAAGCATAATCTCGACTTTCTAATTTCAATCAATCATCATCCATATACATCCAAAACGGAAAACGCAGCGTGGGACATAAGGTGGACCGACGACATCATAAACGTAGCAGGAAGGCGCTAGACGCAGATCGCTACTAACCGGGCAAGATGCAAAGCATTGGAAAGAAAGAAAGAAAGAAAATATTTTTATTGGGGGAGGCCTATGTTCAGCAGTGGATGTCCTATGGCTGAGATGATGATGATGATGATCCATACAAAGATGGATTTTATCCATAGGTCTATCCATTTAGTCTAATCTAGTGCCATTTACTAGCTAGGTGACTTCTATTTATTGAGTCAGTCAACCCATGCCCATTTAATTTCATTTTGTGTTCCACACTTATATTAAGCACTATAATTACTAAATTTATATGAGAGTCTTGCGCTTACCTATTGTCTAGTGAAACTGGAGCAGCCTTCTAAAGCCATCACTGTTAGTCCGTCTGATAAAACTCCATCTTTCTCTGTCAATGTCTGTTCTCCCTTGTACGAATGCTAGTTTTTCTACCTTCACGAATATACCAAAGTGCCTTTGCGGGTATTGGTCTGGGGGCACGTCTTACGCTGCTAAGTGGAGCTCCAGCTGTTGGAAGAAACTGTTCCTTACCTGCACGAAGATGTCAAAGAGCCTCTGCGAGCGTTGATCCATGGGAACTCCGAGGCGCTGCGCGAACTCCTCGCCCGACACCCATCGCGAGCGCGTCTGCACGCCTTGCGCTGCCAAGTGTAGTTCTAACTGGGATCGCTCCAGGTTATAGTAGGAACTGTTCCTTACCTGCACGAAGATATCAAAGATCCTCTGCGAGTGTTATTCCAGGGGCACCCCGAGACACTGTATGAACTCCTCTCCAGCTCCACACATCAGCTATTGCGTAATTTTTGGTAAATGCCCGGTGCTTCTAGTCTTGTAAACCTAGGGTAGCCTTTTTAACGCTACCACCATCCGTATTTAACAGTACGAAGACCGGTAATGCTTCAACAACCTGCTAAGACTGCTTAGGTAGTCTTCATCTTCTCTTAAACTTTCCTTACCTGCACGAAGATGTCAAAGAGCCTCTGCGAGCGCTGATCCATGGGAACTCCGAGGCGCTGCGCGAACTCCTCGCCCGACACCCATCGCGAGCGCATCTGTACGGCGCTGCCAGGTGTAGTTCTAACTGGGATCGCTCCAGGCTGTAGTAGGAACTGTTCCTTACCTGCATGAAGATGTCAAAGAGCTGCGAGCGTTGGTCCTGGATTACACCCATGGGTTATGGATTCTACCACTCCACGCTTACAGCGTAGATTCTTGCGAGAACCATGTGCTTATCTATAGTCCAGTAAAACTGGGGCAGCCTTCTAAAGGTACCATCGTTAGGCTGTCTGAAAAACCTTCCTTCTTCACATCAATCTCACCTGTATAAAAACTGGTATTACTACAGCAGCCTTCTTAGGCTACGATTGAGCAGTATCATTTTTTCAATGTTCCTTACCTGCACGAAGATGTCAAAGAGCCTCTGCGAGCGCTGGTCCATGGGAACTCCGAGGCGCTGCGCGAACTCCTCGCCCGACACCCATCGCGAGCGCGTCTGCACGCTTTGCGCTGCCAAGTGTAGTTCTAACTGGGATCGCTCCAGGTTATAGTAGGAACTGTTCCTTACCTGCATGAAGATGTCAAAGAGCTGCGAGCGTTGGTTTTGGATTACACCCATGGGTCATGGATTCTACCAAACATGTATGTAGATATAGTCTTGTCTCCGAGCACGTACAATTTCGTCCAATGACTCGATGGGTAACTCCATCCTTAACGCTCGCGCGTAATTATATTGCTGTCGCGACTGTGCGACGGGCGGCCGCAGTGAGTGTGCGAGCGCGACAGCAACATAATTACACGCGAGCGATAAGGATGGGTAGCTTGGGGTCATTGGACAAAATTCTACGTGCTCACGGACCAGACTATAGATAACCACGGCCACTCTATTCAGACCCCACTACTCCGCGCTCTTAGCATAAATTATTATGCGAGCCTTGTGCTGTGTGTGTCTAGTGAAACTGGGGCAGGCTTCTAGCTTTAGAAGGCAGCCCCAGTTTAACCACTGCTAGTCCGTCTGATGAAACTCCATCTTTCTCTGTCACTGTCTGTTGTCCCTTGTACGAATGCTAGTTTTTCTACCTTCACGAATATACCAAAGTGCCTCTGCGGGTATTGGTCTGGCGGCACGTCTTACGCTGCTAAGTGGAGCTCCAGCTGTGTGAAGAAACTGTTCCTTACCTTCACAAAGATGTCAAAGAGCCTCTGCGAACGCTGATCCATGGGAACGCCTTACGCTGCTAAGTGGAGCTCCAGCTGTAAGTGGGAACTGTTCCTTACCTGTACGAAGATGTCAAAGAGCCTCTGCGAGCGCTGATCCATGGGAACTCCGAGGCGCTGCGCGAACTCCTCGCCCGACACCCATCACGAGCGCGTCTGTACGCCTTGCGCTGCCAAGTGTAGTTCTAACTGGGATCGCTCCAGGTTATAGTAGGAACTGTTCCTTACCTGCACGAAGATATCAAAGAGCCTCTGCGAGCGTTGTTCCAGGGGCACCCCGAGACACTGTATGAACTCCTCTCCAGCTCCACACATCAGCTATTGCCTAATTTTTGGTAAATGCCCGGTGCTTCTAGTCTTGTAAACCTAGGGTAGCCTTTTTAACGCTACCACCATCCGTATTTAACAGTACGAAGACCGGTAATGCTTCAACAACCTGCTAAGACTGCTTAGGTAGTCTTCATCTTCTCTTAAACTTTCCTTACCTGCAAAAAGTTGACAAAGAATCTCTTACGCTCGCCTTACGCTGCTAAGTGGAGTTCCAATTATGAGCAGAAACTGTTCCTTACCTGCACGAAGATGTCAAAGAGCCTCTGCGAGCGTTGGTCCATGGGAACTCCGAGGCGCTGCGCGAACTCCTCGCCCGACACTCATCGCGAGCGCATCTGTACGGCGCTGCCAGGTGTAGTTCTAACTGGGATCGCTCCAGGTATAATAGGAACTGCTCCTTACCTGCACGAAGATGTCAAAGAGCCTCTGCGAGCGCTAGTCTTAGACTACACCCATGGGTCATGGATTCTACCAAGCATGTAGGTATGTAGATATAGTCTGGTCTCCGAACACGTAGAATTTCGTCCAATGACTCCAAGCTACCCATCCTTATCGCTCGCACGTAATTATATTGCTGTCGCGACTGTGCGACGGGCGGCCGCAGTGAGTGTGCGAGCGCGACAGCAACATAATTACACGCGAGCGATAAGGATGGGTAGCTTGGGGTCATTGGACAAAATTCTACGTGCTCACGGACCAGACTATAGATAACCACGGCCACTTTATTCAGAACCCACTACTCCGCGCTCTTAGCATAAATTATTGTGCGAGCCTTGTGCTGTGTGTGTCTAGTGAAACTGGGGCAGCCTTCTAGCTTTAGAAGGCAGCCCCAGTTTAACCACTGCTAGTCCGTCTGATAAAACTCCATCTTTCTCTGTCACTGTCTGTTGTCCCTTGTACGAATGCTAGTTTTTCTACCTTCACGAATATACCAAAGTGCCTCTGCGGGTATTGGTCTGGCGGCACGCCTTACGCTGCTAAGTGGAGCGCCAGCTGTTGGAAGAAACTATTCCTTACCTGTACGAAGATGTCAAAGAGCCTCTGCAAGCGTTGATCTATGGGAACGCCTTACGCTGCTAAGTGGAGCTCCAGCTGTGTGAAGAAACTGTTCCTTACCTTCACAAAGATGTCAAAGAGCCTCTGCGAGCGCTGGGCCATGGGAACACCAAGGCGCTGTGCGAACTCCTCGCCCGACACCCATCGCGAGTGCGTCTGCACGCCTTGCGCTGCCAGGTGTAGTTCTAACTGGGATCGCTCCAGGTTATAGTAGGAACTGTTCCTTACCTGCACGAAGATGTCAAAGAGCCTCAGACTCTGCGAGCGCTAGTCTTAGACTACACCCATGGGTCATGGATTCTACAAAGTATTTTTAAACCGGCAGACAGTGGTGACTGAGTTTGTTGCGGCGCTTCTTCTCAGCACTTGCCTTCTAAAGCTGCCACCGTTAGACCGTCTGAAAAACCTCCATATTTCACTGTCACATCATTCAATCAGTTCTCCACTGTACGAAGACTGGTAAGAATACTACTAGAACCATGTTTTCAATGTTTCCTACCTGCACGAATATACCAAAGTTTGCGGGTATTGGTCCAGCGGCACGCTTTACGCTGCTAAGTGGAGCGCCAGCTGTTGGAAGAAACTGTTCCTTACCTGCACGAAGATGTCAAAGAGCCTCTGCGAGCGTTGGTCCATGGGAACTCCGAGGCGCTGCGTGAACTCCTCGCCCGACACCCATCGCGAGCGCGTCTGTACGCCTTGCGCTGCTAAGTGTAGTTCTAACTGGGTTCGCTCCAGGTTATAGTAGGGACTGTTCCTTACCTGCACGAAGATGTCGAAGAGCTGCGAGCATTAGTCCTGGATTACACCCATGGGTCATGACCCATGGGTGTAATCCAGGATCAGATCAGATCAGAATCCATGGATTCTACCAAACATGTATGTAGATATAGTCTGGTCTCCGAGCACGTACAATTTCGTCCAATGACTCCAAGCTACCCATCCTTATCGCTCGCGCGTAATTATATTGCTGTCGCGACTGTGCGACGGGCGCCCGCAGTGAGTGTGCGAGCGCGACAGCAACATAATTACACGCGAGCGATAAGGATGGGTAGCTTGGGGTCATTGGACAAAATTCTACGTGCTCACGGACCAGACTATAGATAACCACGGCCACTTTATTCAGACCCCACTACTCCGCGCTCTTAGCATAAATTATTGTGCGAGCCTTGTGCTGTGTGTGTCTAGTGAAACTGGGGCAGCCTTCTAGCTTTAGAAGGCAGCCCCAGTTTAACCACTGCTAGTCCGTCTGATAAAACTCCATCTTTCTCTGTCAATGTCTGTTCTCCCTTGTACGAATGCTAGTTTTTCTACCTTCACGAATATACCAAAGTGCCTTTGCGGGTATTGGTCCAGCGGCACGCCTTACGCTGCTAAGTGGAGCGCCAGCTGTTGGAAGAAACTATTCCTTACCTGCACGAAGATGTCAAAGAGCCTCTGCGAGCGCTGATCCATGGGAACGCCGAGGCGCTGCGCGAACTCCTCGCCCGACACCCATCGTGAGCGCGTCTGTACGCCTTGCGCTGCCAAGTGTAGCTCCAGCTGAGATCGCTCCAGGCTGTAAGCAGTAACAGACAGTTATAAACTTGGCTTTACGGGACTATTCCCACGTCTCATTCCCACTGCTGCAACTCATGTAACTAGGATCTCCTCAGTTTTTTTTCGGACTGACTGTGCTGATAGTCGTGAGCAGCTTTCTTAGCTTCACCGTGCAAAGGTGAGACCAGGTTCTTTACAGCTTGACATCCATTAAAGCCAACCAGTGAAGTTAGACCCGGGGGAAAGTTAACTGTCATTGGACCCGCTACGAAGTAACCCAGAGGAACATAACTAGGCTCTACCAGCGGCTTCCTCTGTGGTTGAGGATTCCAGGTGAATTTATACTTACTATCATAATCATGGATTTCCATCAGGTGAGATGCAGGCCAAAATCATTGTGGATAAAAAAATCTTATATTCAAAAACTTGATGACACGTAGCTTCTTCTCCTCTCCCTCTTTTTATTAAAACAAGACTTTTACGCGTGGATCCCGTTTTACCAGCTTAGGGGTTGAATTCTACAAAATCCCGTCTTAGTGAGCACCTACTTAGTGAGCACCCATGCAAAATTTGAGACTCCTAGCACTTGTTGTTTATGAGATTTCGTGAGGAGTGAGTGAGTCAGTCAGTCAATCAGTAACCTTTCGCTTTTATAGATAGATTTATATATGAGCATTTCAGAGTTCTTGTAAATACCATAACCGTGATAAAATAATTTTCCCCTTACCCCAGCTGTCCCCTGATCTCGTTGATCTCCCTCGCAGCAGCCGCGTTGGGGATGCCAAGCTGCTTGGCGCGCGCGATCAGCCGACAGTCGTCGTAAGTGTAGTCGAGCACTGGGATCCCGAGGGCTCTGGAAGGTAAGGTAAAATGAAAGGTTTTACTTCTATGATGTGTAGGAACTAATACATATCAAAGAAATTTTCGAAATCCGCAAAATCTGTTCACAGTTTATAGTTTAAAGAGATTTAAGTGTTCTTTAGGAACCTATGTAGGCTTACATAAATAAACGATGTGATTTTGATTTTTAAGTGTAAGTACCTACTCCTTGGGCCTTTGCACAGTAGTGGAGGTCATTTGGTTGAAATTAACGAAGAATATATATTACCCATATCCATTAATTAACAGATATAATTAAAGAAATCCATACATAACCATCCTTCTGGCGCAGTCGCTTAAAAAATTACAAGTACATGATACAAGATCATTAAATAGGTACCAATGGGCTGAGGTGGTGCACTATAGTATACCTATCATTCATGTCATCTACCACTAAAAGCCCTGATAATATTCTTACTGAACAATGGCGTACGAATAGTACCAGTCATCTTATCAACAAAGCCATGGTTTATTAATACTTCTTAGTACTTACTTGGCCATGACATCCCTAACGTTCCTGGCGTAGAGCTTGGGGTCTCGCTTCTCCTCCTCGCTGGGGTAGTACACCGGCAGGAACTCGATCTCGCACGAGCTGTGAACCTGCGTCAGGGTCAGCCAGAGCAGCTTTAACCTGGAATTAGGGTAAAAACACTGTTAGCCAGCTTTTGGCAGGAAAATGTACGTCTCATTTTTTGTATTTTTTTGTAGTTTAAGACCCTTTCGTAAGTGATCGTAAAATGTAAAATAAAAAAAATAAAATAAAATACTTTTATTTCGAACCAGGGTAAAAAAATACGAGGTATATCTACAGCTGGACCTGTTTAAGATACAATTTGGTTTCCATCCAGACTCCAATAAATACGATTTTAAGAGGTTCATCTGTCTATTGTATGTGGACATAAAATCTAGTAACTAAAGATCCATATCTGATTTAATTAAGGCTACTGACAACGCCACACCATGACTGTGGCGGAGTTTTGGGCTGACGCTGTGTAGGTTTGTTGTCGACACAACAACAAGAAGAAGAAGAAGATCCATATCCATAATCCAAAGAATATTATGCTGGTACTGCAACTTTTGGGGATTTAAACCCTCCAGCAACATTAAGCCAGCCTAAAGATCCCCTGAGTGGGGATCGAACCTCGGCTTAAAGAGTTGCTAGGGGGAAGGATCCATAACATGTACCGGTTCCACCAAAAGAAACGGATCGAGTAGCATCGCGACGTGGGCCCTTGACGACGATACTCTCTCAGGAGAATCATTTGATACATGTTCCTTCAAGGAAGATGACACGAAGATGTTAACAGCATTGTTGTGTTCCGGCAGTTAGAGGTAAGATAGCCAGTTCCTCTGTGGTTGAGGATTCCGGGTGAAGCTCGCTTCCACCTTCGGCCTGATCATCACTTACCGTCAGGTGAGATACAAGCCGAGCTTCCTCGTTGTGAATAAAAAGAACTTACGCGCCAGGCCCCTCCCAGGTCCAGGTGACGGTGTCCCGGGCATTGGGGTAGCGGATGGTGACGGGCTGCACCGGCACCCCGGGGTAGAAGCCGCCCGGCTTGAACGTGATAAGGCAGGAGCGGTTGGTACATGTTCCCTCGGGGAAAATGAGCACCTGGAATTTAATAAACAAAAGTTTTGTACTAGAAAAAACCTAATATGACTCCGCAGTCCGCATTTTCTTTTTTTAAAGATTAATTATTAGTCATTTTGTTTTGCACAAATAACTAATAGTCCCGTTGGTGCCTCGTACTAACTAAGCTAAATGTCACGTGTCAGTGAGCTCACCACAATAGTCAACCGTCGGCGGGAATCGAACCCGCGTTCCTCAAATGGCGAGCCAATCCGACCCCGTCACCGTTCGGTGTGGTTCGGTTGTCGTGGTTCATTTGTTTTCATAAACAGACAGTTTTTTACATTACTTGTATTTCTATTAGCTAGAAAGAGTCAAACAAAAATCAAAAGAGGCCCATACAAGAAAATGTTTGGTGTTTTGTTTCAGTTCGATTTATGAAATTTAAAAAATAGAACGCATTATGCCATGCTGCTTTATCGATCATGCATATTGTTTATCAAAGGGGTAACTGTCAAATGTTGAACCACAAATGACACGTAAAAAGAGGGTACTTCGGTAGTTTGCAAAATTTTATTCATCCAGTTCGGCCCGCGCCCCCACTCAGAGCACCTCTCTGTATCTACGGTCCGGCGAATTTCAGTGTCCTGTTAAAATATTACCTATTAGTTTCTGGATCAGTGCAGTAAATTACGTATTCTGTGGCAATAATGTGTATTGTGTGAATGGCGTTTCATTTTGAAATTTTTTCTTTGGTGAAACATCCTCTAAACACGAACTTTGGATGCTTGCGGATAGGGGTGAAATTGTCATCCTTGGATTTAGTCAAGGTGAGTGATTTTCCATCAATTTTCAGTATGAGTTTTATTTTATCCACAACGAGGAAGCTCTTGGTCTGTATCTCACCTGATGGTAAGTGACGATTAGGCCGAAGGTGAAAGCGAGCTTCACCCGGAATCCTCAACCACGGAGGAGTTTTAAGTTAATGAACCTACTTGTAAAAGTATGGTACCGTTTTGGACAATAGACTTAGCGGACGCTTCGCTTATCTACCTACACTATAAGATAAATCATAATACGAGTTACTTCCCCAAGTTTCTGGATATATCAGTTTTGGCCGTGCGTTAAAGTTACTCAAGATAAACTATTACAGAAGGCCAGGAGTCCACAGCAAATATAACATTATGATTATTATCCTAAAACGTGAAAATAAAAAACGAACCAGCTTATTGCATAAGAAACTAATGTGTCTGATTAATAATCTTGAATGCCAAATCGCAATTAATTTAATAGCTATTTAATTTAAACACCACACACGATGAAGAAAGTTCTTAAATAGGCTAATATAGGCAAATTTAATAAGACATAATGTGGAGTTAGCGTGTCTATTCGTTTAATACCTAACTAATAAGACCAAAATGTATCTCTCTCGTGTGGTTTTTTTGTACATTAGGTAGCTTTTTCAGTCTTCTTCTTGTCGTGTCGACAACAAACCTATTGAGGCTTCCACAGACCAAACGCGGGTCAGCTGCAGCGCGGCAGTAGGCACACTGAAGGCAGCGGCAGTTTCAAAGCAGTTGCAACGCGCGCGGTTGTAAAAAAAGTGCTTCTGTCCCGCCGCCTGGTTTGTCGTTCGGCAGTTGCAGTGCGGCGCGGTTTTAGCGCGGGCCCGCGTTCAAATTTCGTGTGACACACTTCAAAGAGTTTCTTATATTACAACTTGCGCGGGCCCGCATTCAATCTGCACTGCTACTGCCCCGCGTTTGGTCTGCCGAAGCCTTAACAGTATCACCCCAAAACTCCGCTACAAGAATGGCGTTGTCAGTAGCCTTGATTAAATCTGTTGTTTGGGCACGCAGAGCACGACATCAAGTGCTTCATCGATTTTTTTTTCAGTTTTGACGTATCTCTGACTAGCGCATTAATTAATATCCTTCTCAGATTGTTTCAATATAGCTTATTTTGCAATTGCAAATAAAAAATCTCCTATATTTTTCCTGCAACTAAATCCGAGTGTGATCGTAATTATTTTCTTTCATTTGGAAAGTAGGTCTTTCCGTGTGAACTATAAAAAGTCGGTCAACTGCCTCTTACATTTATGAAATGAAGAAATAATATAGGTTAGTTAAAAAGTAATTTCGTTGCGCTTCTAACACATTGTAAGTAAGCCGTCCCGTCAGTCAAATAACGTTGTAAAATTTTTCGGTGGTCAATTCACAACGGTGTATGTAATTAGCAATATTAAACTTAATATGTTTTCCAACCAGACCGTAGCTTATTCGGATTTGATTACAAAAATTAGTGTACTGAGTACTCAGATATACGTGCATAAGAACCTTTGTTCGAGATGGCTTTGAAAGATAATAGAAAAAAGCTGCAATAAAGTTGTAAAGTAGTACGAAATACTATTTTCCTCATGTATACATTCATTTCTACGGTCGTATAATTGAATTTACGACTTATATTATTACTACTTTGTTCTGAATCAAAAGTAGAACATAATTTGAAATTCGTTATGGAATAGTTAGGGTTAGAGTGTCGCTCAAAGGAAGTCCCGCTCATTTTAAAATGTAGCCTGAATCCCCTTTTGGATACATTTAACTGAATTTTATTTAGAGATCTTGGCTGAACATTTGACTAAAAAAACGTTCCACGCATACAAAGATAATATTATATTGAAACGAGTTTTAAGCTTCTTTCTTTAATACCCGTCTGAAACTAATTTTGAGCGTACTAATATCACCCGAGTTTGAAGTGATTCTTCTCAAAAGATCTGCTTGCCACAAAATTATGTCGTATGAAGGTGAAGGTCGCGGGAAGCACCTGGATCGTTGTGGATATCCTTAGAGGAGGCCTTTGTCCTGCAATGGACGTTTTTGGCTGAAACGAAGGTCTGGTATCGCAAAGGGGGTGCACTAAAAATGACTTTTTTTATCTCATTTAAAGGCTTCGTCAAACAGAACGCGTACTTAACGCTGACGCGCGCTAACTTGACGCCGCGCTATGACGCTAAGATTGTGTTGTACTACCATGGTAAAATACCTTCAAACAGAGCGCCAACGCTAGTATCAACGCTCTGTCGCGGCGTTAGGATGGTATAACGCCTGATTCTACATTCTACCAATACAAATCGGCGCTATAGCGCGACTTTAGATTAACTCGACGCCGCGTAAGTACGCGTTCTATTTGGCGAAGCCTTATAGGATTTTAGTTGATGATGGATACCTGTGGCCAGTCTTCTTTAGAAGTAGCTCGTTCTATGATCTCCTTGATGGTGTTCTGCCGCGAGTTTGGGTCGTCCCGCCACACGTATACCGGCTGCGTGTAGTTGATCAGCTCTGGAATCATTAAAGTTATACATTATAATAAATCATTGGTTATGGTGTATTATACACCTGTAAATGTCATCTACGGCAAGGTCTCCTGAGGGCCTAGTGTGAGTTTACATCAAACGCGCTCACTAGTGCTCGTCAAAAAATGACATTAAATGTATGACGGATTGTACAGCGCCCGTAGCGGGAAACGTTCAAAAACTACAATTTTCATACATTTTTAAACGCGCTCACACACTCAGCCCGCTGTAGCTTTACCATGAGTTTACATTTATCGTCATCGCTAGCGAGTGCGTCAAAAAATCTATGAAGGTTTTAGAGCTCTGTCACATAAATGTGATTTTTATACACAAATAATTAGGTAATAAGAATTGTTTGGTAGAAAAGAGAATTCTCAAAAGAATCTAACTTTTTGGATGTTGAACCTCTTTTACTTTAAAACTCGTAACCGTTAATTCCCATAACTATTTTCTTTAGATGATGCACACAAATTATTTTATTTAATACCTATAAACAATTTCACTGAAGCATCAACAATACTAAAAAGCACAATTATTAATATGCAGCCAGACACGTAGTGGAACACAAGTTTATGTACATTAACATGCAGAAAACATACTTACCTACCGCTTCTTTTCTGGTCTCTATCTCTCTGGTAATATAATATTATTTGCGTACATTACGAGTAGGTATTATTATTTTTACAGACTCCAATAAAAATCGACTCTCCTCTTTTTATTTATTTAATTGTACACACATGTGCATGAAGGCACTATGTGAAAATAAGCCAATTGAATATTATATTAATTACTATGAATAAATTGATAAATTCTAGGTCAACGGGCCTAGCAATAATTTAGGCTTAGCGAAGAAATTCAAGAATTGATAAAATTCGAAAGTTTTTTAACAACACCTTAAAGTATATCGCAACTACGAGTATGTCGCAAAATCTTATTTCGCAAACTAAGGAATTTATTTACACTAATTTAGTTGATTTACCAACTTTAACTAAGCCTTTTAAAATTCCCACGTAAATCAGGACATTTGACTCATAGATAACGTCAGTCGTTAATTGCACGTAACAAAATTAAACTACACATACAAGTATGTCGCTTTCACTCCCATACATACGTCATTCATTACCATTCCGAGTCCACACCATGAATTATGTATGACTGTTTACGAAATACACGAGTTTTACGATATTTACACAAAAAGGCAGATAGTGCTAATAGGAAATTAAAATATCTTGCATATAGTCACTAAACGGCCAGATAACAAGCCTCTGTATAATAATGAACAGCAATAATTGTTATTACCTAACCTCTCATTCAAAGTTACATAGCAAAAAGTTTCTTGATCTTTTAATGTTTTCAATTCTTGAAGATATACCGAGAACATTTAAAAATTAATTGTAAGATGGTGAAAAAAGCATAATTTAATTAAAAATAATTAACTAAAAAGACAATTTTATAATATCAGTATAAAATGTAACTAGTTTCAATTAAAAACTGTCGCTTATGTATTTACAGTTAACTGTGATTCATTTACCCAAATAAATGGTGAAAACCTAGCCACATACATCGATATGCTCAACACTTTCACTCTATTAACGAGAAGTAATTTCACACAAAAAGCATATACAGTTTAATAATTGTACAACAACTCATGGCACGCATACGGAACATATTTTTAAGTTCACCTATAATTGGTTTTCTGACATTGTCTTAATGTTGTAATGCATTAAGCTCTCTTGTAAGACTTTATTTAAAAAATCATTAACAAAATTAAATGTTTCTGTCTGTCAACGACCTTCTCATCTCCCCATAAGTAATTTGCGTGTCTCAGCTTCGCACGAAACCTTTCTCTTGTTAGGCTTGGCTTGAAAAAAAAGGCTTTCAGAGCTTAATTAATAATATCTATTATGGATATAATAATGAAATACCCTCAATTACCAAACCATAATTTAAGAATTTTCATCTCGCCAATTTGATGCCAACTCTCTTTCCCCTATTTGACTTCGTCAAAATCCTTATATTGTCTCGCATCAATGGCTTTTTCAGTTTGCTCGTAGAAAATTGCGAGAAACTATTCTACTTTCTCAAAACTCAATAAAAGTAACTTAATAATAACTTAACATCAAATTTAAAAAAAAACATTGATTCTGGTAGCAAAATACTAGTTATAAAAAAAATCCTTATTTTTTGTCATAAAACGAAGCTAATCTATTTTGAAGGCTCAATCTATTTTTATACCAAAGTTAATGAAAATCGGTCACTTTATAAATGAGCCTGAAAAGATGTAAGAGATGGTTTTTCTAGAATTTTCTCCTCCAATTGAGTGAGACTCCCGCAAAATGGTTTTACACTCAAGTTTCCATCCTAATGAGCACGACTTGAAAGCGGAACAACTTGCTGTCCATTGGAACAATAAGTCTCGTAATTGGGAGACGATTCCGCAATACATTCGTGGAATTTTCCACAATGGCTCTTTAATATGTCGAGCGAAGTAAGACGGCTTCAATGATATCGCCAGACGTATTTTCACGTGATATAGGGTAAACCAGCATTGGACGCTGCCATGCAGTCATTGGACAAACACTCCTAGAACGTAATGAATATTACTTCAAATGCAAATTGCAACTTATTAACATCCTTGTATCTCCATAAGTCGGAATCTCTCAGTTGTTGAAATACAAATGCTAATTTTTATTCAATTAATGACTTTACTACTCATTTATGGCCTTTAAGTGTCAAATAACTGGCAGTTTACCCTTCCTACCTCGTACAAATTGACGTTTCCGGGCGTGTTTTATTATTATTCTGTATCGATTTGTAAATAATACTCGTAACCATTTAATTACATGTGATTATTGTTTTAAAGACTAGCTTCTGACCTCTCGGTTTCAGTCATTATTGTAGATAAGTAGCCTACCTATATGTCGATTGTCGATCCTGTCAAACTGTGAACAACTTTTCTACCACCTTGTTCATACTCGTACAAACATTCTTACAAAATTCTCACTCTCCCATAATAACAACAGTACACACACATAGAAACAGCAGCACAGATTGCTGCTGCTATTCTATGCTGCTCTATACCCACCACCAAATTCATTTTATAGCACATAAACCAGCTATTGTAATTATGAACATGCTTACATATAAATCAGTAGGTAATTGAATACCCAAACGTTTTCTAGCAAATCTCTAACTCCCGTATTCACAAACGATGCTTGCTTAAGTGAAGCAGCAAATCGAACGCACAGCGTTGAATACAGCTCTGTCATTAGTTAGTGTGTCATCCTGTGCGTCCACGCGCATTGTAAGACCTCATAGTAATGTTTGTAAACGTTGCATTTCAGTACCAAGTAGACATGCGGGTCCAATGACAGTTTAACTTTCCCCCGGGACACACTTGGCCTTCACTGGTTGGGTTTTTATTGGCGGTCAAGCTGTAGATCCTGGCTACCAAGTAGACAGTATTTTCTAGCAAATCTTTACTTCATCGACCGGCAGCCACGAGGGCGAAGCACCCTTCCGTGCCGGGTGGGCCTTGGGCTGTCGCGGAGACCTGACGTTGTTGCTCGGCCTTGGGTTTGGATAGCTCATCTGAGATCAGCTAACTCTGAGTTGCACCATTTTACTCTAAAAACAAACACCAGAAATCTGTCAAACTCCATACAAAAAACATCGGTTATTGTCACAGTTAGTTGGTGCAACTCTGCCTAAGCATAAGTAATGTAATAAATGTTTACGTGTCAAGACGGTAATTTAAATTATAACGTTTATTCCCGATGTCCCCCACTATTTGTCCACCACTGGTGGACATCGAGAAAAAAAGTTGCAATGTCCACCAGTGGGGGACAGCGCTACTGAAATCTTCCCGTTGGGCCCTACTGGTGGACACTGAGAAGAAATGAGTTGCTCTGTCCCTCAGTGGTGGACATCGAAACCAAAAAAGTTCCGTTGTCCTCCACTATTGTATTTGTGTTCATGAATACAAACATTTTAAGTAAATCTTATACTAATAATTATAATACATACATTTTTAAAGCATTTTTATTATAGTTTAAAACAATCCTTAATTTATACTGACGCCCCTAGGAAGTGTGCGTTAATCGGAACGGTTTTGTGATTTTTAATTTTCCAAATACCCACAATGTTCATGTTATCAGAAATTATTGTGTCGGTAATGTTACTATTTTGCACTTATTATCTGTAATAATGTCGGAAATTGCAGGATCTCACGTTCACGACAAATTGAAAAAGTTTACATAAATAGGAAAGGTGGGATGTTAAGAAACTGAGAATTATATTTGATACGAATTAAAAAATATATTTTTTAATAATCACGAAAACAAAACAAATAGTGGGGGACAACGGAACTTTTTTGCGAGCGTTGATTCTGAGCGCGGTTCGTAATTAAAGTCTAAAATACATAATTATTATAATTTCTTTTACACACCGATAATTATTGGCAAAGAAATTAGCTTAGCTTTAATTAGCAATGCTCGTAAGAACATGTATTTATTTTGTAGTTTGTTTTAAGACACATTATTTTAGTATCTCACTACTATACGAGGCCAAGAGGTGGCTGTTCTCGTCGTGCTACGGCCCAGGCGACCTGAGACCTAGGCATGAAGCCGCACCGAGGCGTGACACGCTAGCCTTAAATAAACTTCATTTTATATAACAAGATTTTAGGTACAAACGACAGCACATCAGGCTATACATTTCCGTTGCAAAATCGCTTCTATTACAACTGCATAAGACCCTAGTGTTAAGCTTGAAGTGCTATCTATACAAATACCCGTGCTATCGTCCATGAATAATTCAGCAGTACTTTGGATGTAAACCTTATTGGCTCTACAAGAGGCAAAGACAATTGAAACGGGTGGATAAAAATTGATTGTATCAATGTTTCGAATATAGTTTATACTTAGTCAAGTCAGTAATCAAGAATTACTTAGATATTAAATTTTCTTAGCGATTAGAGTCCCTTTTCAAACTAAATTATAACTAAGTCTAAGGCTGAGTTGCATCTTATTTTAACCGTGACTATAAAACAATAACCGGTGTTTTTGTATGAAGTTTGACAGACTTTTGACGTTTGTTAAAGTTAAAGTAACATGGTGCAACCAAGCCTAAATTCGGATGGAAAAGCACTCACCCGGCAAGCGAAAGGTCGTGCGTGGGTTCGATTCCCGCCTTAGGCAGTTCTATTATTTTCAAGTTATTTATAATTTACTTAAATATGTTATTTTTTACTGCAATTAGTGGCCACTTCTAAACAATACCAAGGCACTAACATCCCTCAGTGTTCAACGAGCGAATTTAAACTTGAAGACCAATAGGAAAAGTAATGCTAAAGTCACACTTTAAATTTTACCAATTAAATCAGTTTCATTCTCTATTAGCTAATTAATTTTATCCTTATCAACAGTTCCAATCAGCCGTAGATTCTAGGTTTCTCAAAATTTGCAAGTCACACAGTCTTTATAGTGCCAAAGATTTAAATCCAAATTGTCAGAACGCATAAAAAAACTTTCAAAAACAGGTTTTAGAGCAGGTTTTTAAAATTTGCACTTTTTTTTTGTTAATTTAGTACTTTCTCTGTCGTAAATCTATAGGCCTGTGATCTGTTGGACTGTAACTTGACAGTAAAGATAGCAGTCTTGAGGTATCGGTATAAGTAAAGTATGCTATGAGCATTCAATAATAATACCTATAGAATACACACAAAACTCATACAAGTTCACAAAGATCTTCTCATACAAACAATCGCAAAAACGTACACACAACGACATACCATAAAAACGAAATTCTTTAGGTGTTACTTAATCAGAATTGAAGATTGCATTTGCAACGTGATTCTTGAATGCATTTTTTGACACCAAACAACAATTGAGGCAAAAAAGTTTCTCAAGCAGATGCATTATCTTGCGACGTTACTTAAAATTCGAGTATTTGGTCCAAAAAATTATTATTTAAGTAAGTAGGAAATTAACATACATTGCGTTTCATCATCATCAGTTGAATTAGTCTACACTGCAAGAGCACTACCCTCTCTAATTCAAAAATGCAAATAGAGGATATGTCATATACTCCCCACGCTGGCCAGACGGGTTGGGGAAGTTTATGCGTTTGCATTAGTTCTAGCCTGCCCATGGTGCTCATGGAAATATGTGCAGAATAAACTCGAAAAATAGTCGTATAATAGGCACAGAATCAGTACAATTGCAAAACAAACTCAAGACTTACTTTCATCTTTATCTGTCTCTACATCTCAAACACGGATGCCGAGGTTTATAATAAACGCGTAATAAAACGCTCTTGACATGTAATGGATCGCCTCTGCGCCTGCACATAAATTGTCGCCAATTACCATCTAACATGGAAGAAATGCGTGTTGGAAGACGATCGTAAATTTTACTGCGTAGCTGTATTCTGGGATTGTTTTATTTTATTACTTCTCAAAAGCGGGGCTTTCTTAATGTCATTTCCATGCTTTTAGCAGAGTTGTCGATGCTGCTTGGCTTTTTCCGAGCTGTACGCTTTTTTACTTCCGACCGTGGTAGTAACGATATTATGGTCACATATTTCCAATGCTGCATTTCCTCAAGAATCTACAGCTTCCTATGTATTGGACTACATACAGACGTAGCTAAAATTCTGATGTAGTCTTACGGAGTTGGACCACTTGTAAAATATAACATTTGAGAACTTCCTACGCAATTCAAGTCCTATGTGCTTCCAAGGCGAGCATTGATTTGATTTTGAGGTAGGATTGGCAGTTACAATTTTGAAACTACTAGACAGTTACAATAATTTTCAAATGACTAAATTTTTTTTTTCAATAAACAAACATTTGCCAGTTAAACAATATGCAGGCAGTATGTGCGAACCTATATACATTGCACGCCCCTGAACGCAATTAACGGACATGGGTGTTCCATGGTTGTGACACTCCTACTTCCATAATTGCACGTCACCATAATGTAGCCATAGTGGCGTAGACTATCACTCGACTGTTTTAAGTTCGAATCCTAGCTAGGGCACACATAAATCACTATGTAGGTACCAAAATATTGTTGCCCAGTTTCAATAGAGCATAGTAGGCTTGAATCAACCTGATTATCTGAAGAATGTACATGTATTATGCCAATCTGATAGAGCCATGTCAGAAGCTTATGGCTTACACCAGTGTTTTTCAACCTGTGGGTCACGACCCCCAGGGGGAAGCCTCTATAGGGGGGTCGGTCGGTTGGGGGGTCGCCAAAATTTGTTTCATACTAGGGGGTCGTGTCATGAAAAAAGTTGAAAACACTGGCTTACACGATAGATTCTTATGTTTATATAGATCGTAAGAGCCATAGAATAGAAAGGAAGAAAAATACACCATGGTTTTTCTGTCACAGGTTGTGTGGTCATATCACGCGTGCCGACGCAGCATAGCGCAATGCCTCTGCAACGAGTAGTTACGGCATGCTAAAAACTATTGACCGAGGTCATAGTACTTACTTGTACGAGTATTAACATGAAATTATTGTGGTGTGTGTCACGTTTTATGTCGATAAATATTTTTAAGCTTCTTCATAAAAAACTCCGCTCTCTAGTTTAAAAGATAATGGATCATCATACTCAAATATATAAGAATAAATAATTAACTACCGGATAAAAATTGCTGGTGAACGTTATCCCGATTGAAATTATATGTTTTTAGTTCAAATTTCAAATATAATAGGCGGTAGGCCTAATTATCTTAAGCGCTATCGTTTTAAACAAAACTGGAAAAAATGTTACTCCCAATTGGACTCAAGCTTCTCAAAATTCCACAGTATCGCGAAGATTAAAATCTTTAAACTACTTGCTTTTGATTGAATCATTATTTAAGTAGGACAATCAAAATGTTTTTCGAAATCGCTATTTTCAAATCGTGACCAAAAGCTAGGCCGGGCATGCAAGCAGAGTCATAAAAATAACCGTCCAGCCTTTTACCCATTATTTCCACTAAATGTAGAGTCGACGGCAGATCAGCCTACTTATGTATTTTTTTGCAAAATAGCACTTATCATATGCAGATAAGGTGCTGGGGTTTAGGTTAGGTTAGGCTTAGGTTATGTGCTGTCATCTGCACCTCACCGTGGCTCTCTCTCTCTGCCAACATGTTAGTTATCGAACTAATGTAATGAAGAGCTTATAAAAAATGAAACTAGTCAATATTAAACTATTATTGGTGTTTATATTCGAATCCCAACGGGGTACATTTTATTTTCAACTAGGTATACGAGTACCTATTACTGTATGTCAAATGTTACGCTCGTGCTTCAGAACTTTTGAAGTGAATTCATTTTGAATCACTTCTTCTTGTGTCTTTTTTACAAGCTTTATATTGACTTCACTTGTTAGTATGTGTGGGACAAATCTTGCAACTGAATTTAAGACCAGTTCTCCTCAACCGATTGAGCTGAAATTTGGTATACTTATGTAAGTACGATAACAATGCAATATTATGGTACCATTGAGCTGGTCTGATGATGGAGTCGGGAGGTGGCCATAGGAACTCCTAAACAAAACGGCGGAAACTCATCGAGTTTGGGTTCGTTGGATTTGTCTTTTTGAGCTTCTTTTTTCGTTGGAATGTCCAGGGTCCTGAGATTAAGATATAACTAAAAAGTGTAAAATAAATTATAAAAAAAATAAACTTTTTTAAAAACAAGCTTTTATTCTGAATTTCGAAAGCTTGTAGCGCAAACAGAGAAAAAGAGGAATAAATTCCATGCGCGATACAAGCTTTCGAAATTCAGAATAAAAGCTTGTTTTAAAAAAAGTTTATTTTTATTATAATTTTATTAAGATGTAACAATACTAACAATCCACACGAATCGTATTCACGACTGTAGTGATATTCAACGATCGCAATTGCGTGTCAATAACTTTGAGGGTTAAATTAGACTGGACAAAAGGTTTTGATCTATGAAAGACTAATTCAAATCAGAATAAATTAATTATTAGTTCCTCACTAAAAAGTGAACGTCGGCTTTAATTGTTATTGAAACTGTAATCTAATAATGCAGTCTAGATTGAATTAGAGATTCCGTCCGTTACTTGCCTACAGGCAATTTAGTTAGTAAATGAATCTAGATTTAATTATTTTAGAAAGCTGCGAGACTATGTAATGTAACTGGGTAATTTTCCCTTACAATAAGTAACGTTGGTTTGGTGGAAAAAAAAGGGAAAGACGATTGGTTGCACTCTAAGATCAACCGGGTAACATAGTTATTTATTTGTTATTTGCATGTTACATGGTGGTAACGGATCTCATTTTATACTGATCACAGTATACATGTCATGACATAGACCCCGTATTATACTACAAAATCAGACTGCGTATGATAACTTCGAGATTCAGAGATACTTTTTTTTTAAATGATTGTTTGACCTGATGGCTTAAAAAACATAGTGTAAATGAACTTTTGTATTAAGTAAATGTTACGGTACAACAAATACATCACGGAACCTTCTCAACGAGTCCAAAGTGGGCATAATGGTCACGTACTTTCCCAAAACATATTTCGTTCCGGTTTATTGTGCAGCATTCAAAGAGGGTATTCATATTTCAAAGAAAATACGTGTATAGGCTCTGACAAAGAGCACAAAACATGTCACACGTTTGAACGTGTTCGGGGCCGAGCTTATCCGACGTGCCATAAAAATAGCAAGAATAAATAAATAATCATATTGTCAAATAGAAACTTACGCCCGTATTCACAAACGATGCTTGCTTAAGTGAAGCAGCAAATCGAACCCACAACGTTGAATAAAGCTCTGTGATTGGTACGTGTCACCCTGTGCGTTCACGCGCATTGTGAGACCTCATAGTAATGTTTGTGGATACCAAGTAGTAAGGCCAACTTAGACTGCCTCTAATAAATATTACGTTTATAGTAACAGATACATTCATCATTATCATCATCATCATTTTAGTCAATAAGACTTCTAGAGTGATTTCTAGAAAGATTACTCGATTGGCCACGGCTTGCATCCACCGCCTCCCTGTAACCTTTGACAGTTAACTAAACTCAAATAAGAAAAATGGATCTTCATTTGTCACATCTAGACTTGAAAATAAAGCAAAGAAATATCACAGTTTACGCTAAAAGTCTTCAGAACCCAGCTTACATCTTACGTAAGGAAGTTATGTTTGACAACTGACTCTACTTTCACTTAACTCGCTTGTTTGAATTAAATTCCAGTATTTAACGCACGTCAATCAAAATGATGACGTAACGGTTGTTGATGGCGGTCGTATCGGTTACAACAACCGCAAGTCTTTTAAAAGAAAACTTTGAGACTGACTTTGGTCAAGAAGTCTTCACAATCAGAACATGTTTAGGCTAGGTCAGTCCACAGATCGCAGCAAAGTACTTTCTCAAATTACTAGGTGTGGTTTCGTCCAATAGATATTTCAAACCCGAGAACACGCAAGTGAAAGAATCAATTCCATTGTCATAACCGACTACTTAAACATTTGATTCGATACGAGACATGATTCTGTTCTGTGATGTCTTGTCACTAAGAAACTTCACTTTATATTAACTTAGCGTAGGTTTGTTGATTATTTACTTATTTACTGGAGCCCTTTGCAAAACAAAGAACTCAAATAATCAAAATAATAATAGATCTCGGAAAAGAATGAGCCGAAGCCCAATTCTTGGGTAGCCTCCACCCATTGAAAACCTATAAGTTAAAAGAAACCAGTTATTCCAAAGCACCCTTTACCTTAGCAGTTAATGGAAAGCTTTAAAAATTAAGTCCATAGTAGATATGTAGAAAAAAGACCTTTGAAAGAAGACAGAATCAACCCACAAAACCAATCTCGAAAGCATGCATACAAAGCGTTTAAGAAACCCCACCACCATTTAGCAAAGCCACCACCTTCGAAGCTTAGAAAAACTTAATACCACTTAATAAGGTTCATTATCAAATTCCCTTCACCAAAACACCAGCACCAGTTCCCAAACCTACTTCCAACGTAGTTGTCCATGCTCTCCTTCCTCACGATGACTGAGGACATCTTGGTGGCGTAGACGATGCAGCTGTCCAAGAACGAAGAGTGGGGGGCCACCACCAGAATGGGGGCCTCACTTCTGCTGGCTTGCCGGCCCCTGATGCTTATGGCCATGCCCCCCGCGAGGTATGACATCTTTCCGATGAAGCATATCAAGGGTTTCAGCGCCCTATGAAAATAATTAACGCTTAAATTTCTTAGCTTAGTTACTGATTGTGATTACTCTAGTGGGGGGTATAAATTTGGCAACCCGTCACTTACTTATGTAAGATTTTTTTCAGGGTAAAAGGTTTTTTACGAGTATCAACATTTGTGAGGTAGTATTTATGAAGAACTTAACTAGAACACCAATTATTATCTAAAGTTAATTAAGTATTATTATCTATTATGCAGGATTAATATTTTATATCTTCTAATGTTTGCAGGACATTTCAGAATACAGGTTCGCGTAAATTTTAAGTTAATAAGTATAAATTCCCATTAAAGTATAATATAAGAAAGAGTAAATAAGACGATGCAAACTTAAGTAAAGGCATTTATTCCTATAGATCCAATAGGAGAATCACGAAAATAAAATAAAAATTGAATATTTATAATAAACATCGACCGCGAAAGAAAAAGTTGCATAAATATTTTCAAATTCTAACTTCGTGGGTAACAATTGGTTTAGTGACCTACTTACATAAGTAGGTTCGAACTAGTTCGTTAATTTATAGTTCAACCATAAGTATTGATCCTTGATCCAATAAAATATTTTTAATTAGTTTTGATCTTTATCTGAATAAAGTTCAAACACAAAATATAACAGAAGGTAAACTCCATACTAAGCGCGTTCGAGCCACGCACACATAGACACCGCTCACGTACGCGTTATCAAGACTGTCTTGGACGAATGCGAGGCGCGACTGCGTTCGCTTGAGTGACGCTGCTCACGCGTTTGTGAAATTATTTTGTTTGTGCGAAAATGAGTGAACAACAAAAAACGGGTATTATAACATTTGTTAAGTAGATGGTTGCTTACACTCAACATTAAAAACTAAATTTTCATTTTTTAAACTACCAATTGATTCCGGGAGGTAAGTAAGGTATTTATTTGTATTTCAATAGTTCGTTTAACGTTGACAAATTGAAATCCAACTCAATTATTAGGAATATCGAAGTGTTTTAAAGAGGTTTTGGGAATGATTGGATAATAGTGTCAACCACCCAACTACATACTACGTGATACTACTTCCTTCTCGTGTATTTGTTTGCAAACAAACTATTACTATAATAATAACGTACTAAACATAACTACATAATAATATAAATATAATGTGGATATCTGTTATTGTCTTTCTTCCATAGTATTAAGAGTTACATTTTTCTATCATAACGAAATAAACGCAACACATGACAAGACAACCCTAGCGCGACGGCCGAGCGCAGGCTCGCGAAGCGAAGTACATACATGAGTTTACCTTCTGTTATATTTTGTGGTTCAAATGACGAAAGATTAAAAGGCCGAGGAAAGCTTTCTGTACCTTCAGGATGGTTTCTAAAAGCGTATCGCTAATGTATGAAATAAATTATAAACAACTTTTCAAATTGTCTATTCTAATCGATGCTTACAAAACGTAACTTCGATGGTTAGAATTATGTACTTTTGTCGCAAAATCGCTTCCAAGCTCGTACATTTAATTTTCAGTATTTAGCCTGATTACCGTCGTCCATACAAAACGAAAATAGCTCGACAAAGGCTGGAACTATAACAACAACATAGTGTTGTTCCGATGTCAATTACAATAATTTATGTCGATGTTTTTGAGACTTTGAAATTACTTTAATTGTTAGTTACCTTAAAATTTACTTAGAGTTTGGGCCACAAAGCAAAGATTACTCGTATGTGTGTCAATCATAAGAAATATTATTATCTTTTTTCTGTTAGTCTTATCTCATAGTGAAATTAGATTTTCTACTAATAAGGTGGTCATCTCAGCTTAGATGAGCCTCTTTCTCTCTCTGCCGAACCAAGTCTACGTAATTTTATAAAAAGCATATCACTATAATTTTCCCTTTGTAATTTTAACTGTAAGTTAGGTTAGGTTATTTTTATTAAACAATCTCAGAGTCTCTGCCTATCGAATATTGACTCTATATCGACAACTTTCCCAGCACTATTCTAAGCATCACACTACCGAGTGTTAACAATGAGAGAGCGTCCACACAGAACACAGAGCATTAAGAGCGTTCATCTGCGGACATTGCGAACAATACCGTATCGCCTATTGTTTGAGGTTTAAATTCAAATAACAAATATCAAGATGATGATGGTATTAGTTTGGGACCTCCAGTATTTATCCAGAAAAAAAATCCGTACATCGGTATGATGAACATTTATTACGCTTAGGTAATTCTTCATTGCATACTTTCTAACGCACGTATAATAATATTATCATACTATAAACTTTATGCGATTATAGTTAGTAATACGATGTTTTGATTTTCGAAAATTAGTAGTAGTAGAGTCTGGAGAAGCTAATCATCCTAATTCGATAGCGGGTTTGAACAATAAAAAGAAGCTTTGATGTTAATTATTAACGCCCGTTTCCTATATTCAATCCTTGTCCAAATCCGGATTACAACTGTCAAATTGAATTCAGTTTTAGATTATATTTCCAAAATGTTCGATGCATTTACACTTTAATATTGTTTAAAAGTCTTATAAACAATATAAAAATGTAAAAACATCAAAAACCGCAGATATTTTGGCCAAAAACATATTAAAATTTGACAGTTGACAATCCAAATCCGTCCAATTTGGATTAGGATTGAATATAGAAATCCAGCATAAATCATCATCAAAACCAGTTTTCAAGTTTCTTTACGTTGTCAAATTGTACAGCAACAGCAAATCAACTTCACATTTTGCATTGCAATATCGCACCTATTTCAACTTACATAAGAAACTAAAGTTTAACTTGATGTGCTGTCTTCTGTACTACAGTCAGCATCAAATAGTTCATGACACCCAAAGTAGCCAAAAATTTGCAACACGTCTTTGTAAAAGGAATAAGGTTGTGACTTGTGTTGTCAACTTTTGGCCACACTCTCCGAAGGGATCCCGATCACATCCCTAAGCAGGCTCTGGATTGGAACCCCCAAGGAAAACGCAAACGTGGTCACCTCAAGCAAACATGGCGGCGCACTGTAGCGGACGAGGCGAAGAAGATCGGCAAGACCTGGAGCGAGATCAAGCGCGAAGCTCAAGACCGAACGCGATGGAGGACTGTTGTGAACGCCCTCTGCCCCACCTAGAGGACATAGGACCTTAAGTCAAAGAAGTAAGTCAAGTCAACTTTTGGCAACTTTAGGTGTTACGAACTATTTGATACTGATTGTACCTACTATTTCAGAAGAAATGGAAATCAAATCTCTACCTCAACAAATCTAGCGGTATTTGTTCCACTAAACCGTCATCGTCATCATTCGAGATGACTTCTCACTCATCCTCATTAGCATTGCCATTCACAACGTCACGCGGTCCATTCACCCAACAGTCCATACAACTCATACAATTCACACAATATACGTATTTATGTGACGCATCATGTATTTTTGGACTTACTCTATGTAATCTACACGTGCTATGTCGTCGTAGTGAATGCGACATTATTGTAACACGTGTTTGGACAGCTATTAAAAGGTTTGAATTAATTGTTTTAATTATATAGTTATAATGCCTATAGTACGAGAGGGGACCGTAAGATACCCTACATCACTTGATACTTTGTACTATCTGCCAAATCGGAGTTTATTAGTTAACTAGCGGCCTCCCGCGACTTCGTACTCGTGGATCCCCTTAGGGGTGGAGTTTCGTAAAATCCTATCTTAGCGGATGCCTGCCTACGTCATAACATCTACTTGCATGCCTTTCAGCCTGATCCGTCCAGTGGTTTGGGCTGTGCGTTGATAGATCACTATGTCAGTCAGTCAGTCACCTTTGAGTTTTATATATTTAGATTGTCCCAAGCTAAGCACAACTTTTCTGAACGTGTGCTATGGACCATGAAGTTTATCTAAATATCAAGTGACGTAGGGTAACTTACAGTCCGCTCTCGTACTACTAAGGGATATCACCATAGCAGCAGAAAGAAACCAAGTGCGTAGGCTTCTTCTAATATGTTTAGCTTTAAACTCCCTGCAGACGGTTGATTTTTAAGTTGGGTCGACTTTCAATTTGTATAAGAAATAGGTGGATACCAAATCGGTGTAATGTGCGCACTTCCATACATGTTCATACAGATTAACAGCCCGACCAAACTATCGGCCGACAAAGAGTATGCAGTGAAGTAGGGAATTTTCCCCGTGATGTCGAGTACCTACCAGTACATTGTGAAATAGAAAATACCTACATATTTTTTTACACTATATACCCAGTGATTTCTATATTTTACAAGCTCATTCAATGGATCCATTAACAATACAAATAGTCACACAACTTAATTTCGATTCCCACTACATAATGTCAGTTATGGAACATCGCATTCGACAAACAACTTTAGTTGTTACTGCTTTGAGATAAGAACTTACCTCTCTGAATCATCTCATGATTGTACGCTCATCATCATCTTCATTTGGACAACAATGGAGTATTAAATTGACATAACAGTAACGCAAATGACAGTGTGGTGGGCCTTACCAATAACTTTATGAATATTGCTAACTTCATTAGGGATGGCATAGGGGAGACCGAGGAGGGTTGTGTTGTGACATTGTCGATTATTGGAAACCTAATAACTATCAGCTCGCAACAGCATTTATTTTGTTAACTCGAGACTTAAACTAAAAAATGCGCACTGTTTCGAGCTCGCTAGTAGTTAATAAGTTCTAAAAAATGTCACAACTCTCCTTGGTCTCCCCTACGTTCTATGTACGTGCCTGTAGTAGCGATTAACTTGCATACACGTCTACTTAGGCAACTACACTGCATGTCTGCATGACAAAACATAACATTAACTGAATACTGAAACGAAACTCAATGCCAAGTCTTTATATCTATGACTTTTTATCTTATCCATTGTGAAAATATGCTTTTTACCATGGTCTAAAGTTTCATTGCAATGGTGAAGAAAATGATAAAGGCTCTACTTTACGGAATTTGCATAATTACGCATCCTTTTCTTATTGTGTGTGTAATACACCCCTAGTGGTGTAGCTATTAATGCATACCCAAATGAGCAGAATAGTTCCCTAAATACGTATTAAGTTTCGTTTCAGTATTCAAATTGCATTTTCAAAAAACAACACACAGTCAAAACAAAAACCTAGCAAACAAAAAACAAAACGCGTCACAGCATACATAGAGCCTACAACGAAAATTAAAATCAAACAACGCAAAAACAAGCGAACAATAAGCTGAAAAGATTGAAAATTGTGGCACGACAAAACAAAAACAAAAAAGCTGGAATTGAAGCAAACAAACAAATAGTGACCAACAACATAGTGACTAACGACGGAATGCAAACACACATGACAATATATTTAGATGTGGTAAGCTTACTCCCCAATACGAATGAGACAGTATTATAAGCTAAAATTGTTTAGAATATTTGATTTTCAGTAATATTTATAATCTGAAACATGCTAATATATAGCCCGGTTTCTGAATTGAGAATTGGAATCAAGGATGGATTTAATATGAAAAGTTTATAAGATAAAAGATGAGCAATTCGAAAACCGGACTAGTAACATTTTGGCCCATGATATTTAAAAGTGTAGTCTTGGTGGTGATAAAAACTAACGTAGCCGATTTTGTAAGAAGAGATTTGGGCTCAGTTGCACCATCTTATTTTAACCGTAATAATAACAATAACTGGTGCTTTTTGTATGGAATTTGACAGTTTTTTGTCGTTTGTCAAAGTTAAAGTAAGATGGTGCAACTCAGCCTGTGTCTTTAAAAGCTTTCGTTTCAGCCATATGACGTCCACTGCTGGACAAAGGCCTACCCCAAGGCTTTCCATAACGACCGGTCCTGTGCTGCCCGCGTCCAGGTTCTTCCCGCTTTAAAGGCAATAAATATTTTCGTACAAAATCGCCATAGATAAGGTTGAGGGGAGCAAGCTTACTATCTTCTACTGCACTGTGCTTAAAACATGCCACTGCAACCAATGTTCGTATCTGTCGAAACCGCTGAGAAACTCATTGTTCACTATCCAAAACAATAGAAGGTGAGGAGTTTGAAGATTACGTAGTTCGTTAGTTCATTATTCCGTAATTTCTTAAATAATAATTTTCACTTTCGTTTTCCAATTTTGGAGTGAACTGTTTTAGACACAGAATCTTAATTATCTTTTTAACGCGACACCCAAGTAAAGAAATAAGTCAATAATATATATAAATATTAGATCCATGTCAATATTATAAGTAACCACACTCTTCTTATGTCAAATCAAATACAGCCCTTAGAATGGCTCTCTCTTAGATCTATCATGAAATGCTGGCCACTTCGTCTCTATAAAAAAAAGGATGATGGGCATATTGGGCGTTAAACCAACAGAAACAAAAAGTATACTAAATTAAAGCTTAATACTAGTACTTCATTTCATAGTATGACAACAATCCTGAAATACGCCGGGATATGGAGATATACCTTGATTTTTTAGAATCCAGCAGAGATGTAAACAAACACTTTCATACACAATTACACCATAATCACTTACGTGTTCATAATATCATACACATTATTTAACAAGCCCATGAAACCAACTTTATTTTCACGTTTAAACAAGTTTGAAATCAATCTTTAAAACAACTTATTTTAGCAAAATACGTGGACGATGAAAATTTGTGAGACTTTTCAAATTGACTTGACGTTTAAAATCATGTGTTATCTCCATATTGTCTATGACTTGTCTCTGACACATCAGTGCTGTAACCTGTGAGTCATAGACAATAATCTGTAAATTTAATCGATATTATTTTAAGTATTCACTTATTCCGATTACTGATTAATTTTAAATAAAAAATATACGATACTTTGTTTAGTTTTCCAGCGATAACTTCGACAATATTGGAGATAACGTAAAATTATTTTTCTACTTTTAGTGTATACTTTTTCGGAGTCAGTTTAATTTTTAGTCGGTTTTATTTAAACGAAATTATTTTACTTTTTTATGCAACTATGCTTACGTATTGTTCAATTGCTTATTTTCCTATATAAGTAAATAAAATAAAAGAAAATAAAAATCTTCTTTCAATGAGGGTTTTCGCGATTGAAAATTCCGCCAGGTGGCAATACGTAGACGCGAGGTCCAAATGCTGCGTGATTGGTGGATTTTGACATATCTGTCAATGTCATGTCAAAAATAACCAATCATGCAGGATTTGGACCTCGCGCTGCGTGATTGGTGGATTTTGACATATTATTATCTGTCAATGTCATGTCAAAAATAACCAATCATGCAGGATTTGGACCTCGCGCTGCGTGATTGGTGGATTTTGACATATCTGTCAATGTCATGTCAAAAATAACCAATCATGCAGCATTTGGACCTCGCGTCTACGTATTGCCACCTGGCGGAATTTTCAATCGCGAAAACCCTCATTGATAGCATCTTAAATTACCTCCCTAGCGGAATAGAGCAACAAAGAACTGAGCGAGCGAGATGTCACTAGTAGCAACACTGTCAAACAGAACTTTTTGCAACTATTTGAAGTTTAATAACTTTACGGATATCATTGATTGTTTTACTGTCCAGTGTGTTTTTTTATTACATCTGTGCATACAGTTTGTTTCCTGTTCTCGAAAAGGTCATAATCAGTTCACATTCAATGTTGCGACTTTGTTGCACATTTTTAGTATTTTGACGATCACCCGGCGATGATACGCAAGTACTACAATATTTCACTTCGCGATTAACGAGAGGTTTTGTCGCATCACTACTTCACAGACTAAAAATATTTTCATGTCAGTTGGCCATTTTTGATGACATTTCTGCTGATTTCTAAAAAATTAGACTGTAGAGGTCGTTGAATATGCAAAGTTTCCATAGTATTTCACATCACATTAGGATAATAAAAATAGTATTAGGTCAATTAGATTGCTTTTATCGATCATATTGAGAGTATTGTATCATATCCTACAATCGATTCTATCGATTTAGTAAGTATGTATACCGAATAAATCATAATCGATTATTCGATTGCAATAATCGATTATATTGCTGAAAATAAGGAATTGAATTAACAATCAAATGATAGTAATGATGGTAATCAATAAAATCGATTAATCGAATTGTTAATCGATAAATCGTTATTTGGCAATATCGATTAATAATCGATCCGTGATCGATTATGCGACAACACTACAACTTAACTGGTAGAAATCCCATTGAAACATGACTGTGTTCATGTCATTTCTCTAAATGGTACCTAGGTATGGTCCTACGCTTATAATGTAGAACATGGTTTAAATATACCATTTGTTGGCCCCACTCCTGAACTGTTGGACATAATAATGGATAAATAACTTAATGTATTTAAAATGTAAGTAGATAAGTATATTAATTAATAATATTTTTTGTTTGCGCAATAAAGCACCTATTACTATTACACATTATGTCAATTTCCAAGCAAACCCGGGAGTTTTTGGTAGTTATTTATATGAAAATATATTTCTGATATTAAGTCCTAACAAATAATAGTAGTTACATTTCTGTTGGTTTTACGCCCAGATTCCATAGAAAAGTGCCCATCATCCTTTAGAGCGTTTGTTGTTTGATAAAAAGGCATCTCAAACGACGTGAATGTCTACAGCTTCCTCATTGGCCCTAGAGCAATTCCAAGTATACCATCAATAAAATAATCCACCGTGTGTTACACATACATATCGGGACGTAGTTCGAAAACGGTTCGAAATAAAGCTTTGAAAGATTTGAAGTCGGGTTTTTTTATTCGACTTTAATTTATAAGATATAAAACATTGATGTAGCTTAAATATTTACGAAGATACAGATGTGTCAACTGGAGACACGGTACTGCAGCTCGCACATAGTTTTTTGATCGTGGTTTTAACAGTATTTGAGCTAAAGTCTTGAAAATTGGAAAGCCTGCTATTTGGATTCGACTGTAATTTTTGAGGTAGGTATAATACATTATCGTAGCATAAATATTTACGAAGATACAGATGTGTCAGCTGGGGACACGTGTACACACAGAAAACAACTCATAGTTATGAAGTTCTAATGGCTCTAAATGAATGACTGAGAGGTTTGATGACTCTAATTAGGCTTTTATTGATGGTATACTTGGAATTGCTATAGGGCCAATGAGGAAGCTGTAGACATTCACGTTCTCAAACGTAGTATGGTACGAACCTCGCCGCTACGCTTTTGTGGATATTGATTTTAGGCAGTATGTAGTACCGCTATTGCGCAACAAGCCGATTCATACCTATATTTAGTCGATATCAAACGCTAAACATAACAATCCATTCGCAAACTTATTATAACTATGTTATAACTCTTCATAATATTTTATTAGTTGCTATTGATTATACTATCGCGTTAATAACGTTACAATTAATTACATTATGCAACGCGAACGGTTATAAATAATTATTGATACTATTCAAGTTGTTATGGTAAACCAAATAAGAGTGGTGGAACTACTTTATAAAATAACTAGTCTCAAAGTCGAAAGCCATTTTTGAAAAAAAAATCACAAGCAATATTAGAAGACAAAACAAATAAACAAAACAAAAAAGAACACAAAACAACTCTACATAACCGAAATTTCTCATGAACTTTTCCTTTACTGTTTTGAGCGTGCCAAGTATTAAAATATATCCAGAACAATCGAGTTAACTCAAGCAGTTTCGACACCACAATCCAAAGACCTACGTCCAATAAACGGCAGCCGCGCCGTATCAGCTTTGGCCACCACGCTCGGGGCCCCCAGACAGACTATAGCGATGGCGTCGAAGAAGCTCGAGTGGGGGGCCATGACCACCACGGGAGCCTCCCGGGGGTCCGAAGGGATGTGCTGCTTCCCACGCATGCGGACCCGGTGAAATCCGGCAGCCACCACCACCAGCCGCATTAGAGACAGGATGGAGAAGCGAAGCTTGCTGAAACGAAAGTGTTAACTGTACCCTAAAGAATTTAATAGAATGTATTCCAACTCATCCCAAAAAGTAGCACCGTCTTGCAACTGGAGTAATCCAATAGCATCTTTTGCAAGACAAAAGATCATATTAAAAAAAATCCCTCCTCACAACATAGGTTGGAATGTTGCTGGTCTCAAAACGATGGAAAAGTCATTTCATCTATTTTTCATTTTGATTGGCTTAGGCTGAGTTCCACTAACTTACTTTGGTGCCATTCACGAAGACGCGCCCCAACAATTTTTGGTCGAGGGAAGCGCCGGGTGCGGGGAGTTTGATCCGAGCAATCCGAGCGTCATTATTGTAGTGTGCGTGTGCACTCATGGATAATTTAGCGTGTACCGATAACACTCAAACATTAGCGGAAGAATGGTGGGGCGCGTCTTCGTGGATGGCACTATCTATAACAATAACCGATGCTTATTTTTCTATAGAGATTGACAAATTTTTCACGTTTGTTAAAGTTAAAGTAAGATAGTGCAACTCAGCCTTATTTATAGGTAAAAAAACTTTACGAATTCCTTTACTTACCGAATAACTATGAGTAATTTGTGACCTTGAACTAGGTACTACCTTGCCGAACGCAATAAAAAAACAGAAAGATAAAAAAGCTTTTACAGTTCTACTAGCTATACACCAACTAGCGATTGGAAGGAATACCTATCATCGAAAAGTTATACGAGTATAATGAAATAGAAGAACTCAAAATAAGTTCGTAGGTCGATTTAAAACCTTGTGCGTGCTCTTTCGCTCTTAGGCTGAGTTGCACCACCTAATTTTTTTTTTTAATGGCAACCAAACCTCTCTGGGAGGTTTATTTCTGCCAATGTCGAGTGAAAATTGACATAGTTATCAACAGAACGTGGGTGTTTCAGTTCTATTGGATTTTTCATGGATTCCGTGGAGTTAAGTATGCCCGTAAGCAGATTTCAAGACGCCACCGGGTCCAAAGCGGGTTGTTCATACGACAACCCACTCGACCATACTTCCCGTTCAACTACCCTCCACGGAATCCAACCTAATTTTAACCGTAACTGTAACGTTTTGTGTATTGAATTTGACAGATTTTTGACGTTTGTCAAAATTAAAGTAAGATGGTGCAACCCAGCTTTAATCTAAATTATGTAGTAAGTATATTTTACACCGAGCCACCTGGAGACGCTTGATACGGAGGGCCGCCCCAAATAAAATGGGAATGGGCCAGGCAAAGAAGAAGTACATTTTACACTTCGATCAATGTTGATTGAAGAAGACACCAAGCCGCTCTTTGTCTAATAAAATTTCCAAAACCTCATTGGGATGTAGGAAACAGCAAATAAAATTATTTTTTATTTAATTTTTTTTTATGCTAGACAAGGCAGGTATTATAACACCATGAAATCAACTTTGAGATTGAATTAGCGTTGTCAACGATGTCAACCTAAAAGTTTGTCTGTTTTCATTATAAATCTAAGTAATTTAATGTTATTTATTAATCTTTAGTTTTCATTGAATATTTCAAAGTCAACTTTTTCTTTTAAATGAAAATTCTATCTATCCTTGTCACTCAACTAGAAAGAAAGACAGCAACAGAAATTCAATAACATTACTCTATGGAGTAACCCATTTAGTAGGTCTATTCAACTTTGATCACCTGGATTTAATCACCCAGATGATTTTGGTATCCTTTGATCACCCATAGAAAGGAAGTCCACATTGATAACCTAGGTGAACTTACCCATGGATGATCAAAGGACACCAAAGTGTCACCTGGAATCCACTTTGATCACCTGGGTAATCAAATCCAGGTGATCAAAATGGAATAGATCATTTAGTAAAGTCACATCCATCTACCACAAAATAACTTTCCTCCATTAACATTGAACTTTACCTACAACTAAACTAAACCATTAAATATAAAAATAACAGAGAAAACAAATCGTTAATGGGTTGATGGGTTGATCAAAGTATCGACTAAATGCCACCATGAGAATTCGTTCAGGTCAAATTTCATCCCATAAGCACCTTTCCCATGGGTATTATTATCTCCAACACCTATAATTGAAGGTAAAATTGATATATCATGAAATGTGTCTAAAATGGCCATCAAAGAAGTAGTTACAGATATAAATTGCTTTGTAACATTGTAACAGTACTCCAACTGAATATAAGTGAACATGATAAGACGATAGAAACGATAAGGAAATAGTTTTGATTGCTTATAAGTATTAAAATAATGTGAAGTGTAGCTATGAAGGGTACAAAATAAACATTGAACAGACAATACCACATCAAGCTAAAAACTATACAGGGTGAAATTTTGTAATGCCACCTGAAGAAAAGTACTCTTACGCCCGTATTTTCAAACGATGCTTGCTTAAGTGAAGCAGCCAATCGAACGCACAGCGTTAAATAGAGCTCTGTGATTGGTTCGTGTGTCACGCTATGCGTCTGTGCGACGCGCACTGTGAGACCTCATAGTAATATTTTTGAATACTGTAGATAGAAAATTTTACTTAAAGAAAACATTCCATTATTTTTGAAAAGAAAGAGAACTTCATTCAAAAACGCAGAAAGGAAAAATATAGGGAAAAAATGTTCAAACAATTTTCACGCGTACGAAGTCGCAGACATAGCTAGTGACATCATAACACGCATACACATAGTAGGTAGCTAATGCAAGAAATTTCTCTTTGCGATGGCTTTTTCCATCGTTCCGGAATTTATAAATCTTGCAACTTTCCCACAACATGGAAGGTTTTAGCATCGGTCTAATAATTTCAATAATGCTAGAGATGACCCTGCTAACATTATGACCTACATGCACACTTGTCTCTATTTCATTTTTAGTGACAGTTGAAATGCCAAAGTGCGAGTCTTACTTTAGTATTCTAGTAGGCAACATAAATCTTCAAGCACTAAAGCGGTTAATATTGTTCTCCAAAATTTCATAAAACCCTAAAACTGCGAAATCCAATAGTGTTTCTGTTGGGTGAGTCCTATAAGTACGGTCACAGATTCTCCTATTTTATGTACAAAACCGGAGATTAATTTATTAAAACTATGTAAAGTTTTGTGCTGTTAATTACTTACGGCGGATTGCTACAATCAACCCCAAACAAAATCGGTCCTTCAACTGTCAAATTTCAATCTGTTTTAGTCAAAATATCAGTTTTCGATATTATTAAATTTTCATTATTGTTCATAAGACTATTTAAACAAAATGAAAGAGTAAAAGCATCTAATATCATGGATCATCGAAAACAAGTTGTATTTTGACAATGAGGATCAGTACTGTTGTAGAAAATTCAATAAAACTAGTATCTACGTTAATCTTTAAGACATAAGAAAGATATATCTTTTTGAATTATCCAAATCGGACCATTACTTACGAAGATATTAAGTAATAAACATAGGCCGTTTTTGCCGCTAAAAGTCAACGTACGCAGGGCCGCGTGACGTCATTATATCCGAATCGAGCGCAGCCGGCGTACTATTGGGATGGAAAATATTTTTTTCCTGCTAAACTATCAGTTTTAGAAAAAAACTTTTAATAACATTTATTCATCAAAATAAAGTAACCTATCGACCAGTAATTTTTAAAAATAAAAATAGTGAAAAATAAGTATCGCTATGTCCAAAAACCACATTTTCATAGGATTCGATGCAATGCGGAGACGCGGTTGGGGGTGAGTGTAACTTAATGATTGTTTGTATTGAACATAATAATACATAATATGATGCTAATACCCAGTTTCTGGCCTGGGGGGGGGGGGGGATAAGTCATACCCAGCTTATAGCCTGGGGGGAGGGGCAAGCCTTACCCAGCTTCTGGCCTTGGGGGGGGGGGGGGGTCAAGTCATACCCAGTTTCTGGCCTGGGGGGGGGGGACAAGTCATACCCAGTTTCTGGCATTTCTGGCATGGGGGGGGGGGTCATACCCAGTTTCTGGCATGGGGGGGGGGTCATACCCAGTTTCTGGCATGGGGGGGGGGGTCATACCCAGCTTCTGGCCGAAGGGGAGTCATATCAAGCTTATGCTTATGGCCTGGGGGGAGGTGCAAGCCTTACCCAGCTTCTGACCTGGGGGGAGGGGGAGGGGTCAAGTCATACCCAGTTTCGGGCCTGGAGAGGGGTAAATCATACCCAACTTCTGGCCGAGGGGGAAGTCATGCCCAGCTTATGACCTGGGGAGAGGAGGGGGGCGGGGGAGTCATACCCAGCTTCTAGGCTAAGATTAAATAGATTTCCAGGAGGGAGCAGCTGTCCTTTCCTGCAGCAGCTGGCCCGCCCATGGGAACGGCGAATAGATAGGTAGGTACGTAGGTTTAACTCAGAAAAACTAAATAACAGGTAGGTATTGCGTGTACCTACATCGAAATGATCTTCATAGCAATGTCTTGTAGCCTAGGCAGAGTGTATCTGCCTCAGCTATACCTTATTGTTAGAAGTAAATAAATTAATACTTATACATTTTTATATTTTACTTGGAAGAAGATATTATGACTCTAACAACACTTATGAACACTTTATTTGAATAAATCGCCAAATATACCACCGCGGAGACCCCAATCGCGTCTCTGCATTCCATTGAATCGTATGAGCGTATGGATTTTTTGCGGTATTTTTCACAATTTCTATTTTTTTAAATTACCTATCGATAGCTTACTTTATTCTGATGAATAAATGTCATTACAAGTTTTTCTCTAAAACTGATAGTTTGGCTAGAAAAAAATATTTTCTATCCACGCAGTACGCCGGCAGCGTTCGGATCGGATATAGTGACGTCATCGTCCCCGCGCCGGGCGGTCAGTGAACTTTTTTAGTAATTTGGCCATAACTTCGTCAATTTTTGTCGTAGAACAAAAATTTTTGGACTGTGTATTAAGGATTTCTTAGCCCTATAAATCTGCATTCACAGCTAAAAATCGAAATGATCCTCATTGACGGGTGGTGGATTTTGATTGGGATTAATTATACTATAATTATTATAGCAATCCGACGTTAAATTTACTAATTAACCTACTGGTTCACATCAAAAAACTACTTAGGCCGGGTTGCACCATCTCACTTTAACTTTGACAAACGTCAGAAATCTGTCAAACTCCATACAAAAAGCACCGGTTATCGTTGTAGTTAGGTGGTGCAACTCAGCCTTAGATTGTGTTTACTTACTAACATTTCAACGATACAGCCCACTCATAGTTACTGTTACAGAAGCAGTACCACAGATGATTAATGGACTTTCCTAACTGATTTTCGTCATTAACGTAACAACATTTCAAACAGTTGACATGATTACAATCGTGGATCGTATATTACTTTCAGTGACCGCTTCCATCATTAATCAAGTTTCTTGACTAGTTTTTTAGAGTAGAAGAGTGACGTTGAGGTTCCACGGCACTATTGAGCTTCCCCACGATAAAAAAAACAACAACACCTTTTGGTATTTACAACAATTTGGTAAACATCATCATCATCATCATCATTTCAGCCATAGGACGTCCACTGTTGAACAAAGACCTCCCCCAATGGGAATTTATCGGTTTTTTAAATAACCTATGACACTCAGCAATAATGTGGCTTTCTATTGGTGAAATAATTTTTAAAATCGGTTCAGTAGATGCCGAAATTACCCCTTACAATTTAACAAATATTGTATATTTGTCTTTCTTTACCTCTTTATAATGTTAGTATAGATGAGTATTTGGTAATGATCAATGAGAAAAAAACGAATCAGCTTAGTAGACTCGTACTTTAAGAAAAACGTTATCATAGAGAGAGAAGATTTAATTTAATTTTTATTTATTACTAGCTTTTGCCCGCGGCTTCACCCGCGTGAAATTTAGTTTGTCACAGATCGTCATAAATTATAGCCTATATGTTATTCAGGGTTATAAACAATAATACTGTAAAGTTACATCAAAATCCGTTCAGTAGTTTTTGCGTGAAAGAGCAACAAACATCCAGACATCCAGACATCCAAACTTTCGCATTTATAATATTAGTAAGAAATAAGATAAGATAGCCAAATTAATGTGTATGTCATTGTCATTGCAATTACCTTGCATAATTATTATGCTTATCTAATAAATTCCTTTATTATAATAACCAGCGAACTATAATTTGTCGGAAAATCGCTCCTATTTACATAATATGATACAGTGCTTACTTAACTCTATGTGCCTTAACTTGTAATAACAGTTTTAGGGATCAAAATACCGACAGTATGGAACCTTGGACTTTACCAATATTGCGTGACTTTTCTCTTCTAATTTCAATATGCACGACAGAGTCCATAATGATATTATGTAGCCTAAAGCCTTATTTAACTACCCCATATAACATTATGGTGATGACAATAAATTTTAATATCATACATATCTGTAATCTATATCCTTCACATTGCTATAATACATAGGTTGAATAGATGGTCATTAAGTTGATGGGTTTGTATTTCGAAGCAGACACGGTCCGGCCGGCATTTGGCGTTTGCTTGTGTCAGCCCTTTCACTTCGCCACAACAGTTCCACGGCGAAACACTTGAATTAATTGTTGTTGTTGCTAATCACGATCTCTCTTTTACATGTGAGGTCTAAGGTGGTAACGGTTGTGACGAGAAAAAAGGATATTGCTAAGATTGTTTGCTAGTTGGCCTCCTGTCACAAAAAAAAAATATTGTAATAATTAAATGATATTAGGAAGTAATCTTATTAAAATCTATTCTAGATTTTTCAGTCTTCGATCCTTATGTACCTACTTTTTGGAAATTTGATTAAAAATAAAGAATTTCAATGGATGTAGGAGATAATATATTATAACTAAAACCTTTTGTCATTTTGTCTCCTTCATTTCACAAAATCATCAATTGATAAGAAGTGACATTGTGCACAATAAAAGCTAAAATGTGTCAACATAAAGCAACAGTAAACTTTATGTTCACCTTTTAGCTAATTAGTATGAGGCGGAAGGTTTGATGATAACGAATGATACATATTATGTATTATGCTGGTGAACCTCACAGCTTCACAACAATTTTTTTCACCGTTGGTCTATTGTTGCCACCAAGATGATGATGATATCAGTAGATTGATGACTCTATACTGATTTCTTTGCTAATAGCTCATCAACTGATTCAATAGTATGCATTATATGCACAGCGGGAGCTCCAATGCTTTCTCAATCATCCGTTGTGCCCTACAGAAGATCACAGGCACATCAAGTACAACAGAGCGGTCTCTTACGTAGTTGGAATAAGCGCTATAATGCAACAAAAATGCATAGTCTTATATGATGTTACTTTCAATACATTCGAAGAATGAATCTGTTATTACAATTAGTATAGGCCCTCCTAAGTAGGGGCCCTCCGTAACGTATATCTAATTACTTCATTTCGATAAGTCATAGAATGAGTTTGGAATTATTTTTTCAAGTGACATCACTACATACTTATTATAAAACAAAATCGCTTTTCTGTCTATCCCTATGTATGCGATCTTTAAAAATACACAACGAATTTTGATGCGTTTTTTTAATAGATAGAGTGGATGGTTCAAGAGGAAGGTTTTTAAGTATAATACATGTAGACCCTGTGTAAAGCAGGGGCGGGTCGCTAGTTTATTTTTATTTGATTTAATTTAAATACGAGTAATTTTAGCGTACTAAGTAGGTAAACAAACAAACAGAAAAAGCTTTCTCATTTGTATAGTCTACCTAAGTACCAATTTGTTGAGCCGTTTCATGATAATACAACTGTATACAAGTTTACTGCAAGTGAGTGTGGTGGCGAAACCTTACACCATTGCATGTATGCACCAAATAGCCAATCGAGGAAAACAAATGCAAAATGTGGAGCACTGCGAGAGGCAATGAAATTATGGTTTGGTTTTAGATATTTATTTTTCTAAAAGAATACAATTATATTCACTTATAAGAAAAATACAGAATACACTTTATAATAAATAAGCAGCAAGTGCACGCAACAGACAAGCTCGTTTCATTTATGTATTAAATGAAACTAGGTACAGAAAATAATGAAGTTAAAATAAAATAAAATAATAACAAACCGCTCAAATGCTATATTTTTTCAAATTCAAGTGTAGTTTTAATCTTAACCTACCCACACTGCAACTACAAAACCAGCAACCTGCTTGGCTTCCATTACGTAACGCTCAACAGTTGCTATCACAGTTGCTATGTGACCGGTTTTTTTTTTTTTTTTTTTCTTACATTACGAGTAGAATTTTTAATAAAAACGCGAGAATGTGAATGAATGAATGTGCTCGTACAATGAACCAGATTGATTTTTTTTTTTTTTTTTTTTTCACGAGAATTCTAAAAAGTGTTTTGTAATGTAGTGCTTTAATTTCTTTTTAAACGAGAAAAAAGATTGCGTATTTTTTATATCATTTGGCAGCCCGTTAAATAGTTGTGCCCCCTCGTACATTATATTTTTCTTGCCATAATTGGTTCTAGGTGACGGTAATTGAATATCGTAAGGTCTTCTTAAGGAACGCTTTTGTGATTGTGATTTTGTTATAAATGATAGTTGTGTGTGAATAGTTTTTCTTAATATTTTATGTACAAGTAAACATGTATTAAATTTATACATTTGAGCTATTGACATTAAGCCGGTTTTCCTATAGACTTCTGTTGTTGGTGTTAAGTAGGGAAATTGGAACAGTAGTTTTATAATTTTGTTTTGCGATGTTTGTAGTTTTTTCAAGTTCGTTTTGGGAGCGCTACCGTAAACTTCGATCAAATAATCCAGGTGGGGTTTCACTAAGGAGTTGTATATAGTGTACCGAACAGACATGGGGAAGCAGCGAACGTTGCCACGGAGAATAGACATAAGGGATGTTAATTTAGAACGAGTCTTTTCGATGTGAGGTTTCCAGGTGAGGCGGTTGTCAAGCGTAAGACCCAGATATTTCTCAGATTTTACTTGGTTTAATGGTTCGTTATTGATGGTTAACGGATCAAAATGGGAGATTTGCTTATTTTTGGCGCTAAATATTATGTAATTGGTCTTGGCTATATTTAGAGTTAATAAGTTACACTGAAACCAACCAAACAAAGCGTCTAAGTCTTTTTGTGCTACTTGCGCCGTAGAAACAAAGGTTAAATTACCGTTTTTCATGGAAAAATTATAAAAAATAAGTAAAAAAATTTAAGCAAACATCTTTGCATTTGTTTTAGAATAAAAAAATGTGACCTCTAAGCTCTCTCTTTGTAAAATTATGAATATTCAGTCAGATTATAATCTGACGTACCTACTTAGATTATAATCACGTTAGTTCACAATCTCACTGACGGAGTTCACAATTTCACGTTGACATTATCTACCTACTACTGGCGAAGTTTAATAACTTTCACACTAACACACTACGGTCTGCCTGCCTCATTATGTTTTAGCACACGCAAGATTCTAGCCAAATCTCATTATTAATTTTGAACTAACCCATAACTACAAAAAACTGTCCGCAAATAAGACATTAAGTGCAATTTTCAAATAACATGCGTAACAAATTGATGTCAAGCATCTCATTATTGATTTTGAACTAACCCTAACTACAAAAAATTGTCCGCAAATAAGACATTAAGTGCAATTTTCAAATAATCATGCGTAAGAAATTGATGTCAAGCGATGTCAAGTGAACATCGGTGACAGGGATGTGTGTCAAGCATCGCTCTACCACAGATAAATAATGCTAGGCTCTACACTTTAACGGTCCCGTAGCTCTACCACCACCATAAACATTATAATTGCGGGTTACAGTTAAAAGTTGGGTCATTAAAACATGAATAAGCGAAAACTTCGTGAGATGAATCGAGTTTTACTCGTACTATACTTTGATTATCCTACTAATATTATAAATGCAAAAGTTTAGATGTCTGAATGTTTGTTACTCTTTCACGCAAAAACTACTGAACGGATTCGATGAAACTTTACAGTATTATTGTTTATAACCCAAAATAACATAGGCTATAATTTATCTGTGACAAACTAAAATTCATACGGGTGAAGCCGCGGGCAAAAGCTAGTAAATAATATAATTAAAGACTTCATAGCTCAGAGGACTGACGCATCAAAAATTCAAAATGCTATGCCATAACAATAACTGTAGTAGCAGTTATAGCCATAAAACGTTAGTAGATTGGCGAAATCCAAAAATAGATTGGATTTTGACAACTTTCGATTGTTGCCAGTATGAACTGACGCAACACGCCTATGTTGAGACCAATAATAATATCGTTTATTTCTCACCATAACCGTTATACAAACAAGGTGGTTACTTATACATTTTACATTCTAAAACATAACTATGCTAGTTTACACTAAAACATTGGCTATGATGGGCTGACACCTGAACTAGGTAAGCTGTATCTCAAGTAGTCAGAATGTACGCACTATTACCGTTAAATGTTCAACCGTTTACTTATTTATTAAATGCGTGAAAAACTAACATTTGTGACTAAATATAAATACTATATTTTGTTACTATTTATTGAAATTAGGGCAAGAAAACTCTCTAAAAAACCTTTTAAAAAAGAATAAAAGCAATATTGGTGGATGGATAATTGATTGAAGGAGATGAAAGAGATTGTAAAGGAACGGAAATTTTATGAAATTAACATGAAATAATACTCTATTCCTTGCCAGTGAAAGGTCCTAAATGACTTTTTTTTTCTGTTTTTCTTCTTACAGATTTTTACATTATAAGATCCGTGAATACTCGTCGACGATGGCACGTCAAGTCGAATACAGCAGCGTCTTTTATTGTTGTATTATATTAGGAGTAATTTTGCAACAAATGTATTGTCCGATTTCTACAACTATGTTATAATGACGTGAAAAATTGGTGCCATGTCACATAGATAGTGCCATTTTTTGTACTAACTAAAGTATGGTGATGTTACTTGTGTATGTCATAGAGTTGATGCCATGTCACATAGAGTCGTTGAAGGCGTCACAGATGACCTCGTGTCGTCTCGTCATCAAGGTCACGAAGAAATCGCCATCGAGCGTAGGGCTGCCAACTTCTAACTACTTTTAAACCAACCTTGATTATCCGATATAGAAATCGACACCCTTGACTATAAAACATCTAAATCTATCAACATTATGATGACCTACATTGTAGACATTGTAGTAGGTACTACTCATGCCACGGGTTTTGTCTTTAATTACTTTGGTCTTCTGTCGAAAGACCTCATTCCAGATTCTATCCCTTATAGAGATCCCAATGGACATGACCATTTCTCGCTGAGCAATGAATCTATCTTAATCTATCTAATCTTCAGTGTTTGATTTAAAATTGATAGCAAATCTAAAAATAAACACTGCTTACAGAAACATTAAACTCCAGTTTATATTTTACTGTAAATAGGTTTCCTATCTGTGTGCTTACCATGAGTTTACATTTAAATTAGGTGTGCGAGGTGTACGAGCAAAAAAATGTATGAAAATTTTAGTTCTAGAAATTAGCCGCTAAGGGCGCTATACAATCTGTCATACATTTAACGTCATTTTTTTATTTTTTACGCAGTCGCTAACGAGCACACCTAATGTAAACTCATGAGCACACTGATCAATGTATGTTAATTTATCTAACTGCTATGAAGAGGTGGTAACCCTACGAGCCTATTGGTGCCGAGACTGACACACATTCATAAGAAAGTTGGATTGAGTAAATGCCATGCCGCGGATGGGCTTACAAACAACAGTGCGCACCTAAAACCTAAACCATATATTAAGAAATAGTACCAAGGTAACTAAACTCAATACGTGGACTAATATCAAATTGACTAAAAATCATGTTTAACAGTGTCAATTGACATAAGGGACCAAAATTGTTTGCATTTAATTACTTGAAGAAGGCATTCAAAGAAGCATTAAGTACAACTCTCCAACTTTTTACATGTAGAACCAATATTTTAAGGTCTTCGCGTATTGTCCAACAGTACACTATCTTTGTAGAGACGAACGTTTTATTTTATTTATATGTATTATAAACGTTTTACAGTTTTAATACTTATGACTATAATTTGTATATTTTAAAGACTGTAAACCCTTGAAAAGGAGGCTGACAATAGTGACTGAGTTTCTTGCGCTGCTTCTTCTCAGCACTGGCCCATTTATTGTCCTGAAGCAGTGGTAGGGTTAATATTGGGACGTCTAAAAGTGCTTTTAAAAAGCGTATTTGCAAAAATAAATGAGTTTTCTTTTTTTTTCAGAATCTACTTCAGTTCCAGCAATAGGTGAGTCCAAACGATTCTTTACCTTAAAATATCAATAATATTTACACTAATTTATGTTTGAAATGCGATGAATACAACTAAAATAACGTTTTTATTACGGCTGCTAACGATTTGGTTGGGTAACGGTACCTATTTGATGGAGGCTTAGCGCTCAGACGCTCTCTCACTACGCTAATTTATTTATATAGCATTCGCCGGCGGCGCCGCTCGCATAATAATTATTGATTGGAAACATTATTTACTTACTTAATTAGGAATAAGTTCATGTGAACTGGTAGGTAATGATTTTTTTCTACACAAGTGGCTAATATCGTGGTTAATGTACAGCATCCATGCTTTGCAACGTGCATTAAGCATAGTAAATGGGTATTCAGCTGAGGTCACAACCCTAGTGTCAGATTTTATAAGAACACTGCCAGTACTGACGATTTAATGTGCTCTGAAATACGAAATCAGTTTGATTGCCTGAAATGTATTTTTAAACAAAATTGGGTATTCTAGTTAATTAAAAATTAATCTAATTGAATGTATTTTTTATAAGCTAATTATTATCTTTTATAAGATTTTAAACTTTCGCGTTCCATTTCAACTAAAATAGAAAGACACGGGTCTTAACGCGATATTTATGACTGAGTTACATTATGTAAAGGTAAATGTCGCGTTAAGAACCGTGTCTTTCTATCTTTTTATCTTCAACAAAATTATCATCTCGGTCTAATATTGTATTGCATCCTCAATTTGTAAAAGAATATAAATGGTGGCAAATCCAACGTAATGCAAGTAGATGTCATTTTGCAACAGAACGTTCTCGTGTGCTGAAGAGTGCACTCAATTACATACACAGGTCGTGGAACTCCAAGTTACCGGAATAAGTGAAAGTAAATAAAAATCTTGTAAAACTAAATGAAAAGAGAATATTGCACGTTAGTTCATGTGTGGCGTGGGGTTACCATAATATAATTATAGCAAAAGCGTATAGATTACTTGGATTTATTTTGCGTCAAAGTACTGATTTTAAAAATGCTAACACGTTAATTTTACTTTATAACTCTTACGTTCGCTCTCAGTTAGAGTATGCATCGCCTGTTTGGAACCCGATGTATTCCAAGTATATTAACATGTTGGAGGGAATTCAGAATAAGTTTGTAAAACGTTTAAAATACAGGTTTGGGAACTTTGATTCCAATAAAATTGAATCCTTACTGGTTCGCCGAGAGCACAAAGATCAAATATTTTTATTTAAAATACTCAACGGATTAGTCGACTCTCCTTTCTTGTTAAGCAGTCTGGCTCTGAAATGTTCTAGACCTGGCGCGAGGCGTAAGTTCACGTTTTCAACCCCTGTTTGCAAGACTAATTACAGATGTAACAGTTTTCTTATAAGAGCTAGTAATAAGTATAATGATGCTTACAATGATATCGACATATTTCATTTGAAGTTGGCGCAGTTTCGTCGCCTATTGAAGGGTTTATAGATTTCAAACTTCATTATTATAAAGATTTTTTTTAATCCACTATTAAGAATGTAAGGTTTTGTTGTGCATTTTTTATATTTTGTGATTTTAAATTGCTCGCACTCTGCATAACTTTCGATTAACTTGTAAAGTTTATCTGTGGAAACTGATTAGGCTACTGTACTGTTTTTATTTTTTAAGTTCACATGTATAAACTCATGCTGTTTGTTTCCTTAATAAAGAAAAATAAAAAAAAAATAAAAAAAATACTAACTCAGGATTTGGCTCTTTTGGTTTTTAGATCTGGTAACCTTGTGGCTTATTATGCCCGTTTGCATAGTAATGACTTTTTTGCAACAAAAAAGAGTTTGATGCTGTTAGACTTGTGCTTTAGGGCCGTGCACAAAATCAAACCATAAGCAATAACTGTCCTCTAGGTTTTCTGGATGAGATCCCTTCACATCGATAAGACCGACTATAAAAATTGTGGCATCTCTTTTGGGTATTTCTTTCTTTTCTAGTTTGGTGTGGTGTACAATAGAGTGTTTATCTATAGGTATATCAAACTAGTTCATACACCACGACATGTTGCATGTTTAATACAGCAGATGAGACAAAATTTAAATTTCTAAATTATTTATTCGTAATATTACATAGTCTACATCCATAATAATTATGTAATTTACACGCCAAGGCGCGTCAGTAACAAACCTAAACTATGTTGACATCGTTGACATTGGCGCTAGCACAAAAAGTTGAAATCGTCAAAATTGAATTCGCAACGTTAACAGACAAAGCCTTCATGGCTGCTTACAGCTGCCTTGAACCATTTCCTAACAACAATGCTCCTGCAGTCTCAATGTCAGACAGCAAAGGTTGATGCCATTTCCAGTTTCAATTTAGTTACAGTCAGCATCGATTTTAAATACTGTCCTCGACGTACGACGAAATACCTAAGTGCCTGAAAACATTGTCACTTCACTACGTTTGAGACTTCGAACTTCTACCACACTTCTACGTAGTATTTATTGCTTAATTGTTATTTAAAACCTACTTTGATATTGAAATCTCCATTAGTGCTGTCTTGATAATGCACTTGTACTGTGCTTGTACCGAGATAGTATTAAACTCTATACGACTCCTCATTATGAAACATAGGTAACGAGGTCTACCTATAGTAGGGTACCTACCTCCTTGGGTTTAAAAAGTTATGCATTCTCTGAGCACATTGAAAGTATTATATTTTATTATATATTATTGCATTCATAGGTTTTACTGATTTTACATCTTATTTCGCGTCAGTAATAATTATCTTCTATCACTCTGATTTAAAGTGTACATAAATATTAAAGGTGACTTTTCATTTACGAAGATACCTACTCGAAATTCGGCTTCGTTTTTAATAAATAACCCAAATTAACGAAGGTCATTCATTCTGGCTGAGCAGCAATAGACAAAAACAAAACGAAAACCAGACAAAAAGTACTAAAATCACAGTTTCAACTTAATGACTGACATACAACTGTATCTGCCGACCACAAACATTAGACGAAATCTAACTTAGCTGTAAATATAAGTAATATTAGCCATTACCCTCATAATCTTAAGAAATAAAACAGTGCTATAATACCGCTTGCATGCTATGTTACTTTCTGTCCAAAACGTATTGATTTCGCTGTAACGAAAATATAACTCTTTCGTTACAGCGAACGAAAGAGTTATACCTATTTTCGTTACAGCGAAATCAATACGTTTACCTACATAACTTTATGTTCTCGCGTAGTGGCTCTACCAAACGATTACTTCTTTAAAGTTTTTATCTACTTACATGATTAGACAGAATAACTATGGGATACGGAATAGAACAACGTATGAACATAAGCTTAGAGAATCGGAAAATTAAAAATAACCGTGGTCGTTCACAAAGTCTTGAACGATAGTTTACTACAATTACAAGCGGTGTTAGGATCTCTATTATAGTACTGTTTTTGTTTTTATTAAAATTAGCTTGAATTATTAAGTAATATATTGAGGCTGTTCAATAAAATAATTTCCACGCGTAAACTACAATACTTATAAATTCGTGAGCTAAAATGCAATGCAAAACAGTTAATGTCTCATAAGTAGAGTTACAATTTGTTTTGTATTAAACAGCCTCCAATTACTACTTAGTACCCCCTGGATGTGTCAGAGAATTATGATTATTTTAATATTAATTAAACAGTTACTAATAAGTTACTTCAAAATAAAAACTCATCGCTATTGGTGACTTCGCGCCATTTTATTTTCGATTTTTGACCGTAAATAGTGATGTGCACACAGTATCCCGAAAATACCGGTAAATTGATTTTTGATTAATTCTATGTAGACTTTACGTTTAATTTTTTATGTTCAAAAATAAATAATTAATTGGCCATTCTTTGGGGTATTCTATACACACCCAGAGAGTAATCTTAACGAGTTTTTATTAGAGGAAAAAACAAAACAAACCTTCTCCATCCTGTCATGGGCTTTTTCCTTAGATCATCCTCACTTAGACCATAAAGGCCTATACACGCTAGGAACCACGCAGTTACTATTAAGTAACATATCACTATCACTCGAAACGGTAGCAATATGACTGTGAAGATAGCAGTCTGAAACAAAGAATAAAGAACTTTAATAAAATTGAATAAAACATAAAACGTTGAATCCTAAGAAGTGGAATCGATCGCAATGCGGCTACACGAACAACGCCTGAGACTTAAAAAGTTTTATTTGAGAAAAGAACAGTTAGGTACGAAGAGATGGTGAACTTATCTGCATTTTCTTTAGTTGCTTGAAAGTAACTTATTTTGCAATCAACGGGTAACAGGTTTTCAGCTTTATTAAAACTGAATTAGGCTACATCTCTTTCACAAATCCCTTTAAAATCTATGTGACTCATTCATGAAAAATACTGCTCCGTACTAATAATTATTAATGACAATAATATTTTTTTTAAATCATTACCATCAATATCTGTTAGTGCTATAATAAGTCACGAAATTTCTTCTTCTATTAAATTAATGGTAATTTCATATTTTTGTATGTAAATGGGTTTACCCATACGGTACATGCGAACTTTATCATTGCAGTTATGAATGTTCATTTGGGTATCATGTAGGTTAGGTTACATGAATTATTTATTAGCCAAATGTAAGGATTCAATCAATGAACTAATCCTTTGTTTGCTCTAGCTAAAATTATTCTATCTTAAAAACATTATTTATCACAGCCTACTTGATGACTGGAATCAATAAAAACCACTTTCATCCACAAAATATCTATATTCATTCAAATTATAAACTGAACACCAAAGTAAAATCAGTTCGCGGTAATTACATAAAGCTTTCATTGCTCTGTAGGCTGTTCACATCGTTGAAAAATCAATATTTGTTTTGTCTCTAAGATCGCTTGGTTGGCTGACCGCTTACGCTTTAACAAATCCATTGGATGACGGAACTTTCACTGCTGACTCTCATTATTGTAGCGTTACTTGTAAACATTTTATTATAATTATTATAACCAACTGTATTTCTGCCATGTTTGAAACTGCTCTCATTCTCAACCAATTTGTAAATCCAGCTTTTGAATAAGGCTTGATCTGAGATCGAAAAATATGAGAATCATTAGTTGTCATGCTCGTCATTATTGTATTGCATGTACAGGATGTTTCAGACGGCCACGGCAGAAGATCATTTGATAATCATTAGCGCACTTGCTACTCTGTTATTGGAAATAAATCACTTCCTCGTTCATCTTCATGTAACGAGTTAAAACCTAGACTTTCACCTCAAAGTTCAAATGTCTAACATTACAATTTTTTAGAAAGTCGAAATCACTAATCAAAATTCTTCTAAAATTTTATGGTAATGGAGACGAAATGGGTGTAAAGTTGAAAAATTTGACTTCATTAGATGTACGTTTCTCTAAGCATGTGTTTTTGGCACACGTTTTAATAAGAGAATTCTGTTTTCTTAGTTTTATTATGCTGTTATGATTCATTTGGTACGTAACATTACTGGTAAATGGGTTATCTGCAAATACGCCTGAGGGCTAAACAGATGAATTATGAAATATGTATATATGTATAATAATTAGCTATGTTAATTATAATCATCGTAATTGATACCCAGTCTTACAGTTTTCTTATTCTTCTCAGAACAATTATGCAATGTCTTAATCATCTTCAAAGAATCAGTGTCCAAATTGTTTACAGATACCAGTTTACCAAAGATTTAAGTCCTAATTATCCCCAATTTGAAGCTTTCGTGTACCAGGTAAAGTTTAAGACAGTCAGTTCACTGATTGAGTTTTTTAATACTTAAAAAGATTACACTGTTGTTTTTTTTAGCATTCAGCGTAAAATTTAAGAAAAGTACCCAGATGAAAATTTTGCTTTTACCACTAATATCGTCGTATGATTCCAATCCATCATTACCAAACATTTCCATAGTCGTTGATTGTAGTCAAACATCGCGTCCCCAAAATGTGTTATGTAAACACTGGATGTTTGGCACTTGCAAAGGTCATTGTCGGCGTCAGAGAGTAATGATGTAAAGTCCGTGGAACCCGCATGGTTCTCTTATCTATTTGTATTTCATTCACAAAATCCCCGTTATATTTTAGTAGCTAGGTACTCTCTCGCATACTTCTGTGATTAACTTTTTTAAATACATAGTTAATTTCACTCTTTTTAGAAAATTTTACAATTAATAATGACGTTTCTAATTAATTCGTTGCATCATTTTGACTCAACTAGTAAAATTTAACTCACGCACATTTACGTCAGAATGGTAGAGGACATGCTGCATGAACAATTTGAATGAGTCAGTTTTTAAATAATTTCCTCATGCCTAAAAATTGGCTACCTAGCTTTAAATTGATGCCATGTTCTTGGCATAAGAATGATGACTTTTCATTAGTCTCAGGGCACTTTATACATTTTCAAAATTAAATGATGCAACATTTCCAGTTTTCCCGATTTGATTCCTTAGTCGCTACCCTACCTGACGCGTGCACGCGCTATTTCTTGACACCAGTCACGAGTCGTTATGATCGTGCCAAAGAGTTGTTGCCATAATCTTTATTTCGCTTTCACTTTCCTTCTACATTACGTCACATTAAGTATAACTTTAAGACCAACATCCAGCGTTCACATTAAACCGTTTTTAGTAATTATTTCCTGTTTAACTATTACCTCAACGAACACAGTAGATATCTGCACTGTTCGGCGAAAGTTGATGTCTTGTTATGTTTATGATGTCTACTTGATTTATTGAACGATAAGGTAGACCCAATCAATGCCTAAATAAATATTTTATGTAGGTACTCAAATAACCTTCTTATTGATATCCAAATTTGAGAACTCCATACAAACAGGGACCTATCTAGATCATCTCAAAAATTTCTTCTAAAATATTTATATTCTTGAGCTCAAAAAATATTTCAACTTTTTAATGACGTGGGTTAAATCATGTTTCACCGTAATTCTCATTCAAACAAGTTTGCATTTTACGTTTATCAGCATTCTTTGTAAAATCTTTACTGGCAAAAAATCTGTCCGACTTTACATTGTTCATAGTTATTTAAATTTTTGGTCGGTGCTGACTTTAGTGTTAATCGATTTTGAAGTTATACTTTTTCTTAGTCATTTTATTTATCATAATTTTCGAATCAATAATTTGCCAAATCACAAAAGCATAATTTTCTCAAAAAGACCTGTTCATTTTTACAGTTAAATAAATAGTAGGGTGCGTAAGTGCTTTTTGAACGTCATGTTTTGAAGTTCTAGTAGGTAGGTTATTTTTTTATCTTGTAAAGTCAATAAATTTTAACGGCAGGTTTTTAGCATTAAAATTACAAATTCGCGTAAATTACCTATATTTAATTTTCAACTTATGTGAAAAACCCGTTTCGGCAGTCAGCACAACTCAATCTTCCGGTTATTTATTTCGTACCTACCTATGCGACGTGTTTCTGTTACGTATCTCGTCCAACTAAAATTTTCTGTACATTTTCATTTAATTTTGTTTGTTTAGATAATGTAGTTTTTTTTTAAGTTTTTTTAATGTAGTTTTGTTAATTTTTATGGTATAAAATATTCTACATAAGTCATCAGTATGCTCTGTACTGACACATTGAATCGTTTTCCCTGAGGATTTTCATTAGATGGGGCATTATTGTAATTGCTCAAGGCTATGTTCTGTTTAGTATTCAATTCAGGATCATCACAAGGTCCTGCAAAGACGTAACCCAACCAAATTGGGTTTTGAAACAATATTTGTTAATCGTATAATTTGAATGGCTCCATTATTAGCAACACTTCTTGAATTAATAAATTATTTTTCTTTGTAGGTACTTTGTAATGTACTACCTACATTCTGATTTGAATAATTTTTCTGTTTGTTTTTATCTTCGGGATTGTTTGTATATTTTTCTTATTTAATCATTATTTTCAATTTTCCCATCCCCTTAAATGATTGCTCATCTCGAGTCTGCGCAAAAAGAGCCTCAAGCTCCACGTTCAACTATTTACTAATCCATTTATGTTTCCTCTACTTTCTAGCAGGACAAATAAAATAAAATTACCTTAATTTTATCAAACGTGTTGTCTAGTTCCAATTTGTGAACGAAAGGGTTCAGTATTTCGGCTCGCATGCCGTCAGACGAGAAAGCGCCGGTTTCACTGTGCATTTTGCCATTCATTTTGGAGATGACACTTTTTATTCCTTTTTTTAATTTTGAAAATCACACAAAAAACACTCCTCTGCCATCATACGAAACGGAGAACTTTATTCATTTAAGCACTCCTTTTACCGAAATCTGTGACGTGTTTATATCGAAATAAATCGCGACGAAGACGGACGTACATTCTCCATCTGAAGAAAGTCGAGACTGCTGTTTTTTGAGGGCACTCAGCGAGGGCAACCATTGGTTCATGTTTTGACAGATAACCGATTGCAATCGACCAGTCTCCGATCATATCCGAGCTTCCCCGAATGTACACGAAGTTGTTTGATAAAGCTTATATGAGAAAGAAAGTTAAATCATTTTTCTCTGCTATACAACATTATCGTAGCAGAATAGTGTGAACTACGAGTTTTATGTATTTTTTTAACTTCGTTTTTGTTACTATTTAATATTAGTCTAGGTGTAGGACAGTTAACCGGTTTTTAACTAGGGTACTGCGTACATCCCTAGTGTCATTGCCCCTTAAAGTTATTTACGGAGCTTGTTTAATGCACTATATAATTACTGTCTTTTTGATTACTAAATAAATTAAGTACGCTATCTATATCTCATCTTAAAAAAAATATGTTTATCCACGTTAATTCAAAAACTAGTTGATGAAATATATATATATAAGGGAGACTTAATAAATTATTGATTTGAATTGTATTTTGACTAACTGCTTAAACTTTATTTTACTGTCACTGTCACTACTGTGCAGCTGCTGTCAGGTGTCAGCCATTGCTTGCAAAAACGTCATTTCAGAATTTTATTCAAGTTTCGGCTGTGTTTTTTTCTGATTTCGCGGAAAACGTGCGATATTTACAGACCGCAGTAAACCTGCTGTCTGAAAAGAAATGTTTCCCATATAATGGAAGATAAAATACAAAAACAAATCGTCGATTATTTTTCATTTTTTGAAGAATTCTACAATACCTCAAAAGCGTGTTTGAAAAATTGCCAGGACTGCGCAATATCTATAAATAAACTAATAAAACGCTGCAGAAACGTGCAAGAGTAAGTAAAACTTTTGGTCATTAATTTTTGCAGAGCTATAAATGTTTGCCAAAACGTTGAGTGAATTTCGCTGACTTCAATAATCTAACCTATTCTCGGTTGTTACGGTTTCTTTTGTGTGTGCATTTGTTACTGTTTATTACTGAACTAATGGTGACTACACTATTCCATGTCTATTAGTCGTCAGCACAAGGAATTTTAATATTTACTGTGTTAATTTTTACTTGTATTTTATCAAGTCATATTCTATCTGATCTCTAAAACATGTTATTTTAATTTTTGTTATCGATTATAACATCTTATAAATCGCACATTGCTTGCATTATATTTTAATTATTACATTGTTTGTATTCCAGAGCCGAGCTATCCAAAACACCTTTACATGAATTTGAAGATCTGCAGCCCAGACTATCTCTTTTATTACATAACAGAATATCTGAAGACATTCTTGAGATTAGGTGTGAACTGTAAGTAAAGCCATTTCTTTATTTAAGACTACAATAGGGGTAGAAAATATAAAAATGCAAATAATTTTTGCTATGCAAATGAATGCTAATGAAAATAATAAATGACAGGTTTCACATCATTATTTTATCTTTGATATGCATAATGTTTCATTATCTACTCCATTTTTTATCAGTTTAAACTGATATTGATACACTTACCCAAAAAAATATATTTTTAACCCATGTTCATTTTATTTACAGATCAAAGGTGGAAGATTTGTTCGATAAACTCTCAGTCAAACACGGTGCACTATTAGAAAGTTGTAAAGCTATTGACTTAGACACGACCACTTTATTAGTGAAAGGAACACCTCTACAACCACCGCTGAAACAGATCCTAGAGTTCGTCGAAGACACATTAACGTTTGGAGGAGAAATTTGTGCTCAAATCGACACAGCTCTAAATGTGTTAACTTACAAAGGCTTGAAGGCTGACTCTTTAGTAGAAAACTTCAAAATCACTACACGCTGGCAACAGCGCATCTCTGAAATAATATCTTACACATCATTCTGCTCTGAAAACCAAATATAAACATGGATCTCCTAGATTCAATCCTTGGCTCCATGCAAGCACCGCCAGCAGCTAGCGAAGCTCAGAAAAATGCCATGAAAAAGCAAAAAGAAGCCATGGAACGAAAGAAAAAGGAAGAAAAAAACATGGTTAATAAATTCCGTAAGAGAGTTGAAGAGAAAGTAATTAATTTCATAAAGGACGGCTCAAAGACATATGTTCAGTTTGAGCCTATGGAACAGATGTACCGCGCAATTATCAGAGAGGTTGCTGAAACTGCCGGATTACAGGTGTTCTCGTTTGGCCAGGAAGGCATCGATCGATATGCTGTAGTGTATACCAAAGAGAAGGGACCATCTCAAGATGAATTGACTGTACGAAGAGCCGGTGGCATTTGGGATGAGGAAAAGGCAGCTGAAATGGCTCAAAAGCATTTAGAAATGCAGAAACAAGCTGCTTTGGAGTCTGAGGAAGACAAAAATAGAAAACGTAAACATGGAAAGGACACTGAACTCAGCGGTACTTATTATAAAGAAAAGTATGCTCACCTCATTGGTCACGATGCAGCTGTGCAAGCCGCACAAAAGACTAACATGAATAAAAGTTACGGAGAAGTTCCAAGTGAGAATAAAAAAGATCAGCGCTCTATAGAACAGACCATGGCCGATATAAAAGCTAAGAAGATGAAGAAAGCGGAAAACGACAAAGGTATTTTAGAGAATGTTGATACTTAGCTATTTACTATTTACATTTCTTTTTGATAGCATTACTTTAGTTGAATTTTTGCGGTGACGTTGGTCATTTAAATAAGCAATATGAGCAGTTTTTATTAAAATATGTTTTGACATTACTTCCTATTAATAATGTGTCGCAACTTGACTTTCCTAGCTCATGGTACGCAAGTTTAGCATGAGTAAGTACGCTTACAGTGGTCAATTTACATTGAACTGGAATGTCACACTTGCGTACTCTTATTAGGCCTAATATCCACTATTTTAGTGTAAAAGCAATATCTTCCATAGTAAGTAAGATATTGAATTTGAAAAACTTTCTTTCAACTTTCAATCCAATTTTTTGTATTATGTTATCACTTAAAATGGTGCCTTTACTTGGCTACAAACTAAAGATTAAACGTTACTAATGTTTTTGTCTGAAGTCCATTCTTTGTGGTTTTTTTCAACGTAAAATAAGCAGGGAACCAATCCCAAAGAAAATGCGTATTGCATATTGTACCTTATTATTTTAGCTCTAAGCCTTATTATGTTATAAATATGAAAAGCACAGACAAGTTGTGCTTTCAGTTGTTTTTTATTACTTAGCATTCTTTATGCCTATGGATTTAGTTCAAGGAGTGTTTTACACACGTAATGTAACATTCAATACTAAAACTTTGATAAAACATGTGTGACAAAAAATCTATAGGCATCAGAACCCTAGCAGTACTGTAATGTGAACTTGATTAATTTGTCACTACTTTACAATACTTTATACTCACGACGAATAGTCACGTTCTTTGCCCGTCTACTTGTATTTTTAAGGATTGCTTAATTTAATTATACTTAGCAAAAATATTTTTAGAGAAAAATGTGTAAATTATTAACGCATACCGAGAATGTATTTAAAAGCCTAACTACTTAATACAATATCCTTCCTATAAAGCCATAGTATAAAATTAGTACAATAACGTAACCTGTTAAAAAAGTGTTAATGAATTATGTTACTTAACATATTTATAGCAGACAGAATTTATTTTTGTACCAGCAACGTGTTAATAAGACTGGAATTTCGTTTAGATCGCGTAGGTAGATAGTTTAATTAAATAAAGTGTCTCAGAAATAACACATTTTTTCAATCTTCCCAAACTTTATTTTCTTCACATAGGAATTCTACTTTTTTATCGTTGACACAAACTTACTTTCTACTATAGTCTGGTCCGGGAGCACGTAGAATTTTGTCCAATGACCCCAAGCTATCTATCCTTATTGCTTGCGCGTAATTATGTGGCTGTCGCGCTCGCACACTCACTGCGGGCACCCGTCCCACAGTCGCGACAGCAATATAATTACGCGCGCGCGAGCGATAAGGATGGGTAGCTTGGGGTCATTGGACAAAATTCTACGTGCTCCCGGACCAGACTATATTAAGAATGTATTTAATTCGAAAGGTTTTGTAAAAAACAAAGCTTTTTTAGAACGTTTATTTACCATCAACATGTATTATTATCAGGCTTACATTGTATTACATAGAAACAACAATCGAGGCCTCATACGACTTCGTAAACTTTAGCTAGTAGGTAATTTACCTATACATAATACCTAAACACACATTTAACTAACTAAAGACAACAGCTGTAATAAAAAAAAACATTTTGGCTGAGCTTTTCATAGATAGGTAAAAATTAAGAGGTATTATAGTGTAAATTCAACTTTTAACAAAGATAGGAAATATCTAACCTCTTAGGGAGACGAATAAAAATAAATAAGTAGTATAAAATATGTGACAACTAATTTAAAAATAAAATAATATCTTAAGTAATTTTTATATTTTTTTACGTTTAATCGACATTACTCACATCAACCTACCACAAAATGGCGACATTCTGAAAAGATGAGATGATGAGATGAGAGAACTTACATCTCCTGAAAGTCCTTACTTTATGAATATTTATTTATAACATTTAGAATCGATTGAGGAATTCCATCATTTTGTGATAGGTTAATGTGCTGTCGGTTCAAATAATAGCGATCCAAAATTTGAATTTTGTAACATAATAAATTCACAATTATGTAGGTAATGTTTGAACAACACATTTTGTAACAATAATGTTACACGGACTGTCACACTCATTATTCTTAAAAAAAAACAATCGGCAAGATATTTTTATGATATGATATTCTACAATTAAATAGATATCTTTGTGCGCTTCTATCATAACTCGAAGCCTTATAAATATGGACGCAACCCCGCAACCATGAAACATACGATATTTATAATCACCACACATTATTCCAGTCCTTTACATTACAAGCTCATCATTCACGAAACAAATTAGAACATAAATAAAATAACATTAATATTTAATTTAGCTTCTAAATAAAGGACTGGAATTATTAGAAGCCGCGCGATAAGATTTAAGCTTAGTGAACTACATTTTCTCTGAAAACATTGAAATCTGATTTATCCAAAAATTGATATTTATTATAGTCATCGGTTAGGTTTAAATCGGATTAAATATTAATAAATAGGTAGATACAACACATTACCTATTTTAATATTATTTAAAGTTTGTAGCTTTTCTGCAGAACGGAACTAAAACTGAATCTGAATTCTAATGCATAACTTAAATCGTCCTAGTGAAACGTTTACGTTTTGTTTTGTATGTGCGCTTACAAACAGGAACACTAATTTATTATGTAATATTATGACATCGGATTATTGTGCGATATGCATAAGATTGGTTAAAGTTTAATAATAATAATAATAATAATAATATTTCTTTATTGCACAAAACTTTTACAATGGTAGTAACACAATTTAAATATAAATAGTGCATTGCTGAAGGAGACACAGAGTAAATATACAGAGGTTTCCAAACTAGGCCAAGCCTGTATCTTGGAAAACCAATAAAATTAAGTGTGTAACTTGCAGAGAAAAGGAAAACCAGCGTACAACAATGCAATTTCCGGTGCAAAAGAAACATCATGAGTAGCCTAAAAACATCAATTTATCAGGTTTTCTGTACTTAAATAATCCAGCGAGAGTAACCACTTGCTTAGGGCTATCTTTGCTTCCGAAACAGAACAAGACTTTATATTACAAGAGCTTGCTGCCTTATTATAAATACGCGCCTTAACATAGTCACCAAATCTGCTTGCAAATCGAGAATTTACGGAGGGAGTGGGGATTTTGAATACGCGCTTTTTAGTGAGAGTATTGTATTCATCAGATGAGATTAATCGTTTGTGGGCAATCAGGGTGGTTTTAAGGATGAACAACTGACGCACTGTAAGAACCTGAGCCTCCCTATAGAGGTCCGTTGTAGGGTATCTAAAAGGTTTCTTGAGCATTATTTTTAAAATGGATCTGTTTGCTCGTTCAGCTACCAGGAGTGAAGTCTTGGCAGCACTGCCCCAGACTGAGACACAGTAACCAATCAAAGACACGATGAGCGCTTTGTAAATAATAATCAGTAACTCGAAGTTGGTTGTATCTCTAAGCTTCCTGAAAATACCTGATAGCTTTCTCAGACGTTTAGCCAGCTGCTGGATATGGATTTTGAAGTTAAGATGCTCGTCTATCATTACTCCCAGGTATTTTGTGACATTGATACGGCTAATGTAGTTACAAGTGCAATTTTGAGATGAGGACAGATCACAAGAATGTATTAATAGTTTGTTTTCGGAATTAGGACTGGACGCAGCCGTTTTATGAAAGCAGATGAAGTTAGTTTTAGAGTGATTTAGGGTAAGTAGGTTATATTTAAGCCATTTACAAATTAAGGACATTCCGAGCTCAGCAGAGTGAAGTGTGGAGGACCAATTATTACCATTGAACAGAACAACAGTGTCGTCTGCGTAGCATATCACCTCGGCATTTAAAAGGGGTAGATCATGAATATCATTCATGTATATAATGAAAAGGGTGGGGCCAAGTATGCTACCCTGGGGTACGCCGAAATGTATAGGTAGAGAATCACTTCTTAGTTGGCCTACCCTGGTAAATTGTTGCCTATCCGAAAGGTAACTTTTAAACCAATCCAGCGCAAGACCCCTCACACCCAAGCCCTCCAATTTACGGTACAGTATTTTTGTGGACACGGTGTCGAAAGCCTTGGCCAAATCCAAGAAAACCCCTACACATTGCTGGCCCTTATCCAGGGAGCCAGAGACAATCTCAGTGAGTAACGTGACAGCGTCTTCGGTTGATTTGTGGCGTCTGAATCCGAATTGTCTTGGGGACAGTAACTCGTTTTGCTCAATGAACCTGGTCAGGCGGTTATTGACAATTTTCTCCAGCATCTTGGAGAAGACACAGAGTAACGAGATAGGTCTGTAATTACCCGGTTTATCTTTAGGACCGTCTTTGTAAATAGGAGTTACCAGAGCAATCTTCCAGGATGCAGGAAAGCAGCCAGTTCCCAAACTCAAGTTGAATATGTGTTCTAAGGGTGCACAGATAATACTTCTAGCACATTTAACAAGAGCGGTACTGACTTCGTCTACTCCGGGCGCACTGTCAATTTTTAGTTGGGCAATCATATCAAGTATTTCATCTTGATCAGTTGGGTCGATGAAGAAGGAGTGTGCAGGTGAGTGTGTGTGCTTAACACTGGAAGCTAGATGGTCTTCAGTTTCTCCAGTCTGAGACATTATGTTATTTGCCAGTGACTGTCCGACGCCGGAGAAGAAAGCATTACATTCGTTTAAGGAAACCATAGGGTTATTTTTATCTGAAATTAGGTCGTTCGATTGCTGATTAAGTTTAGAGTTGTAAGTTTTCTTTATAGATTTCCAGAGAAGCCTAGAATCTTTGCTGTTTTTTAAGAGTTCTTCCCTTTCATAAGCTAGCTTTACCTTTCTTATTATGTCAACGTAGAAGTTTCTATACCTACGATATGAAATACTTAAGATTTCATCATTTGGGTTTTGTTTAAGTTTAGCGTGGAGCCTATCCTTGTGCCGTGAGCACCTAAGCAGGCCGGGGGTCATCCACGGCCTGATGACGAATCTCGAACGACTCAATTTAACTGTTTTGGAGTTCAGTTTAATTGATTCATTGATCTTTGCCATGAGCGCATCCACAGCTTCATTAACGTTAGTCATAGAATATAATGGGTTCCAGTCTACTTCCTCCAAGTATTTGCAAACTCCGGTGTAGTCAGTAATAGTTCTAAACCTGGCTTGACCATTGCTGGGATGCTTGGATTTGGTTGTGAGAGCAAGCATGGCGATCCTGTGGTCGGTGATATCAGCGTCGCATACAACACCGATGGCTTTGGTTTTGTTTTAACGAAGATGTGATCGAGACAGGCATCTAATCGAGTAGGTTTTGTGATAGCAGGTTCCAGACCATGCTCTGTGTAGCAACACAGGTAATCAGTTGATTCTGAACCGAGGATGTCGATGTTAATATCACCGGCCACAATGATGCACCGCTGGTCTTTCGTAGTACCGAGAAGTTCGTCCAGTGAGAACAGAAAGTTATTATTGACATGACTCGATTAGAAGCTTTAGCGATTAAATAACAATCAAATATGAAACGTGTTTAAACTTCAAATAATGTGTAACAGTTATAGGTTTATTCAGCATTATTTATTTAAATTAACAGCAGTACTTAAAGCAACTGAAAAATAGGTCTTAGTTAATATTCCTACGTTTATATACAAGTTATTTTAATACTACGTTACCTATTTGATATGAATATTTATAGACAATTAGAAAACAAAGTAGGCCGATGCGTTTTTAAAAGATTCAAATGTAAAACACTAAAAATAGTAAGTAAACTACTACATATTATATTTTTTATAAAAAGAATCAAAATAACAACGTGACTCAACTGGCCTTACATTATTTATGTATTATTTTATTCTACCCGCTAAATATCTAATCTAACAAGTAGATAACACAAGCTATAAACAACGATTTTACAGTACATAATGATATAAGTTCATAATTATTATGTATAAGACCGCCTATACTAGCAATATTAGTCAAAAAGATAACGGATTATTATCACATATTGTAGATAACCTTATTTATGCGTTAAGCACTTATACTTATATGAAATTAATTTAAATTTCGTATAATTTGCCATAAAATGGTTAAAAGTTATTTTATTGTCAATTCATTTACATTTCCGTTATGTATTTTTATAAATTATTTATTTTGATTTGATAAGTAATCCTCGTTTACTAAATATTTGAATCAAACTACCCAGTAGTTAATATAAATAAAACAGATAATATTTGCGTAACAATTTTATAAGTAGATATTTATCAAGAATAATAATAAAATCGTATTATTTATTGTATTTTTGGCATGCATATTATTTATATTTGTTTTCATTTTATTGTCTCCACTTTCCAAAAACCTTACTAAAATAAGGTTTACTATTATAATAGAACCGTAAAATGTTTGTAGGATATGGACAGCTTTTATATGATAATAGCTAATCGAATTTTTATCAAAAGTTTATTGTTACTATATAATAATTTTATTGTCCTTGTAAATATACTGAGATTTTTAACACATTTTATTCACTAGATCTAACACAAACTACATTATTATTTTGACAAAAAAGCTATTTTAGCTGCCTCGTCATAAGTTATTATCAGTTTTTTGTAACATTCAAAATATTCCAGTCTTCATAAAAAAGAGTAATTTCTCCGCTGTTCATAATAACATAAATTATAAAATATCACAACAAGTAAAACATTTTAAATGGAAGTTATCAATGTTCCTAAAACATAATAATATATGTATAAATAAGTGTTACTTATGCGAATATATCAAACTACTTTAATATTCATCTGTATTTTTGTTAACTATCAAAAAGTACAGATATGGAGGTGATACTCGAAGATATGGACAAATTATATTATTATTAGATGATATGTCATCCAGATATTATGTTTTTTTATTGATAAAATTTCAAGATTTCTAAACAAATAACTCTCAAATATAAATAGATCTTATGCTACGTAATTTTATTGTCACGTTTCGAATAAACAAATTTTAATATTATTCAAAAGCTGATAGTAGCAAAACCATCTTTAATTAATTATAAATATTCAATTAAGTATATTTTTACGAAATTTTCTACTACTACAATACAAATAAAAAATATCATAAGATCACTAATTAGCATCAGTGCTTATTGTAGATGTGAAATCATCTACTAAATTGTCATAATAAGTACCGTTGATTGATATTGATTGACACGATGTGTCTATCGGTATAACCATAGGTATAACTATATTTTTCTAACTGTTCTTTACGTGTTGACAGGAAACTTATAGCAGAAATAGCAATTAATTTACTATTTTGGATGGGTAACAGTAACAACTGTTAAGGGTAGATTAGCAAAAAGTTAATTTTCCAGTCTGTCTCGTAAGTAGAAATGCCTACCATATTATTATCTTACTGTCCTTGAATTCCTTGTGTCGTAATATGTAGTTATGTCCATTTAGTCAAAGTTTTGGGCCTTCCACACAATCTACCCTTTTAAATCTTGTCCATAACCAAATATGAGGTTGATAAAGTACAAATTTATAGTTACTCATATTTAATGATCACAAATTAGGAGTCAAAGCATTTTCGCTCAGACGTTACCTATTTGTTTGTAGTCTACAAGAAGGAATACGAGTACCTAGTGGTTAACTGAGTAGGATCCTACTGTGAAGCGATGCGGTAGAGTGTTTTTGTTACGTCAAACGTCAGCAAGTCTTACGATGTGCTTCAAATAGTTGGTGACACCCAATGTGGCTAATAACTTGATAACACAGCCTTATTCCAATTGCAATAAAGACGTGGCGAACTTATTGGCTATTTTAGGTGTCACTGACTAATTGACGCTGACTGTACATTCCGTGTCAGCTCTGTTACGTCACAGGGGTATCAACACACCTCTACTACAGGCACGATCCACCTCAAAGAAGTATAATATAGATGTGACAACAAAAAATAATGAATGCTCGAGATTCAAACCAAAATCTACTCATCATCATCAGTTTCGCAGCACCCCGGCCAGCAGCAGCTCTCGCTGCCGTCTGGCTTGGTGCAGAACAGTAATGTCTCAGTCGCAGACACGGGCCTGGGTTCGATGCCGTGGAAGTCACGCAACTCTTCAGCCGGGAACCAGGCGCGCTCCTCGTCGTCGATGATCGGGAAGCCGAAGTACCTGGAAGTTAACGGTATATGGATTGAGAACTTTTATACCTACTACGGTATAATACGTCATAGGTCACGATTACAGCGATGCGACTTCTACTGAAATACTGTCTTTTTCCAGCAGTGGAGACGATATTAGGTTGAAACAAAACGAATGAGCAGCGATGGCATACGGAATAGAGACGTGGTTACTTGCTATGGGCCTCATAAGAAAGCTCAAGGTTCCCTGCGTGATCGAACCAGGAGTGAGGAGATCCGCATGAAGACCGAAATATTTTTCTTATACAGTGATTGTAAAACTAACTAACTAAGGTTAGTCGCATTATAAAGGTAGCAGGAAGGCGCTGGACGCCGCTAACAACCGATCAATATGGAAATCATTGGGGAGGTCTATATTCAGCAGAAGACGTCCTATGGCTGAAATGATGCTGATAAAAAACTTACCTGCAGATAGCAAGTCCAGGTATCCACAGCACAGAAGACAGCACCAGCACCAACACAAGCATCACCGCCCACACAGGCCAGGGTTTCTTCACGGTGTCCCCTTCATTCTTCATCCAGGCCTCGTACCCTGACCCCTCCATGGCTAGCTCCGCGAAGGAGGATATCAGGATGGAGAGCATCGCCAGGGGAGACAGGTACTTCCAGCAAATGAGCCAGTATATCCCTGGACGCTGACCCGTCATGAGCTCTATGTCGTCGGCGAACCTGAAAAAGAAAGTGAATTTTTCAATATACGCACTTGGGTATTTATTTTTACGCAGTGCCATTTAGTCACAAACTGAAAATCTAACCAAACTGGGATTATAGGAACCAGACAAACAATTAGTGCAATTTTATGTAGGTAGATACTTTTTTCTTTTTAAAAATAATAGTAATTTGTATTGCACAAATTACTCCCGTTAGCCCCTCGTACAAAGCTAAATTATATGCTTATGTCACGAGTGGGCTTACCACAATAGTCGAGCGGCGGCGGGATTAGAACCCGCGTTCTTCGGATCACGAGTCAGCCAGTCCGACCCCTTCACTGTTCGACTATCGTGGCTTCTATTTAGAATCATCTTAATAATTATTATAACATGCATATTAAAATCAACTCACCTTTTCACACCATACACATACGCGATCCCCACACATTCGAAGAACGCTATGATCAGCAGCGGGAAGTTTCCACTGTACATGTCAAAGAGCAGGAATATGTAGCTGCCTGCTCCATGTGCGAAGCCCATAGACAAAAGGCAGCAGATCAGGCATAGACCACCCGTCAAATACTCCTTTCTCAGGTTCGGGAATAGCTTCATATCCACTATGGAGGTGACGACTCCTTCTAGAGTCCCGAATTGGGAGTCTATGCCCAGGGTGAACAGCATCAGGAAGAACAGAACCGACCAGAACTGCGCGCCGGGGAACTGGTTGATGGCTTCTGTGAAGATTATGAAGGCCAGGCCTGTGCCGGACGCCGTCTGAAAGTGTTTAAAACAAGATGTTAATTGATGAAAGTACCTACATGAAAAAATGAGACAGTGAGAAATTCAAATGTTTGATGTCCATATTATGAACAATATGTTTTTTTATAAAGAAGAAACTCGAAAATTATCAAAGATCACGGAACATACAAGGGGGTGATTCGGTTAGCCCTAGTAATATAATAATCTGCCTCTGGGCATTGACTTAACAATATTTTTGGGACATCCTGTATAAAAAGGTACCTACCTTAATCCAAGCAACTATTTCACTTACAAAAACCAACATCTGCGGTTGATCTTACAAAAGCTTTTGACCAAGTTAACAAACCAATAACTTCGTACGCTTATACTCGTAAAATACCTACAACCAAAGTACACTATAACTCCAGCAAAAGTATACGGTTACACACAATGTTAATTCTCATTATTTCCGCGGGGTAACGTTGCGTGGAATTTAATTATGAGTTTGAGGTATTACCCATTTGATTTTGGGAAACATAATAGGTACTCGTATGATGCGGCGTAGATACAATATTATGGGATATTGTATCCACGCCGTATGAAAACATTTTTAAGCTATTAAGATTAATGATCTGTTTTTACATACATACTTTTAATTCGCCATGGAAAGTTTGACACTAAAAGAGCAAAGAGCATGAAGGTTCTACATCCGGTATTTTCAATCTAAAAAATAACGTAGAATAGCACTTACATTATCCAATTCCTTCTGTAAATCGCACTCCGGCAAGTGGGGCATGACCAACTTCGTCAAGTTCCCGTTCAAATCCAATTCCACCAGTTGCCCTGCCTCGGGAAACGTCATTGACGCGTACGCCGGCCCGAAAACTTCCAACAAAGTCTCATTCCTCACGTCCAAGCACTTCTCGTAGACCATAGTGGCTTTGAAACCAATTATCGAGAAAACTACTATCCCAGCAAACATCGACGTTAAGCAATTCGTCATAGAGACCATTATCGCGTCTCTATAGCAGTTGTTGTCGACGGGATTGTACGAGGAAAATGCAATTAAGCCCCCAAACGCGAGGCCAAGCGAAAAGAATATCTGCGTGCCTGCTTCGAGCCAGACAACAGGGTCCAGAATCGTGTGCCATTTCGGCGTGAACAAATGTATCAGGCCGTCGCTCATGCCCTTCAAAGTTATGCCTCTGAAGAAGAAAATAACGAGGACTATGTAGGGGAAAGTGGCGGTTACGTAGACGACCTTCCCTGAGGACGCGATGCCCTTGATCATGCACATGTAGACGAGGATCCAGGCGATGACGAGGGCCAAGGCAATTTTGTAGTTGAAGCTTTGCGGGTGGTTGATGTCTTCTGAGATCTGAAGCGTGGTTCGGTACCAGAAGTATTGTGTGGGACTGCTCACCTGTAACAAAACAAAAAACGATCTTTAATATTCATCCGAAATCTTATCATTTTCACTTATGATTATTTTACTAAAAACTTCGACCGGTAAAGCCTTTAGAAGTCCACAAAGTGAGAATGGTACTTCCGGGAATCCTGAAACGATGTTGGTAAATTCTCTCTCCATACGAAAAAGTGAGGTAGACTCAGATTTTGAAATTACCTAGGTACTAAATTATAATCCATTGTCCGATAAATCTGGAAGGCAGATGTGTTTTATTAGAAGAGCCTTATAAGTTGGAGCTTTTATAATAATCCGATTTCTCAAGCGGCGACCTATTATGAAGCGGGACAAATTGACTTTTTACAAGCCTGAAGAAACAGATGGGATAAAACGATGTCTCCAACGTTTTAGATTAAGTAAATAAATAGCTTATAGCTAATCTAAAATTCTGTCACTGCCTTTGTGGTAGCATATTTAGAAAAATAAAGCATAAAAATAAGCTACATTTTGGAACAGTTTTACTAAAACATTATAAATATTTTTTTATTGTTGATTGACGGTGACTTTACATAAATATATATCTCTACGGGGGACTCGTAAAGCTAAAAGCATAAAAGTAGTACCTACAAGAACATTATCTGGTAGATAAGTTCCCACCAGGCTATCAAGGCTTTATCAGCTACTGGTAAAACAGACCCATAATACTACTTTTGTTGAGAGCCTTAAACTTTTTTTTTAGTTTGTTATGAAACTGGCCACGTTTAACTTGAAACAACTAGACTGTGTTCCATCACCTTAATTTTAACCGTAAATATAATTATAACCGATGTTTTTGTATGGAGTTTGACATACATTTGACCTAGCCCTAAACAAACATAACTTTCAATAATGGATATTTTTCCGGCTTCTCCAGATTGTTTTTATTGAATACGCTTCCCGTTTTCCGATTTTCCCTATACGGCGAATTCCGCGAACGCAACCGAACGAATGCCATTCGTTTTACTTTGACGCACTGTACCTCTAGTAGGAAAAACTTTCGAGTTCGTTTCGTTGCGTATTCAAAGTGTCATCGAAAAATTTTGTATGAAAAATTAAACAGCGCCCCCTATATTATAGCCGCCCTAGGGGGCGCTGTTTAATTTTTCATACAAAATTTTTCGATGACACTTTGAATACGCAACGAAACGAACTCGAAAGTTTTTCCTACTAGAGGTACTGAATCAATGAAATACTTTTGTAAGGCGCAAGGTTACGGCTGTAGGAAATGCTTTTGTGTGGTACTTTATGGTCTGGAAAGAATTATGTGACCTTTAAAACCATAGACAAGTCTCAGTACAGATTCAATGAGGCATATTTGTAAAATATACGATACTATAGATCTAGCGCTCAGTCAGAGCCTGAGGTAGGTATGGGAGCGCGAGCGGGAGGATAAACATTCACATATTATGACGTGACAGAGCATACAAATCTCTGTGGAATTGTGTAAAGCAATCGTAATCATTTGACAGTTCATAAAGTACGATTATTCTGTCAAACGCTTTGTTTAACTGACTTTATCGTACGTTATGAACTGTCAAATGATTACGATTGCTTTATACACAATTCCAGCTCTGAAGCATATCTGTCTCGCTGACCTTTGATGTCTAAAATACACCCTCCCGTGCCGCTAAACCTAAAGCTGTGTACTTACCATGAGTTTACGTTAGGTGTGCTCGCTAGCGAGTACGTCAAAAAATCTATAATGATTTTAATTCTTGAAAGTAGCCGCTAGGGGCGCTCTACAATCTGTCATATATTGGCATTTTTTTACGTACTCGCTAGCGAAGACACCTAACGTAAACTCATGGTAAGCACACTGACCCGAATTTTGTACTGCCTATGTTTATTAGAAATGATATAGAATTCTAATGGTGAAAGAATTTTTGAAATCGGTCCAGTAGTTTCAGAGCCTATTCGATTCAAACAAACAAATATTTCCTTTTTATAATACTCGTTATAGTGTAGAACAGACATTAAAATTCATTACGTAACGTAGATTAAGTCCAATCTAAAATTACCAACTTCATTCAACCGTATTCGTTTCAGAAATTCTGCGAAACTGAAAAACATTTCATAAAAGTAAATGGAGTCTAGAGGATTATTTTAATACTCCTTACTACGCCGGTTATTTAAATGTAACTACATAAAAGAAAGATGATACAGTAGAACAACACTGTAAGAACTGTGAGTACTTGTAAAGTCAACCATCCCAATGTTTAGACTGTTACTTATTTTAATTCCGTATTGTAATTTTTTTTAAATCCAATTTTCACAATTGCGAATAAACCAAATCATGAATCTTATTGTAAGTTTAATTAATGAAATCTTACAGTATAAAAAAAAAAAAAAAAACCGACTCCAAAAAACCTACACTAAAAAGTAGAATAATAATTACTAATTACCTACTTATTTATTAGGACGAATTATTAATATTTATGTAGGTATACCATGATTGATACTTCTGGAGTCGGTGCCAAGATTATGAAACATGTAAAGTTTGCCTGCACCGACTCCAAAAGTATCAATCATGGTATACCTACATAAATATTAATAATTCGTCCTAATAAATAAGTAGGTAATTAGTAATTATTATTCTACTTTTTAGTGTAGGTTTTTTGGAGTCGGTTTTATTTTTTTTTATAAAATTTAACTTATTTCTTGTTTTTTAGGTAACTAATTATTACCTTGATGTTACCACTGAAGGTAGGCAGTACATTGAGACCATATTCTTAATGTATATTATAAAAAAGTTCATCCCCAATTTTCCACCCTTGGGGGTGAAATATTTTCTTCAAATTCGCATGAAACCACCCTTTTGATAATACCTATTCAACAAAAAAGTAATCGTTCTAATTGGTTTATAATCGGCGGAGATATTGCGTATAAAAAAGTTCATCCCCAATTTTCCACCCTTGGGGGTTGTTTTTTTTATTATTAAATTTAAATGGGACCACCCTTGAGGTATTACCTATACGCTGAAAAAAGATTTGTTCAAATCGGTTCATAATTGGCGGAGTTATCGCGTAACAAACATAGAAAAAAAAAAAAAACATACGGGTCGAATTGAGAACCTTCTCCTTTTTTTGAAGTCGGTTGAAAATTAGACCCGTTTTAATTAGGGATGTTATGGATATGTAGTTTCGGTTATGGATACGGTTACGGATATAGGAATAATATTATACCGGTTACAGTTACGGATATTTTTTTATTTCGGATATCCGAAAGTTTCGGTTACGACGGTTACGTATCGGATATCTATAACATCCCTAGTTTTAATAATTAATCAACACGCTAATCAAATCCACTCAAGGATAGATTGGTCTACCTAAACGTTGGATTACATCCGATCTCATCCATTGTCAATATGCTGTCGATAATTAGGTTAACCCCGACTAACTATTATCCTTCATCACGGTACATAAGTAGGTATGTAGGTACATACGTATTAAATTCCCAATAGGGCCATAGAGTATTATTCAAAAGGAAATGCGTACGGATGGCAACTTAAAGTGCTACGCGCTACGATTAAGCTCTCGTAGCGCGTAACACTACGAGTTCTACACGTTTTATTAGAATACATAATTTTAAGCTAATGTTCAACACGCATGTAGTTTCTTTTTGTAATAATTTTAAGCATGTCTATTGGTATGAAACAGCAGCACCTCAAGCTAAGTATAAATTAAAAATGCATTTTTATTTAGATACTTTTAATTAAAAACCTTATGAGCATTATATTGTTTTAAAATTAATAAGTAGCAATATTTTGTCTCCTCAAAATCTACATAGCTACCATGGACTCTCAGTAAAGCATGGCACTGTACATAACATATTAATTACGTAATACAAAGTGAACTTATTCTATCATTCTGTATTGTGAAAAAAAGTCGATCGACGTTTATAAAATAACTGCCGATGCTGTTAATAGCTGGGGTTTAACGGCTAAACGATTAAAACACGTTTATGCATTTTTTTGCAGCTAAACGTTTACACTGAAAGTAAAACAAAGTGTTCAAAATGTATTCAAAACTAAATAATAATAACAAATATCCTAGGACATTTTTTTACACTATTAAACCCAAACTAAGCAAAGCTTGTACTATGGACACTAGACAACGGATATAAACATACTTAAAGCCTGGTCCGTGAGCACGTAGAATCCCGTCCAATGACCCCAAGCTACCCATCCTTATCGCTCGCGCGTAATTATATTGCTGTCGCGACTGTGCGACGCGCGCCCGCAGTGAATGTGCGAGCGCGACAGCAACATAATTACGTGCGAGCGACAAGGATGGGCAGCTTGGGGTCATTGGACGGGATTCTACGTGCTCACGGACCAGGCATTCTTTACTTTTTACATACTTTTTTTTTGTAAATACAAACATATTATACATAGTAACACCCAGACCCGAAAACTTTCCTAGCGAGTTAACTTTCTTCTTTCTTTCAAAATTAGGATCATATTATGAAACTAGCGGCCGCCCGCGACTTCCTACGCGTGGATCCCGTTTTACCCCCTTCATCTGTCTTACGCGGTTTAGATTTTTCATACAAATGTTTTTTCCCGCTAACTCCCGTTCCCGTGGGAATTTTGCAATATCCTGTTGTAACTAAGCTTTCAGTTTACTAAGGTACCTGCATGCCAAATTTCAAGCGTCTAACTTAAGCGGTTTAGATTTTTCATACAAAAGGATTTTCCTGCTAATTCCTGTTCCCGTGGAAATTCCTAAGTATACTATAACCTGCCCAGAAGTATGAAGAATAATGTACCAAGTTTCGTTAAAGTCCGTCGAGTAGTTTTGTTTCTATAAGGAACATACAGACAGACAGACAAAAATTTTACTGATTGCATTTTTGGCACCAGTATCGATCACTAATCACCCCCTGATAGTTATTTTGAAAATATATTTCATGTACAGAATTGACCTCTCTACAGATTTATCATAAGTATAGATAAGGTCTGAACCAATCACTTCGCGATATAAGTTAGCACTGCAATCATCTCCTATCATCGAATATTTTCTGCAACGATAGTAAATGTGAAAAAAACAGCTTAACTCTAAAACCAAACGATTTCGAATGTTTTTATCCTTTGCGCGTTTTAAACGCTTCATTTACCTTTCATCCTATCACAACATGTCACAGTGGGCTTTTCAACTAAGCTTTAGAGTACATAAATATTGAGAGCAAGCTTTACAAAAAATCGCTCCATATGCAACGCCAAATGTGCCTTTAAGTTAACCATTCAATGGGGCAACATGGAAACGACGTTTTACTGCTAATATTGATATAGTTTTGCGTGGGGATTGTGGCAAAACCCTCCACTATAGTGGAGGAGGCAGTGGACTGTAAAGGGCTGTTGATGATGATGATGATGATTGATTAGTTAATATGTTTAACTAGAATTTTAACCGTTAACAGTGGAAACTCTGCGCTGGATAATAACCACGACTTAGGGTCCTAGGAAGTATGTTATTAAATACAGCTTAAATAGGTAAACTGCAACCGTCTAACTACTAGATACTTAGATAACAATGGCATAAATCCATCTCAAAAGTTACATAAACTACTTACTAGTTTAGTGTAAACTTGTGTTGGTGATCTTTTTAAATAAAATGAAATTAAATGCGTCTAAATAACAATATGTATTTTTTTATTCTTTTTTAGTAAAAGTTGATATTTTTAAAAATATCCGTTTATTTTAATAAAGTTACAATATAATGCAACTTTATGTAACGATAGCGATCAATGATGAAATATATGATCATACAATGCGCCTAAGCGTATAATAGAATGATGACCAATGTAAATACGAGTTTATATTGTCGCCCACACTCGGCCCGAGCTTGACCTCGATGTCCTGCTCACTTAGCGAAGACAAAGGCCAGTAGCGATGACAAAGAGGTATACATACCACAGTATTATTAATTAAATGTTACGTTCCGTTATAATATAAGTATGTAGAGGGTCCCATACATTTCTATTGCATAACGTAACGTCTAATTTATACGATTTCAGAATTATAATTATAAGTCTAGTTATTTACTGAACGCTGCTATTAAAAGTTTAAGGGCGATATTGGTAATAAGATTTGGGCATACTCGTAAATCAAACAAGTTAATGAAGAACTCTATCTACCTATCTATTATACCTATGTAGCGAAAGATTTGATCATTAGCTTGATTTTTTGCAATTAACTCTTCACTAATATTTAATAAACTGATTTGATTAATAAAGCCCTTTTTAAATTACTTTTCCTATCTTAAACTCAATTCATTCATCCTGAAAGCATTTAAAATATTATCATTCCCATCTTAAACCAATGAAACCCGTAAAATTGGCGGAACAACATTTGCTTTTAATGTGGGGTGACGTCACAATCCATTGTGCCCAGACAATTAATCAGTTAAACCTCCACAAAGGCTCATTCTCCTGGCTATCTGATCGGCTGAATGGAGGCGGCTGACGACCGGAGTGAGCACTTGCCTATATTCCGGCGTAGCAACAGGAGAACAGCCACACCAGTACAAGGTACCTTAAGAGTAGACGCAGACCGTTGATTTTTAGTTGGCCGATAGTTGTGCCCGATTTTAAATTGTATAAAGAATCGGCCAAATCGAATCGGCGTAGTGTGCGCACTCCCGTACATGCCCATACTGATCAACTGCCCGACTAAACTATCGGCCGACGAAAAATCAACGGTGTGCGCCTACTCTAAAACTAAGGACCTAGTAATTGGTACCGAAAAATAGGATACTTGATGAATTCTCTTCGTAAGTTGATTGAATTGAAATGTCTTAAAATTAGGTAGGTATATCATCAATTTTAAGCTCATAAGTAGTTTATTATGCTAAAGTAAGCCTATCTAGGCTAGCCTACAGGGCAGAGGCCTCACCACAACTTTGAAATGGAAGGCCTGATACTTCAGTATCACATTTAATATTTCCAAAATCATCAAAATAGTGAACATAAATATATCTTTTTAAATTACTCGTTAAAACTACTAACGAATAAATCAATAAAATTGTCTTTTTTCCCACAAGAAACCAATTTGACATCATAACATGCGGTATGTTTTCGGGCAATATTGTACGAAGATGGCTGTTCTTTTTAGGCGGTGAATTGATTGGGACCTCCCTGCGATGAAGGCAGACTGTTCCGGTATCGATCACCCAGCTAATTAATTACAAAACCTTTAAGTTATGAACGGATTTTTGTGTCGAAAGTTCTTTAACTTTTAATTTAACTGACTGCCGAATTCTTTCAATTTAGTGTGAATTATGATCGTTCATAAAATGAACTGTATTAATAAAAACATGGAGAACTGTTTATTTTCAGCATCATTCAGCTGCTTTTCATCCTACTTGGTGTAGAGTATAGGTTTAATTATTTACAAATCATCCACCGTATCCTTTCATGCAGACGACATCATATCAAGCTGTTGCATGTAATAATAATAGCTTGTAAAATGTATGTAGTTAGTTAGGAGTCATGTACGTAACAAACAACATGTACTATCGGCAACAGTGTTAACTGCCCATTGCCAGTCATGTCATCTCGTTCTATCGCAAAGAATCGCCATTTGATTAGAGCGAGAGCAAAAACGCAAATGGATAGTTAACAGTGTGGCCGTGTGTACTGCGTACATTGTACATATACGAGTAGTCTAAAGTATTGTAGGTAGTAGGTACCTACTGCACTATCGATCCTGTGCTAAATCAATCCAAGTATGACCATTTCGTTTACTAAGGCTGAATTTAGTACATAGACGCTTTTTTTTTCATTCGTTGTTATTAATTATTTAGATCTTGATGTCATGTACTCGTAGCTTGACTTCGTGAAAAAGACCCGATTCCAAAAACAAATTACACGCATACAAAGTTACAGGTAGAGTTAGTTAATGCTAAAATTGTGTGCGACATTAACGTAAACTTAATTGAACTTCCAAATATAGCGATAAAGCTTTGAGTTTTCAACTTTTGTGTTACCAGCCTTCTTGGGAAGACATTATCTTAATGACAGGCTTGTTATCAAAGGAAACGCTAATGACAGAGTACAGTGTGACGTCCACGGCCGCACTTCGTTACGTATCTCGGCTGCTAATTTGAATGCTCAATGGTTTTCTCGCATCAACGAATTATGAAGGATATGTGGGTGAATAAATCCTGCTAATATTATAAATGCGAAAGTTTGTGTGGATGTCTGGATGTTTGTTACTCTTTCACGCAAAAACTACTAAACGGATTTTAATGAAACTTTACAGTACCTATTATTGTTTATAACCCAGAATAACATATAGGCTATAATTTATGACGATCTGTGACAAACTAAATTTCACGCGGGTGAAGCCGCGGGAAAAAGCTAGTATGGTAATATAGCTGCCTAAGAGGACTGTCCCGCAGTATAATGTACAATTGTACAGTTCAGCACGTCAGACTAAACATTATCTTCTAAACAACTGTCATCTAGGTTGTCTGGAAGATATAGCTTTATAGCGATAAGACCGCGTAAACTGGGCCGTATCTTTGTATATTTCTTTCTTTTTTTGTGTAGTGTAGAAAACGGGAAATATTATCCAAAATATTTTCACGATACATAGTTTTTATAGCACCGAACCAAATAGCTATAAGAATTAGGTACTAAGATTGGAACGGCTCCATTCAGGCGGACTTATCGCTAGGAAGCTGTCCCTTCCAGACAACTCGGGAAGAGGACAGCTGTTTGTAACAGATTAAAATGTTTGGAACAGTTCCATTTACGTCTTATCTTTAAAAGCAAACTCTTCCAAGTAACCCTCAGAGGCCAGTTCTCTGAAATAAAAGGGTTATTCAGTGAATCTATATCTATAAAAGCAAAAGGTCACTGATTGACTGACTAACTCATTACGAAATCTCAGAAACTAGAAGTGCTAGGAGTCTCAAATTTTGCATGGGGGGGGGGGGGGTTCTTTTTAGAACTTAGGTGCTTACTAAGACGGGATTTTACTAAATTCAACCCCTTAGGGGGCAAAACGGGATCCACACGTACGAAGTCGCGGGCGGCCGCTAGTATTCCCATAAATGTACATTTAATAGCAAGTTACAGATGACAGTACATTAAGTTAAACTATATGGAATCTTATGCAGTTGTGACAAGTGTTATTTTGCCACAAAAATATTTAATGTGATGTACTGTCAACTGGACTTCAACCTACTAAAGTACGAATCTCACCAAAGGATTTTTTACGCATGGCATTATTGTAGTAGTAGTAGGCAGTATTACAAGGCAGGTATTTGACCGCAATCGCACCTGGTGTAGTGAGATGCAGTCTAGGATGGTACATATCTGCCCTGTAAATGCCTATTCACTCTATTTTGAACCTTATACGTAGAACAATATGATTCATAATTACCTTTTTAAAAAAATAAAACCGACTTCAAATGCGTGAACACAAAAAAAAACTAAAAATTAAAAATACTGCGTATAAAAAAGTTCATCCCCAATTTTCCACCCTTAGGGGTGAAATATTTTCTTCAAATTCGCATGAAACCACCCTTTTGATAATACCTATTCAACAAAAAAATAATCGTTCAAATTGATTTATAATCGGCGGAGATATTGCGTATAAAAAAGTTCATCATCAATTTTCCCCCCTTGGGGGTTATTTTTTCTATTATTAAATTTAAATGGGACCACCCTTGAGGTATTACCTATACGCCGAAAAAAGATTTGTTCAAATCGGTTCATAATTGGGGGAGTTATCGCGTAACAAACATAGAAAAAGAAAAACATACGGGTCGAATTGAGAACCTCCTCCTTTTTTGAAGTCGGTTGAAAATTGGTTTGTCATTTTGTGGTAGGTAAATGTACCTACATTTAGCAAGATAAGTTTAGAACTAAACGGCTGAAAGGATGAAGACGAAGTTGGAGGTAATGAACCGCGATAAACGCAACTTAGTTACTTCAAAAAGAATGTATTTTTGCGAACGTCGCAAAACGAGTCTCGTCCAAAATCATACACATGAGTGAATCAAATAATGTCTTTAAGTCTAAATATATTGTCTCGAGATTTCGAAACCTTTTGATCAGCAGATAAAACACAATTTATTGTCTTGATTTTATATCGGAAACTAGCGGTCGCCCGCGAATTCGTACGCGTGGGTCACGTTTTACCCCCTTAGGGGTGGAGTTTCGTAAAATCATTTCTTAGCGGATGCCTACGTCATAGCATGCCAAATTTCAGCCCGATCCGTCCAGTGGTTTGGGCTGTGCGTTGATAGATCGCTATGTCAGTCAGTCAGTCACCTTTGAGTTATATACAGTGTGAGTCACGTTAAAGTGTACATATGAAAATAGATGAAACTAAACCTATTTTTATCGACAAAAAAGAGGTCAAAAAATTTTTGAGATTTTTTTTTTATTTTTTATAGAATTTTTTTTCTTCCAATTACTTATTGTAAAGAAAACGTAATAACTTTTAAACTAAGCGGTATATCCTGATAAAATAAAAACAGTAATAATGCTAAATAACAGGCGATACTAAAAAAATACATAAAATACACAAAAAAGGCCAACAAATAATAAAAAATGATACTTTTTGAAAAAAATCTGCTTAAAAATTCGTGTTTTTTTGGTTATTTGATAAATTTCTCCAAAAAATGCCCCTATAACCGGTAGTTTTTATTACTTTGTATTATTCTCTATCGTATTACCTTCGTAAAACCAAAAATCGCATGTCTCTATCCCTATCACAACGTTTGCAATGATCGTTTGAACTAAGCCTCTCCGAGCGCGCCATTCAACGCTTCGTTAACAACAAAACTGAAAATGGCTCTAGATTTGTAATTTTGATAAAGACAAGTTAGATTTCAAATAAAAACAAAAGATTTCGAAGTAAAATAAGCATTTTAGTTAAAATTAAAATTGTCTCTACCTGTAGCGGAGAATAATGTTGTGGCAGGCCTTTGTTCAAACGATCATAGCAAATGTTGTGATAGGGATAGAGACATGCGATTTTTGGTTTTACAAAGATAATACGATAGAGAATAATAGAAAGTAATAAAAACCACCGATTATAGGGGCATTTTTTGGAGAAATTTATCAAATAACCAAAAAAACACGAATTTTTAAGCAGATTTTTTTCAAAAAGTATCTTTTTTTATTATTTGTTGGCATTTTTAGTGTATTTTATGTATTATTTTAGTATCGCCTATTATTTAGCATTATTACTGTTTTTATTTTATCAGGATATACCGCTTAGTTTAAAAGTTATTACGTTTTCTTTACAACAAGTAATTGGAAGAAAAAAAATTCTATAAAAAATTTAAAAAAAATCTCAAAAATTTTTTGACCTCTTTTTTGTCGATAAAAATAGGTCTAGTTTCATCTATTTTCATATGTACACTTTAACGTGACTCACACTGTATATTTAGAAGATTACGCACTCATATCTTTCGCAGTTAGAAAGTTACAGTATCATACACTATTCATCTCCATTAGTATAGAGATATTTCCGCAACTTCGTACGCGTGAAAATGGTTTGCAATTTTTTCCCGTTTTTGCAACATTTTTCATCTGCTGCTGTTGCTCGCAGCATGACGTTATATAGCCTATACTTTCCTCGATAAAAAGAACTATCCAACATAAAAAGAATACTTGTATCGATTCGAACCAGTAGTTCTTAAAATTCAACCAAACTAACAAAAAAAAAACAAAGTATAAAGCCAAAGACTTAAGAATGTTACTTAAAAATCTTTGTGTAAAATATTAATGCTTTAGATGGATACCTATTATGCTTCATCTATTCGCTACTAATACCTATTTGTTGTAAATTGATGTTCTAAACTGTGAAATTTTCAAACTTAAACGAGTTTAAAACTGTATTAAAACATAAAAACCACGCGATGGCTGAAACCCGGCGATAAGTTTTTATTAACTGCTACGGGCTACGAGGATGCTACGAACGGCTACGAAGTTTACATTCGTGTAGCTGTCTACGGATCGTAGCGCGCTACGAAATTCCGTAGCGGGTAGTCTGTAATATTAGTTCTGGTCATAGAGATGTCAACTAATGCGCTGAGTTCGAAACTCAGTGTCGCATTAGTAATTCACACTCACAAAGTAATCAAAATATGTGCTCATTATCCACTGCGGTATCAATACTCAACGTTCGAATAATCTTTATTACTACCACAGAATAATAATAAGTACTACGTACAGAAGTTTTACTTCGCGAAGATATTTAAAAAAATGTATGCTCAATGTCATTAACAAAATGGTGTAATTTAGCCTGTCACAAGAGTCAAGCACCATTTTGTTGACAAACGTCAGTGATCGGCACTGCGCCGAAACTATAGGGCTGACTTCGGTAAAATGATGTGACGTGAGGTGCCAAAGTGCGGAAAATTGCGGAGGAAATACATGATTTAGCATGAATTATCATGAATAATATTAACTACTTATTAACCTCTCAGTGTCTTGAGGCAACTTAAAAAAGTACATTCTGTGTTATTATTATTATTTAAGTAGTTAAATACTGCATAGTATTTAGTACACCATTTTCTTTATTTTCTTCCATCATACACAAGAATACGCGTGCGTGAGTCAATGTTCGCTCGTATGTGAGGCCTTGTCGAATAGTATCCTGTAGGTGGGCCATCGTGCGTGTTTTGTTTTCGATGTAAACTCGCGGAGATGAACAGGCCTGGTACTACGCAAGCAATGTAAACAGTTTACATTATGACGTCTGCAGCAATGTGTTCTGTTTTTGGGCATATTGCTGCGACACCGGCCCCGCCCCCTTGTCACATCTCCCTTTAGTTTCTGTGATCTGTGGTTAGATCAAAGAAAGGTTAATGCAATGCAATAAATGATTTGATTTGATTTGATTTGAAAGGTCAATATTTATTGAGAGATCTAATAACACTCAAAACAAATTTCTGAATTGTATACTCCGACAGTTATTTAATAATTTATTGTTTTGCATTCTGTCACTTAGGCAACGTTATTGTTATCCAACATTCTGTGCATGTCGTGGCAACCTTTAATTAAGGCAACACCTTAGCTTAATTTATTTATAAGGATACTGTGAATGTATGGTGTATGGTTTGTTGGTTGTCCTTAAATAAATAAATAAATAAACACAATTTTCTTTAATAGCTTAAAAAATATACGTCACCGATCTATGCTTTATGCATACAAGAATTCGGAAGATTTAAATGCATTTGCATAAAAAAAAACTTATATTTTACGTACTCCTTAAAATGCATTTGAATTCTCTTCCCAACATCGATTCTGTTTGTCTATTCAGGTCGAGGAAAAGTTTTAAAAGCACATTTGCAAATGCCTCGCGATGAGTTTTATGTTCTTAACTTGCAGAGTGGCGAACATGTACATTTATGTGTACATATTTATTATGTCTTATATGAAACTAAAGAAAATTATTCAGTAGGCGTTCTATTTAATGGTCAATGCTTAAAATTAATGAAGCAATAACTTCTACGGAATATTATGATTCTGATAGTAGTGGCTCGACTTCTTAAGCATAATTTGGTTTCCTTTCTGTATGTATGTTTGTCATACTCAGACTCTTATTGATACAACTCAGAACTCCATTATGGTTTAATTTTAATAGTTTGGACCAATCAGAGGTGGAATTGTTTAAAGCAATCGTAATCATTTGACAGATCATAACGTACGATAGAGTCAGTTAAACAAAGCGTTTGACAGAATAATCGTACGTTATGAACTGTCAAATGATTACGATTGCTTTACACGATTCCACCTCTGACTTGTATCTACTTTTTCAAATTCAATATGTTACAGATCGTTATAGATTATAAGCCTTTAAGTCATTCCGATGTAATAAACAATAATAGGTATTGTAAAGTTCACCAACATCCGTTCAGTAGGTTTGCATAAAAGAGTAATCTATCAGTCCAGTATTAAGCAAACATCCATTCACCCTCACAAAATATCACATCTGTAATAGTGTGACGTAATAATCCAGGCTTTAGTGGTCAATGAGCCTTTACCCGTCCGTATTTTAGCCGGAAGTAGGGTTGCCATCCGTCCGGGTTTCCCCGGATTTGTCCCAGTTTAGTGGGCGACCGGGAAGCGTCCGGGCGTTTCACTTGTGCCTGGGCTTAAGAATTTCAAATCTTATGGACTCACATCAAGTCCACTGACAGCCTTATTCACGTAACAAAACTTCAACGACAACAAAACACTGTACGGCTATCACGAAAAACTTTCGAGTTCGAATCGTTTGCGTATTCGAATCGCCATCAAAAAAATTTAGTACGAAAACTAGAACAGCGCCCTTGTGAACGTGTCGTGAAGTGAATTTACTATGAGAAATGGTTGCACGAAACTTATTTTGAGAATCAAAATTGTCACGTTATCGTTTTATTCGAAGATTGAGTATCGAATTTCGTCGAATACGCAAACGATTCGAACTCGAAAGTTGTTCATGCTAGAGGTACTGAGTTGCGATGCTATCGAGTAATCGTTCGATCAAAATGATCCCTGTGAATATGGATTTAGAACTGTTTTTCAATGGGACGACTACAGCGAGATCTTGACTGTCAAAATACGTGAATTAGGCCACTGGACGGTGTCGACGGCTTATTGCATAAGAATCATGTGGACGACTCATGTCGACGGGTTGGTGGATTTGGTGTAAATCCGGGGTTGTCACGCGTGGTGTCCTGGTCGCCAAATTCAAATTCATTTATTTCACAGAAATACACGACAATTAGATATTTGTTATCTTTCTTCTTTCTTTTTCATCCAAATGACGTCCACTGCTGGACAAAGGCCTCCCCCACGGTTTTCCACAACGAACGGTCCTGCGCTGCCCGCATCCAGGCTCTTCCCGCGACCTTTACCAGATCGACGGTCCACCTAGTAGGAGGCCTGCCCACGCTACGTCTTCCAGCCCGTGGTCGCCACTCGAGAACTTTCCTACCCCAACGGCCATAGTCTCTGCGAGCTATGTGCCCCGCCCACTGCCACTTGATTTTAGCAATTCTGCGAGCTATGTCGGTTACTTTGGTTCTCCTGCGGATCTCCTCATTTCTGATTCGATCACGCAGGGAAACTCCGAGCATAGACCGCTCCATCGCCCTTTGGGTGACCTTGAGCCTTCTTATGAGGCCCATAGTAAGCGACCACGTCTCAGATCCGTATATCATCACTGGCAACACGCATTGGTCAAATATTTTCGACTTGAGACACTGCGGTATTTCGGACGTGAGTATATGGCGAAGCTTCCCGAACGCTGCCCATCCGAGTTGGATTCGACGATTGACCTCTTTCTCGAAGTTGAAACTACCTAACTGATATTTGTTATACTTAATAAAAATGTATATACTTAATACAAAGGGCTTAGCAGGATAGTCTTGGAAAAAGTTCCCCCAAAGCCTGAAACTTGAAACTGTGGTCAAACGATACTTTGTATAAAGATAGTATATTGTGCAAAATTTCCTTTGGTAGTCTCATCACATTTTTTTTAAATGAGTGCCAACATTCAACCTACGTAATCCCACAGTTTTGTCTATCTAGCTAAGTTGTAACATAGCTTAATTAATTATAAATAAAACTCTTAGGCCATATTTTTGGATATGGCAACCCTAGTCGGAAGCATGACGTAACCGTTTCCATCCCACAAGCCGCGCTCGATACCAACTTTTCATGCAACATCGGGCTGGTATTGTCCATCGAATAAATATGTTGGCTAGTTTAAATTGAAATTTGAGAAGCGTTGGGTACGAGTTTTGGTTGAAAGTTTGTATGTATAATAATACTACATGAAATGTAATTACGTAATAGCCTACGTCACCTCTTGATATTGAAGTGAAGGATTTAGGAAGACAGCTTTTCGCCCCAGGAAATTCTCTCCTTATTGTACCTCTCGCGAGAAATGAAGTACATGACTGATGGAAAACATCTTTGTAACGAAAATAAAATAAGCCTTGATATAAATATTTTTAGAATTCATTTATTTTCAGTTTAACTTTCATATTATTCACAAAATTTGCCACTACAGTTTGCCAATATGTCATATGGTATCAATTACCATGCCACATTAATTGCCTTTTGTTTGGTATAACATGATGCATGAATTTGTTTATTGTTTAAACATATCTACGAGTACATTTATCGTCATCATTTCAGCCACAGGACGTCCACTGCTGAACATAGGCCTCCCCCAATGACTTCCACATCGCACGGTTGGTAGCGGCCTGCATCCAGCGCCTTCCTGCTACTTTTATCAGGTCGTCGGTCCACCTTGTGGGTGGACGTCCCACGCCACGAGTACATTATATTACTGCATATTGGATACAGACTGGCTGACTTTGTTCAGTTATTTTCCCGGAATATTTTTATTATTCTAACTAGTCGTTGGTTTTGTTTAATAAATAAATAGAACGAAAGATTGCCATAGATGGGGAGAGGGTTAAGAACGATTGCCTACGCCTACAGCGTAGGCGGCGCCCTTCGTATCATAACGGCACCGGGAGACACCGAGGGTTTAAGTGGGTAGTCGCGGCGTGTGTAAGGAGTAATGTGACTTGCCTTAATGTTAGTTCAATTGTATTATAAAGCTGTTGCATGTTACTTTAACCGTAATTATAACCGGTGTTTTTGCATGGATTTTGACAGACTTTTGATGTTTGTAAGTAAGATGGTGCAACGAGTTTTACGGTGTTTTTAATATCGTGCGGATTTCATTACGGACGCGGGATTGCCCCACATGCGACCTGCATGTTTCGTTCGTTCGTTTCAGCCGAAAGACGTCCACTGCTGGGACAAAGGCCTCCCCCAAGGATTTCCACAAAGACCGGTCCTGCGCCGCTTGCATCCAGGTACCTCCCGCGACCTTCACCAGATCGTCGGTCCACCTAGTGGGAGGCCTGCCCACGCTACGTCTTCCAGCTCGTGGTCGCCACTCAAGAACTTTCCTGCCCCAATATTAAAAAGAACCCTAACTAGGCGACATATGTCCATTTTCATCAACAATCCCTAATTTTTAAGTGACCCCTTTGTAAACAAAATTCCTGATGTGTTACCTACCATAGAGGTTACTTAAAAATTTGTGATTGCTGGTGAAAACGAGCATTACACTAACAATCAAAGTGAAATGAAGACTGAGCAGATATAATATGATTCGCTTTCAGAGATTCATAAATTTGAGTATTCATTTCCTTTTGTTACGTAATACATACAAATACAGAGTGAGGGCCGTTTGTCATCAAAGAGACAAGGCCAAGGCCAACTGTTTCCACAAAAGCTGAGGGGAAACGAGGCGTGTAAATAATGAAATTATATTGGTTGCTTTTAACACGTGTCGTTTCCTCTCGTATTTTCCTCACTTTCGTGGAAAATTGCCCTTAAATCTACCTAACAACGCTTGACGTTTATAAAGTTAAACGGTTATATTGAGATATTATGAGATGGAGGTCTTATTAATAGTTGTGATGGCCGACTCAAGGTTCTGAGAATGAAACTTGGGTGTCTCGCTAATTGTCACTTTGCAGCTTGATAATCCCTATCACTACTAATATTATAAATGCGAAAGTAACTCTGTCTGTCTGTCTCGCTTTCAGGCCTAAACCACTAAACCAATTTTGATGAAAGGCATAGAGATAGTTTGAGTCCCGGGAAAAGACATAGGATAGTTTTTATAATTTGAAAAAGTTTTTCTGTTCAGACTAAATTCCATGTGGGCGAAGCTGCGGGCGGTCGCTAGTCCAAAATGTGAAACAATGAGTAACTAACATGCTTTACCAAAGAACTCATTAAGGTAGAGTTACATGTGCTCATTATTAGCAGAAAGCATGCCACGATATAACAATTGCTATTATAATATAATAGTAGCATGATGTGTCGAAACATGGATAATCATGAGCATACTCATTCGAGTTGTTTGAGCACGCAAGTGTTAAACATGCTATAAGTGAGCCCATATATTGTGAAGTGGTGGTAGGGCAAGTTATTTTTGGGATTGGGACGTGTATATGCCCTGGAAAGGGCCCATGAACTGAATAAAATATTTGAATTTGAATTTAAGCATGACATTTTATGGAAAGATAAAATGTCCTTTGCCTGCCGTGGAAGTTTTAAACTAATGCACGCCACACATCTAAAGATAAAGTAGTCCTTCCAAACTGGTGTTCGTATAAGTTTGAGATTGCGACCTATCGATCGATAACCGTAGTTGAAATTCCAAAGTAACTTTCGAAGACAAACTAAGCAATATTGAACCGTATGTTACCGTAATACTCAATTTCCACCAAGGCGGAGCAGGGCGGAGCGTAGAAGTGTCAAATAATCAAACAATTCATTATTTCCACTTCTCCTCTCCGCTTTAATTCAAAAAAAATTTACAGCCCGGGTTGCCAGTTCTTGTCCGGCCAAATATTGTCTTGTTCGGCCTGTTTACTGTTACAGCCTTTTGTTAGGCTTTTATGGCCACATACAGAGTCACAGAATAATATCAAGCGCACGGCATCGTTGCTGGGCAACCGATGATGATAATACTCACTCGTGAGCTATGACACGCTTGATTGCACGGTTGATTTACATGTCTGGCTTTTAGGGTAAAATGTCCGGCCAATGAAGCACAGAGTCCAGCTTTTGTGTTTTTGAACCTGGCAACCCTAAGTCCGATACTTCTCCGCTCTGCTCCGATCCACATTGGAGGAAGCCGGACCTTATGGCCTGGTAGATTCTACAATTACTTTACTACAACAAAGTAATTAAAAGTTACATCACCTTTGTTTACTGTCCCTTTTACTGTAATTACTTTGATAGTAATCTAGTGTAAGCACGGACGCTGACCAAAGTAATCTTTATGTAAGTTGAAATAGATGCTATTTTTCTTTGATTCTAACAATAACGTCGAATGTACTGTCTTCTGTTCCTACCTTAAATTAATTACACCACACAAATGAAATAACAAAGAAAAATAAGTCATTATATTGATTTATTTTGTACTATCGGCAACAGTGTTAACTGCCCATTGCCAGTCATGTCATCTCGTTCTATCGCAAAGAATTTCCATTTGATTAGAGCGAGAGCAAAAACGGAAATGGATAGTTAACAGTGTGGCCGTGTGTACTTACTTACTTAGTAACAAAAGTTTACCTACATGACGTGTCAGACAAATAATGCCCGTTTTCACCATCAATCCCTAATTTTTAAGTGACCCCTATGACAACAAAATTCCTGTTAAGTGTTATCATAGGGGTCACTTAAAAATTAGGGATTTATGGTGAAAACGGGCATAATGTCTACCATGACCATTTTAATGTTAATAACTCAATAGATTCACAATCCGCTCTTATTGTAAAAAATGCTGGCATCATGTGCTGGTTTTCTTTATTCAATCCTAATCCAAATTCGTCCGTCAACTGTCAAATTTAAATTAATATGTTTTGGTCAAAATATATGCGGTATTGGATATTTAAACATTAAAGGATTGAATATGGGAAACGGGCGAGCACCTCATCCAATCCAATTTCATTCAATGACTTTTCGGAACTTTCTTCGGGTCGTCCGTCTATTGGGCGTGACCACGCGAGGTCACTCCATAAATATACATGAATTAACCTTTTCACTCAAACTTTTTGTCCACCATGGTAGTCAAACTTGAACGTACTCCCTGAAAGTATACAGGGTATTAGGTAAATGGGTATATGAGCCGACACTAGCCCATGTTAACATGGTCATATAAATGGTATGGTGAAGTCAGAAAATTGATATCTTCATTTTAATTATTTTAATTTTCATACAAATCGGATTTTATAAAATTTATTTTGTATGAAAATTAAAAAAAATAAAATCATGATATCAAATTTCTGACTTCACCATACCATTTATATGCCTATGTTAACATGGGCTAGTGTCGGCTCATATACCCATTTACCTAACACCCTGTATAGGCCATTTACCACCAGACCAAACAGCCGTCTTCAATCTGCCGCTTAACTTTAATTTCACAGTTAAAAGCTCCATTAAGCTCTAAAAGCGTCGAATGAATACTGTATGAGACGGGATTGTTGTCATTACACGGTGTATTACTCTGATTTAATTGCTGAAATAAGAATGGAACTTTTTCAGGGATTAAAGCTTTTAACGCCTAGAGAAGTTATGAAAGGTCAAACGTCAAATTATACATTTTTATTGTAAAACAGCTGATAATACAACTACTTGTAATTTTGGTTAACACTATGTTAGTAAAGTTAGTCAATGTCAAAGTTAGATAATGATCTTAGAAATGTAATAAATGCGATTTTGTGTAATTTTTTTAGTGTAATGTGCTATCGATTTGCCATTTACCGACCTATCGATAAGAGAGCGACACAAAATGGTAAATGGCGTTACCATTACATTATAAGCTACTCTATTTGAATGGTAGGAGGAATGAGGAGTTGCGCTTGAGATAAGATAAGACTTTCAAGTTTCGCGTGTCTATTTCGTATATTAAACTAACTGTACACGCGAATTCGTACGCGTGAAAGTAGTTTGAAAAATATTTCCCTTTTTTTGCAACATTTTTCTTTACTGCTCCACCCCTATTGGCAACAGGGTGATGTTAATAGTCTTAAGCCTTCCTCGATAAATGATCTATCCAACTCAAAAAAAATTTATTCATATCGGACTAGCAGTTCCTGAGATTACCGCGTTCATACAATATTAGTACAGATCATCAAACAAATTCTAAATCGAATAGAATATAATGTTACATCTACGACAATCGTTTTGGGCAGTAAAAGAAGGATATTGCAGCAATAAAGTTCAATTTGAGCAGGCGACAGTTAACGGCATCATTTGGCTTTTGGACAACTGCGAATAGAGTCTATGATGCAAGATTGTCGTCATTACTCGTGGTTATTAGAGTCGTTTTAGAATCATCTATGTATCAATAAGACGGTTAGAATAAAAATGTGTGATGGTGACACAACACCGCGGGCGAGCTTTGGTTACCCATAATAACTTCAAATTACTTATTAAGTTTGTGAACCAAAACCTTCGTGTGCCTCGTGGCATATTTAATCCTCTCGCTTACTAGATAATTTGTTGATATAATTAATCAACGACCTAGTGAGGAATATTTCAATCAACACAACCAGTCTTGAAATAATAGTAGTATTTGTGTTCCATCAATTCGTAGAAACTTAGATTGAATATATCTAGTTATCGACGCCGTAGAGGGAAACTCACTCTAAAGCGAGGTTATAATGTATAATTAATTTCAAAATAATTCGAAGTCTACAGAACTGTCGTAACTAAAATGATCAGAAGATTGCAGCAATAAAGCTTAATTTTCCCTGGCAACATTTATCGCCCCTGTCATTAGGGAGTCTTTATACTATACGAGCTTTGAGTCGGGTTGGCTGGCCTCATTCTACGGAGTAATATTATGACGCCTACTCGCCTAAATAACTTTTATTCAATAAAACTATCCATTCGGCTTCATGTAAGAAAAATATCTACAAATACATAATAATATTCTATTTTCTAAATAGGTCCAATGGAGCACCGCTTGACAATGTTCGAGATGAAAGATTTAAGTAAAGTAAGAATAAGTGGCTCGCGATGACTTCCTGTTACACTTAGGCTGGGTTGCGCCATCTTACTTTAACTTTGACAAACGTCTAAAATCTATCAAAATCCATACAAAAAGCACCGTAACTTTAACGATATAAAGTTACGGTCAAAGTTAGGTGGTAGAACTCAGCCTTAGAAGTTAATTTTATATTTTGTACATATTTTACGCAAATAAAGACGAACTCATTTCATTTCTTTTTTTGCAGTATTTTTATGAATTCCGATCTGTGTATTAGAATTATTTGAAACACGATATTGTAATCGAAATATCTCATAGAGGAATAAAGATAATATGGCACAAAAATTATTATAAAAAAAGCCTAACGTCTTTATGCTCCAAGTTAAAGGTCAAATGTCGACGCTCCAGACCGGGTCGCATCCAATGATGGCTCATATAGTCTAACTAGCTGTGCCCGCGACTTCGTACGCGTGAAAACCCGTTTTCGCAACATTTTTCATCGTTGCTCTGCTCCTATTGATCGTAGCGTGATGTTGTATAGCTTATAGCTTTCCTCGATAAATGGGCTATCTAAAACTGAAAGAATTTTTCAAATCGGACCAGTTGTTCCGGAGATTAGCGCGTTCAAGTAAACAAACTCTTCAGCTTTATAATATTAGTATAGATACGAGCTTTTAAAGCCCACAAAAGAAGAAGATTGCCGCAATAAAGCTTATTTACCCCAGCAACATTTAACGCCTCTATCATTATGAAGCTTTGACTCTCATATAAAAGTTAAAATACTTCAAAACTCGTTAATGCAATACAATTATAGAATGTTTCAATTTATATTCAGTCTGCGTTGTTCTGATATCGAACACAATTCATAGAAACGTATCCAGTTTCAATACACTAGGACACCCACACTCTGGCTTTTAGGTACAGTTCCCCACAAAAATATACGGTACATGTGTTGACAAATATAAATCCACGCCCATGAACTCAGGGGCTGTAACAAACAAGGCGTGAAGCCGTTTTACATAACCCATTTCTCGGTTTTGTTGTGCAAATGGGATAACCTACTCAACATGCGTATACCGATCGAGTACCGAGTGACAACGACGCACTGGCAAAAATCACTGTTACTAGGTAACATAAATAAAATAAATGAATAAATTTCCCTGGACATTTAACACTACGCTTCTAGTCCCAAACTAAGCAAAGCTTGTACTATGGGTATTAGACAACGGATATAAACATACTTAACACATTGGACGCCACGCGGCTCACCGATGAGCCTCGAACAATACAATTTCCATTATGTCTAGCGTCTCGGCGTTCAATGACTTAAATACTTTTTTTTGTAAATACATACATAATATTATACATAGTAACACCCAGCCCCATCACAGAAATTAAAATTCATCATTTCAATTTCTGCCCGGCCGGGAATCGAACCCGGGACCTCTCGGAATAGTTATAATAACCGTTCCGAACCACTGCACCAAACGGCCGACTAACAAATGAGACATTTTACTGTACTTTTCCTGATTTTTAAAAGGTTGATACGGCAACCAATATTGGGTCGTATTAAGTGCCCTAAAAAGGACCTAAATACTAATAGAGTATTTGAATTGTCTACAAAATAATGTTTGAGGCTTTATTTAATTACTTCTATTCATAGCCAAAATGACAGCCGACGAAATACCTCTCTTACTAGAACTGCGCAGATTTTCGCACATCTTTCTTAAGATGACTGTACATGTTTTATGCAACGTCCCCACCACCCACCACCCCCCACGTTTGAAGCGGAACAAAGATTCTAATAATATCCAGTCCCGGCGCCAACAAATATTACGAGTAAAACAGAACTGCAGTTCGCTTTCAAACTCCTGAAAACAAGTCATTCTGAGCTTAACAGAAAATATTGTTAGCTTTTTAAAGCGCTTTTAAAAGCGCTGCTAATTTTCAGCTGCACAAATACCTAGTAATAAATTAACTATACAATACAGTGGCAATTCGCAGTGGTAACCCGTGTGGTTCGGGCAGAATATGTAGAATAGAGTCACTCTTTCTCTTCCCGTAGATGTCGTAAAAGGACAAATAAGCGAACATCAGGCCTCCCCAACTCGTCTGGCCAGTGCGGAAAATGAAGGCAAAAAACTCAATTTACCTCTGTTAAATTAGAGAGGGTCGTTGCTCTTGCAGCGAAGACTAAATCACCTGATGGTGATGATGATGATGAAATACCTAATAACAACCCGACTGAGTGTACACTCAATGTACTTATTAAACAATTCATTGTCTTGTTAGTGTGCAAATTGATGTGGGACGTGATCTATCTGTGAGCACGTGTTCACTAAACCTAACATAGCTATTATTCTAGCTCTAGTGGTATCTTGAAATGTCAATAGCAACTGTGCACTTTGCATAGGGCGTGGGTGAAGTGAAAATAGACTCACTGAACTGAAAAATAGATTTTCAGGCTATTGGAAACATTTTGTGGAAATAAAAAAGCGATCAGAGTGGTTACTGAATATAAATTCTGCTCTATTCGAATTAATGCTGCCCACAATCACGGTTAGTTCATCCAATCAAAAATTGTCTCATCAAAGCGGATAAATCAGTGTTTTAATAACATACAAATCAGAGGGTAGATCGTTTTGTCAGTTAAATTGGTTCGGTACGTATAGTTTTAAAGTCGAGTTCTGTGAAAATTAATGGATTAAAAATTTTATTTATTACTTGCTTTTGCCCGCGGCTTCACCCGTGTGAAATTTATTCTGTCACAGATCGTCATACTATTATATTATCTGTGATATTAGTAAGATATTGAACGATACGAGTGTTTTTTTTTATGCTAGACAAGTCAGGTATTTGACCGCAATCGCACCTGGTGTTAAGTGAGATGCAGTCTAGGATGGTACATATAGAGTGTGGTGAAAAGATAGTGCGAAAGCATCGACAAGACGGTTTATAGATTCTGCTTGATCAAAGAGCTATTTGGTGTTAATGGTGTTTATTTTAAAACATCTATTCTTTCCATTTATGAGTTTCTCGAATTTACTGAGCCGTAATTATATTCTTACAATGTTAAAAACTTATCAGTGAAATAAATTGAAAAATAGGTCTAATCAAGTCTAGTGCTCCCAAACATACTCTGACAGAGATGTTTGTCTCCACAATATTAATTATCTTGATAATTAAAAGCTGCAAACCCCTCATTAATAACTCCGCAGCTTCGTGGCTGTTGGCTAATCCTCCGATTAACTCACAGCTGTCCGCTATTTGTCAGCGTGTACAGCCTTGCTAAATATTTATTTTAGTTCGGCTGTCAAAGGCTTTGACGGGTTAAAAATGAAAATGATATATGATATCTATCTACAGAAACAAAACCTACACACAATCTTTAATGTGACATGCCTCTGTACGTAGACTATTTTTATTATTTTGGCATCATAAAGACTTTCTCGAAATTGCTTTAGAAATTGTTTGATATTTAGATATAAAGTACTATTGAATATTGAGTTTTTTATTAAAAGACTCTACAAATTACTCAACTCTGTACCTACTATTGTAATGTACTCTGTACTAGGTATAATAACAACAAACATCTCTATTAAGTCTTACAGTGCGCGTGGATGCACAGCGTGATACACGAACCAATCACAGAGCTCTATTCAATGCTGTGCGTTCGATTTGCTGCTTCACTTAAGCATGCATCGATGTGAATACGGGCGTGATATCATTAATTACTATACGATCACGACTGCGTAGGCACAAATGTCCACCCGTCACGCAAACATTTTCCAAGATGAAAGCTTTCCAAAATAACGACCTCTTTCCAGGAATCGTCCCCAACCTGCGGGAATTCCATCCCAATTCCAGATGCCTCGTTACGAAAATCCCAGTCGTTAATTCAAGATAATCAAACTGATTAAACCTTATACTTGGAACTAAAGCTTGATAGACATAATGTAACCATAAAGCCATTTGAAGAAGGGTAAGTACCTAGACTTAGTGGAATTCGTTTTAGGTGGCGAGCATTCGTTGCCTATAATTATTGAAGGTTGCTCGCTTGTTCAAAGTAAGAGTTAAATGAGTCTGTAAATAGGCTTTTAAAAAGCTTTTAAAAACTACTTCAGGGCATTAAGGTGAATCCATTACTGAGAAGGAGCGCAAGAAAACTTACTGATATTGTCAGCCTCTTATTCGACATTGTGCTTACCATGAGTTTACATTAGGTGTGCTCGTGCAAATGTAAATAAGATTGTACAGCGCCCCTATAGCGGCTACTTTCAACTATAATATTCATCGATTTTTTATACATTCTCTAGCGAGCACACCTAACGTAAACTCGTGGTAAGCACACACTTATTCGAGTGACGCGGCGCCACATTTTTCCACTTCAAAACCATTTTTACCCGACTACGGCAAAGCAAAAGGAGGGTTATGATTTTGACAGGCTATGTATGTATGTATGTATGTTCATGTGTACCCTCGTAACTTCTAAACTACTTATCAGAATTCGACAAATGACATATCATTAGAAGCGTCTTAATTGTCCGCTGGTTATAGGCTATATGGGGTTTCACAAAATCTAATGTGGCGCCCTCTAACGGACAAAACATACAGAGTAAAAAAATAAAGTTAAGATAAATATGCCGTGTTTGGTATCATTTGAAAGCGCTTTACTTGTACATTATGAATATATATATATTACTAGCGTTTGCTCGTGACTTTACCTGTATTCATGGGCTAATTGCATATAATTCACATCTTTTCGTTCATAGCTTCTTTGCTACTTATTAGTTCATCAATTTAACTTTTGTTAATATTATGCGCCACAAATACACTTTATCACCAAAACAGTACAAATAATAAAAAGTAAAAAAAACTAAAACCCAACTACGACAAAAAACGACGCTGAAAAAGTATAAAACAAGATTTTCAGAATACAAAACTTAACAAAGTTGCTAATGTAGTTGCATAGTAATTTTCATGTTTGGAAAGGCGTAGTCACACGTTACATATACCTACCTACCGTAGCACTTTAGCAACGTGTGACTGCGGTTTTCCAAACATGAAAATTACTATGCAACTACATTAGCAACTTTGTTAAGTTTTGTATTCTGAAAATCTTGTTTTATACTTTTTCAGCGTCGTTTTTTGTCGTAGTTGGGTTTTAGTTTTTTTTACTTTTTTTCACTAAGATGTTTTTAATGTGCTTTAAAGTAAAGACAGTTATTTGTATTTAGGGAGCACAAACTTGTCGCAAATACTTACGACGTGCTCTCTAAAACTGTCGTTTCGCGAAAGTATGTGCTTACATAACACGCGCTCGTAGCGAATGCTCGCACATCAAATTACAAAAGCAAATGCCCTAGATGAGTACCCTCCTCAACCTCATTGAGAAATTACCCAAATTCTGTAGTCTATCCCAAAACACTTGGAATGCAATTTGAAGGGATGTTTCAACCCTAATCACCGGAGATCAAAATGTTATTTTATTTTGAGTGTAACCTGCCCATAATACAGGGTGTTTGCGAACATTTACATACATTATTGTGTTTATCTTTGCAATTACGAGACAACGCATAGTATTAAGTCAATATGGCCAGTGATTGAAGTGTTTGACCCATCTTGACCCATCTATCTATAATTTAAACTCTGAATCTAAAAAAAGGATAGTACGAGTACATGTACGTTTAGTGTAAAAGGATAGGTAGGTAGGACGTGGGACTCACCCAGTAAGAACCACTTCTTAGGTACCTGATTACCTGTAGTAGGTTCCATGGATAAACTTGCCAATGTTGGTAAAGAATGATTGATCACAATACAACTTTCTGCTTAGAACTATGGGTTCCATCGATCATAAGTGTCAAATAATAATGGACAAAGGGTGTAATGACCTCCTGCATGTTTACTTTATAGAGGTAGTCAAAGATAGGTCAGCAGAAACTTATGAACTCGAAGAACGGTCAGTGCTCCATTTTATTCGCCCTACCTGGAAACGAGCGTGTTTTATTCCCTTTTTGATTGACTCATCTGAGAATCTTTTCTTTCAAAGATACCTTCTCCATTTTAAGAACTAGAGTGAAATGCAGAGATTTACTTACCTTCATTTATTTATTGCTAAATGTATCTGTAGTAGATATTTTTTCATGTAAGACAAGGCAGATATTTGACCGCAATAGCACCTGGTGTTAAGTGAGATGCAGTCTAGGATGGTACATTATCTGCCCTGGACAAACAGCAGCAGGCAGCAAATTCCAGTCCCTATAGTTGTTCGCATTATAAAAGATAGTATCTCAGGTGAAGGTAATAAATAATATGCATTATTATTAGTAAGCTTTTCCATTTAGTTTTCACTATAGCACAGTAACCTAGTAGTTTGCCTTATCCCTCGCGTTGATAAGAAATCTACCACAAGAATATTAACATTAAACTTTGAAGGACAAAAACCGGCCTTAGAGAGTAATAAAATTGGAACATAATGAAAGAAGTTTTTGAATCAAATATTCGAAAGAAATGCGATCATTATTCTTTATTTCCAACTTGATCGTAAATGTTTTCAAAGCCGGAATGATTTATGCGTAGTAAAAAGTGAGTAAATAAACTGAAATCCTGTGAAGTGCTCCAATCTTTTCAGTCAAACGACGGAATAAAAGAAGCCTTTCGCATTAAGATAAAAAGCTCAGCGCAAAAGTGGAAAACTTAGATTGGGAATAAAAACCCTCACTAGGGTCAATAAATGTTTCGTGAGCCCTACTGATAGATACCTATGTCAGGAAATATCGGGCAATGTCGTGCAACGTTGCCAAACATCTTGTTTCAGAAGTCAGCTGGATGAAATAACCAAATACCTACTTATCGTGCTTTCTGGCATGAGTATTGTGGAGACTTAGGACCAGCAATGTACTATTATTGGCTGAAGGGGTGAAATTAAACATGATACATTATACTATTTATACCTATAGGGTTGTCTTTGAGGTTGATGTACCTACATTTGAATTAGGTAGGAACATAACAAGAGTAGGTACTTAGGGTCCTACCTTTGTTTGTTGTTATAAATTTTATTTATTAAGGCTGTTCTGTTTGAGCATTTCTGAAACACCTTTTTGCAACTCCGTAATTTATTGGTTCAGTCTGAAAATAAGACTCAGTATTATGCCCTCATAAAATTACCCGCCCCAAGCAAACTTATTCGCAAATGACATAAGTTATACTTCGTATCTCTCCCGAAGATGATTACGTTTTACATGCAGCAGTACCTGGGATGATGCCGTCCTTATCACACTTTTAGAGAATATTTATTTAAAAATATAAGTTTTAAATATAATAAAGTACGTGTTTTGACTCCTCAGCACCGTAGTACATTCCGCGGTCCGCCATATTTCTTGTCATTACTTGTGTTGGTGTTCGTCCGACTCACACGTACTTTTTCAAGAAAAATAACTTAGCGTGAAAATGGGTAAAAGGAAACGATCAAGTAATGGTGATAATAGTGATATGGTGAAAAGTTTGTTAAGAAACCTCGTATGTACATAGACAACGACAAATTATAGTTTTATCTGATGATGATGAACCAGAAAAAACATCGTTGTCTCCATCGTGCAGTCACTGCAGATTTGCAGACATACATAGATACATATTTAAACCATTCTGGTAAGTTGTGAATCGTGTATTTTGAAATTGTTGTGAAATAATGTGAATAATTTCTAATTTTAAAAAAATGAATACTTTTAACTACCCTCCGTGGTAATACTTTGTGTCCCGACTTAATCGTGTGTGGATACTAAACTACACGTACAAAAATCGTGTTATATAAAATACATAAACATCCCGACGTATATCGTGTGTGGATGGTGCTTATCCCGGCGTATATCGTGTGTGGATACTAAACTACACGTACAAAAATCGTGTTTTACAAAATACATTAAACATTCCGACGTATATCATGTCTGGTAACATTCTGGTAAGTTGTGAATCGTGTATTTTGAAATTGTTATGAAATAATGTGAATAATTTCTATCTTTTAAAAATGAATACTTTTAACTACCCTCCGTGGTAATACTTTGTGTCCCGACTTAATCGTGTGTGGATACTAAACTACACGTACAAAAATCGTGTTATATAAAATAAACATCCCGACGTATATCGTGTGTGGATCCTTTATTGCTTATCCCGGCGTATATCGTGTGTGGATACTAAACTACATGTACAAAAATCGTGTTTTACAAAATACATTAAACATTCCGACGTATATCGTGTCTGGATGCTTTATTGCCTTTGAGCGTAATAATTATCCCGGCGTATATCGTGGTGGTGTGGATAAGACATTTTTAAACTGATTGCATTTTGCTTTGATTATTTTCCTAACGTATTATCTTATAACGTGGGTAGACGTATCAACACGTCGTAAAATAGTATAACATAATTATAAATATAATAATATACAATATACATGGGGTATTTAAAATTTGTTACCCTATCAAATACAAAAATCTTTATTGTGAAGTATCACTAAAAGAGCATACAATAATTACCTTCATGAGACGAAAATAACGGGTATTTTTCAAGACAAAGCCTTTCAAAGATTTTCACAAAGATCTAGCAACAGGTTGGAAAATATTGATTAATGGATTACCTACCTACAAATAAAATGGACTTGATGAAACATTATTTACTTTCTAAAAATTGCGCATAATAATTACTTCAACAAAGGCAGCAATACAACTTGAACATCTGATTCTGCTTCTGTTTGCTGAAGGTACGCATCCTTATTGCAACTGATTTAACCGAGCCTTCAATATGATTTGATGACCTAGCTATGTCACAAATGGAATTATATTCCGTAAGGTATTATAAAACCTTGAGCGATGCTGGCGGTTACTTTGTGACACTCATTAGAGAATCAATGTCAAGAAGATACGCTATCACAAATTCCATTAGCAAGCAAAAAAAAAAAAGAGATATCATAAAAGAAATTAAAACGAATCTCTTGTTTGGTTCAGATTTATCAGACCACTCGAAATGATCTATGACTAATATAATTCAGTAATACCAGCCCAGCACGTCTACAACTTATCAGACTTTAAACGCAAGGGGGGTATTGTGAGCGGCAGCCGCTGAGCAGCGAGTGAACCCCGGCCAGCCCAGCAGCCGCCGGCTCCGCCGCCGCCGCCTGCGCCGCGGGGCCGTCTCCGGCTAGCCCGAGACCCAACTATCATCAACCGAATCGGAGATGATAATTTTCTTCAGCAGATAGGCACCAAGGTGCTAGTAGCTGGTAGACTTAAATACTACTAAAATAAATGGCTTACCTAACATAACAAAATTAAATGATACTACTATTTTGTCCTGGATCAGGGTTATAAAATTCCATGTTATACTTATCCATGCCAAGTTGGAGTACCCCAATGTAGGTCACATACTACACCTGAGGGGAGTAGTAGGTATATTCGACAACTGTACAAAAACCAAATTGCAGACATAGATTTTATTCTAAATTTAGAGGAATTAAATAAATTCATTAATATTAACTATTTTAAAATGCAATACTACCACTGACTTTACATTATTCATTAGATAACAATATATTTTATTATGGGAAAACCTTAGATTTGAAAGACTCGTATCTTTTATTACCAATTGCAGAAAATGGATGAATTTGGCTTCGTTTGTCATGGAACTCCAAGCACTTTAATATTCAGTTGTTTGAATTTCTTCGTGATCGATCGTTTTTGTCTTACATCCGCACGGTGCCTTTTGTCTTTACAAAATTATTAAAACCAGTTTTACACATTTTGCAATCACTCGGCCATCTATTTGTACCAATACCTATACCAATTTGTACCTATGTATTGGAACGGTCAGAATGCTGGAATAATATTCAAACAACGGGAGATTTATAAGAGCAACTAGGGTAGAAGGACAAAAGAATTTTTATCCAATCAAAATAATAATGTTACATACATTTCTAAAATTTACATTTAATACGATAGAAATGAATTTAACTTAACAAAAGTGCAAGACACTAGTTATGAATGCTAAAAACTACAAAAAATATCATTCGAGTAATTTGCTTCATTCTTGGGGTTATTGACCTCAGCGTGCCCCGCCGTTAAAATTACGGCTGGATGTACACGAAGTTACCGGGAAAAACATCTTGGCACTCAATTACTCAAATAACTACAATAAACATTATAATGCATCTGCCAAGTATTTAAAACATAATTTAGCATAGTGGAGACTGGAGAGATTACATTGACACAGCACATCATGTACCGTGCAATCAAATGATTTGTTTCGATGCCTCAACCACTGGTCAACCTCAACCGCAATCGCGCAACGTGTAACAGCCATCGGAAATTGGTCCCAGTTACAGTTACTTTTACATTTAAATACCCTGGAATTGCTCGCTGCGCTCTATGATCTTGAAACATTTGCATCTCACCTACTTATTAAGAATAGACAATACAACGGTTATTGCCCAATAAAGAAAAGGGGTAGTATACAGCACACAAATTTCAATAATATTGCTCGAGAGTTATGGAATTTGTGTGGTTGGGTGTGAAAACGTGGTCACAGATTTCGAATCTCGTCAATCAAATATAGACACGTACTATGAATTTAGCAGACTACGCATTTACAGAAATTACATTTTGGTATTTCAGAATTCGTCTTATTTGCAAGTACATTTACTATTCAAAATCACCAATGTTCTACGAATGCATCTTGGGAGTTAGACCCTATTTCCGAAGTTATTGATACTTTCACATTTAATGTAACTCTCTACAGTTTTATACAAAACAAAAAAGAATGGCGCTAAGGGCATTGTAGTACCATTCTGACCTATACTACCGTGGTACCTATTGTGGTCAAAGCTCCTCGTTTCAAAAGTCATACGTTTCGAACCTAACAAAAATCTGTTGTGTTCGCCCTTCAGAGTTGATCATCCTCTCCATGCGGATTTAACCCTGATGGTCGGCAACTTATCAGGCAATCGCTGTTGAGGCGGGGCGCACCTACTAATTCTCTGGATATGTTAATGACATCTTTCTCACATAGTACATACAATATACTTCAGGTCTAAAATCATGGTTGTAATTCAAATTCAGCTCATTTATTGGAATACTCAACGGACAAATTCAATTATTCTGGTGTTAGTTACCTCTCAATGGTTACCGTTTGACTTTATCTATACTGTTATTATTATATTGCTACTAATGACTGTATCAAAAGTTTTATCAAAAGCGTGTTTCGCCTCAGACCGCCTAAATATGACACTACTTGGTATTAAATTATCATTTCCCTAAAAAAAATTACAGTTAAGTGTACCTATAACTCTTCTAGTTCTGGTTTCTGCACAGATAATGAATACTCCGAGTTTATCTAATAATATTACTAATAATATTTCATAGTATCCAGACTAAATATAAATTAAAGTAGGTATGAAATTGATGAAAACATTAAAACCGGTCTCAATTAATTTTATCAACCATTTATTATTGTACCTATATATTACCGTACATTATGGAAAACCTTGTACTGCCTCAACACTTAAATCTTACATTGACAGGACTATTGGTATACACACAGATGATAATATTTTTGTCAGTTACCAAAAACCACTTAAAAAGTGGTAACTCAGTAGAACTTCAAATTTGATAATATCGATTTTTATAGCGTTCATAATACCCGCCATTCCGGCTACGTCTGCGCCCACCGGGCTGGCGATAATTTAATAATAATAATAAATAATTTTAAATTGGTAAGTCATTCGTAACGCTTGCAAGCTGGTGGACCGAATCCTGTCAAGTAGGCATTTCTTAAATATTAGACTAGAAACTTACTTAATTTAACTTTTTGTGTGATTGTGATTTTGCTAACTGTTCGTTTCAAAACCATCATTAATTATTACAAAAGTAAACAATGTTTTGTTTATTAACTAAAATACCTTGAACAAGTTAATAGTTTCTACGGTTGTAATTTTTTCGATGCTCTAAACATCTGCATGTAAAACGTAATCATCTTCGGGAGAGATACGAAGTATAATTAAGAATCAAACGAACTTACCTGTGATGTTTGATATCTAATTATACGAGTGTCTTGACCGAAGATGATTACAGTCCCACCTCACCCGAGAATAATTACCCTTAACCGATCGAAAAAATTTGCTCTAAAATAATGACAAGAAATATGGCGGACCGCGGAATGTACTACGGTGCTGAGGAGTCAAAACACGTACTTTATTATATTTAAAACTTATATTTTTAAATAAATATTCTCTAAAAGTGTGATAAGGACGGCATCATCCCAGGTACTGCTGCATGTAAAACGTAATCATCTTCGGTCAAGACACTCGTATAATTAGATATCAAACATCACAGGTAAGTTCGTTTGATTCTTAATTATAGAAATGTTTAGCAGCAAGAAAAGCTATTAGAGTCGTGATTGAGCATCACAATACTGGAAGATTAGGCATTCCACCCTCGTAAAAGATAAGACGAATACCGCGCTAAATGTATAGAAAATAAATATAAGCTTTCACACATGAATAGGGGCGATTATTACTAAGGGACGACTGTGTTTGTATAGCAGCAGCGCTGGTATTTATGAATGTAATAGAGCCGTAATGTTTCAACGCATACTTAGTTTATGCAAATCGAGCACAATATTAAAGAAAACGAGTCACCTTTGAATAAAGTGTGGCGCTCTTTAAACACAGTAACTTATGATCTTCATATCACTTATGGCATAATCTTAAAAAAACTAAGTTAACAATAACTCGATATCTTTTGCCTGTGAAAATCTAACACAATTCTTTTACCTATACTTATATTACCTTGGCTAGCTAGATTAGGCTGAGTTGCACCACGTAACTTTAACGGTAACTATAACTACCTTGTATGGAATTTGATATATTTTTGACGTTTGTTAAAGTCAAAGTAAGATGGTGCAACCCAGCCTAAATATAATGAACGTCTTGTGAAATTATTAAATAGTCTCCTCTAATTAAACAGGAGTCCAAACATTTTTCTTAATTAGGTAGCACCAAACCAGCGTGTTTTAACAAAATGGCCGTTTCAGCGACAGATTTACCTTCAGAATAAGCACTAAAGTTTGTCGCTAAATTAAATTCCCTCCCCAATCCGAGGACAAGCCCGGGCAAAGTCATTTTGATGTAACGCTTGCTGCCTGGGCAATAAAGGATCGGAATATTTTTTACCTTTAATTACCTGACCTATAGGCCTGTAGCACACTGCTGGGCAGCTTGAATATGGCGCGATATGACCACAGCGTGGCGTTATCATACTTATCATATGGAGTTTGACAGACTTTTGACGTGTGGATTGAGCCTGTCAGATCTGTGAAAGGCTTTGTGATTTTGCTGGAGAGACACATAACGCAAAAGCATTAAGTATGTTAAAAGAGTAAAGTTAGCCATGTAGGTATCTCGGTTATTTTGTTTCATATACCTGGTGGGAAAAGAAGAACAACAAAGTCGTGGACCTTCAGAATTAACCCTTTTCTCAACCAATTCTGACATCAAACTTATGAATTACCTAGTGATAAAGGGTTTAAAAGGCTCCGCTGTCCAAAAACGATCTTTCTCGTCTCCTTCCTTCCTTGGCACCCTGTATTTATAATAAACTGCCACAGGGTATAAGAAATAAGGAGGACTTATTCTCGTTCAGGGAATGTCTTCATAAGTTGTTGGTAGATAAGGCGTATTATTCGATTAGCGAATTCCTCCTGGACAGTTTCATGTGTTTGTAATGTATGTAGTCCAAATCTAATACTTTTGACATACCAAGTACAATGTAGTTGACATTATATAGCTAGGTAATTTTAGTATTTTTAATTTATTATTTTTGAATTGACATTAATGTAATTATTGACCCTGAGTTGTGGGTAGCGTGGGGTCATTGGACAAAATTCTACGTGCTCACGGACCAGGCTTTATCTTCCATAATTATAATATGTAAGTCCAGTATCTTCTACATAATAGATGTGCACCCACTATCTACCTTTACCTTACCTTTACTTTACCTTCGACTTAGAAATGATGTAACGAAATAGACGTGATTGCAATTAACCTTAAATCGTAGGTTATGTCACAAGGTTTATAATTTCAAGCATACCTAATATACATTAGTCAAATGATTAATTAGTATTAATAATGTCCTATTTGGAAGTAAGGTAGTCCTGGTATAGTCGGAAAATGTGTCAGTTACGTCATGCTTAGGCATGTCTTGCTTAGGCATCTGTGTTAGAACTTTATTCATGCTTGTTAAATCTTAAACCCTATCCACTTGCAATAAAGGTACTTATTGCTTACTGTATTATATAGTAGTGTAGAATATACACAAATATGTATATTAGTAGGTGTCATTGATGGCTTTAACAGAGCTCTCGTGCAATTTGTGTGAGAGTGGATTCTGCAAATGGATTCAATTAATTTACTTATTGATTCTGTCATCCAATAGAAAGGTACGAGTACCTACATAGTAATATCAAACTAAATATATTCGAAATATGGTATCCAGCTTCTTTATTTGGCATACCTAGTTCAAAGGCATAGATAAGAAATAACGTTTATTGCTAAATATTAAAGATAATATTTGTATTTTCCCGACATAAACTTTTTTGTATTAAATAAGTACATTTTAGTACATATGAAAATGTTTAGTACAACAACATTATCAAAAAAGAAACAAAACAATTTATCATTTAGCTTTATCTTTTGACTCTACTAACTTTTGTAGAGTTAGTAGAGACGTCTTATATATCCGATCAATTTAACAAAAAACGTTTCAACTCTTCATTAACTTGATTCGTCGATCTATCTGGAAAATAATACTAAGAAGAATATTTTTAGAAAAATCTGGCTTTTAGGTCGAAAGTCTAATCTACCACCGCCACTCCAAAGAAATAAACAAAAGCAAACCTTCCCAATGAAAACAAGTACCAAAACGGTTTATTTGCACAAGAAAATTCTAACACGGTTAATTTAACTGAGACCCAAGTCCTATTCAAACGAAAAAAGGGTTGGGTAAAGATAGATGGATACACTCTCCCACAATCACTCGTATAGATCAATATGGGTGCGTTTTTGACTCTATCAATGCAAACTGAAAGGAGTCAATAATTTTCAACTTTCAACTTATTCTAGTAAAGTTATTAGGCTATAAGTATTGTAAAAGCTCTGAGCAATCTTTAGAGCTTTTAATATCGCTCTCGTAATAATAGGTACTGAAGCCTTATATGTATAGGTACTGAGGCATAAAGTACATTAAGCTAAGCGCAGTGGCATTTGCCATTTACCTAATATAATGTAGAGCGATCGTAACAGCTAAATGGTTAATAGAAGATAAATAAATATGGTGCCATTATAAAAGTAATATTTTAATACTTTAAAATGTTAAATTGATACCATAGATACATCCTAGACTGCATCCCACTTTACACCAGGTGCGATTTGGTCAAATACCTGCCCTGTTATGCATAAAAAAAAATACTAATTCTTCAGTTCTTAAGATCTTAAGAAGAAGAAGTTCTTAAGATCGTTCTGAACCAATACTTGCTTGTAAGTGTAGTTTGCGTTAGGAGATACATATTTATGTACTACAAAAATGTGAGGTCTAATGTCTATGCTGGCACTGAACGTACTTTACGTACACACGTACTGTAAAACTACTAGTACATAGTTTTACCCACGTAGCCGAAATAAATCCTCCTTATACGAATTAGTGACTGAACCAGACCGCCCTTATAAATCGCGTCTGTCAACGCTACGTCGATAAATAATAATCCCACTGAAACATAATAATAAATCCGAGCACAGCCGTTCCAATCTGAACCCTATTACAGGAGGATAAAGTCCTCGAACCTTCACCTGGCAATTCGCTTCACCTTTGTGAGCATACCCTCCCTCGCCGCTTCATACGATTCAATAACCGTAATTTGGTAATGTTCGAATTTCAGCGTTCTTCGATAAAAAGAGGTTATCGAATCGAAATAACGGTGAAAATATTAATTAAAATGTAAATATGCTTATTTACATTTACATACAACATCAATCTTTTAAACTGCGATCTCCAACCCGCCTGCCAAGCGTGGAGGTTATGGCAAAACCCTCCACTATAGTGGAGGAGGCTCATAGTCCAGCAGTGGACTGTAAAGGGCTGTTGATGATGATGATGATGAAATATGCATCATAAATAAATGTCCATCTGCCGATCTCATAATTAAATTAAGCCTGATTTTCAGGTAGCTGATTTTATCTTAAGAAATGAAATCGATTTCATTTCATTTGACTTGAACCCACAAAAAGACCGAAAGATAAAAGTAGCTTATAAAAACAACTAGTAAATAACATGTTTGAACAAGAAAGGCACTATGATGTTGAAAATGAACACTTACCGCGCACTCCGGCTCCAAGATGTAAGATCCATTGCTGAAGTACTTCTTCGGGCACTCAGACCAGGGCAGCTCCGCCTGGAAGCTCTGCGCGAAGTAGAACAGGCACCAGGCTATGATCGAGTTGTAGTACAGCGCCACGTTGAACGACACCACCGCAGAACTGATCCCAATGCCCCCCAGGTAGGGAGACACCTGGTGCCACACGCCGATAGCCCCCTTCCTCAACCTCTGCCCAATCGCCAGCTCCAAATAAAATATCGGAATCCCCTCGATAGCCAACATCACGAAATACGGAATCAAAAACGCTCCGCCTCCGTTCTTCTGAGCCAAATACGGGAATCTCCACACGTTGCCCAAGCCGACGGCATATCCAACAGTCGCCAGTAAGAACGTCAGCTTGCTGTCCCAAGATTCTCTCTCAACCCCTCCTCCTTCAGGCTTCAAGTTGCCTCTCTCTTCCACCGAGCTGGCTTTGCTTGTAGGCGTGTCGGGGGACCGTCTATTCGGGCTGGTGTCCTCAAAAGCCTCGTTGGTGGCTCCATACATGACATGGGCGCGGTGCGACGGATGCCCATTCTCCATGGTCACCAGTCTCCCACGCAACTCCTTCATCTCCATCCGATCTATCGAACGCTGGGCATACAGGTCCCGCGAACTCTGTCGCCTCATCAAATGTGCCGTATTCGCCATTTTATCTCTTCCAATTAACCTATTAAACCTCTAATTAAACCTTACTTTAATTATTGTCGTAAGCTTTATTGTCATTTTATTTCTAAATACTTATCTCTAAAAGGACTCGTTATCAGAATCGTGACACGCGATGAGAACCATTAAAACGTGAATAAAGGTTATGGTGATTTGTATTATGTCAGACCTGATTGATATTATTGATTGACTGAACATTTTACACGGACACTGTTTAATGATTGATCACTGATATCAGATAAGATCGATTTTAGTTATTTTTCACTGGGTTTCACATTATTTTGAGGATTTTTTTGTGAGATCGGGTGGCGAATGGCGTCCGTCCTGGAGGCAGGACGTCACTGGCGGGAAAACCATGGGGTGAGTGAGCGGGTTTAGGGCGCATGCGCGTCAAAATCGCCTTTGTTGAACTTACACCCACATTTTGAAGGGATTTAAGCCCGTTGCAATCACGGCCGAGGACCAGCATGAAGTAATGCTTGTAAACGAAAGTCAGAAGCCATTAGCCTTAATTTGTGGGAACGATGTACTGTTTCAAGTGGGGGTTAAAGTTGGAGCACTTCGAATTCCAAGTCTCCGGCGGTCACTGAGGGTCGTAGAATTTTACGCTAAGTAATCCGTTAACCCTACTAATATGTAGGTACACCCTACAGCCGTGTCTCAAGCTCTTATTAGAGGACAGTCAACAAAAAAGTACATAAAAATAACCAAATATTTTGTCTTTGACAAAACAAGAAACCGTATTCACTAGTGGCAAATAAAGGGGAAGAGACCTCAAAAAATTCAAGGTAATGAAGTCAAGCGTTTTAAAGATAAAAAAATACTTTGTGGGTACTTTTTTGTAGTATTAATTAGTCGTTAGTAAAAGCTCTACATCTACAAAAGAAAGAACCTTGACTCTCCCTCCAGAGGCCTGGGAAAAGGCTTGACAAGCCAGCCGCTATAAATAATGACTCATCTAAAATCACAACTAAAACATTTTTAATTGACTTTTGGACGGCAAAAGTTTGATAAATTACCCTATAAAAAGCTTCGCTGCTGTCCGTACGTGAGCCAGCGAAATATAATGGAGGGACATTGATTTATTATGAGAAAATAAATTGAGGCCGAGATTTATATTAGGGGCCCTGATCCACATTCTTCATACACGTATATTACCTATAATGCTATAATTCATGTCTTATTAACATCACATTATGTAACGGTAATCAAACGTTCTCCTTTTTTAAGTCGGGTATACGCCAGACCACCTACCACCTATCTAGTCACGTCACCATCCATTGCCTTTTCTGAATTCATTCACAGACTAATACCCGTTTTCACCATCAATCCCTAATTCTTAAGTGACCCCTGTGGTAACAAAAAACAGGACTTTTGTTTACATAGGGGTCACTTAAAAATTAGGGATTGATGGTGAAAACGGGCATAAGTATTTTGTCACCGTTTTTTAAACGTACCTACTTAACTGTCTGTAAATTATTGGCCTGACTAGGAATCAAACCTGGGGTTGCTGAATGTAAGACGATAACCCAAGTGGTGTTATCCACATGCTCTATTATGATATTTTTGTTCACAATAAAATTTGTTTACTTAACACTAATCAAAGTCATATTATTTTAGCAAGTAGGCTTTTTTAAAAAGCACTTTTACACGTCCCAGTATTAACCCTACCACTGCTATAAAATACAAATCGCCTAGAACTACCTACCTAAATACTTTTCAGTTCAGTTGACAAGGGTAATACAGTTATTTTAGGTCACAGAGCTATTAATTGACTGTTCATAACTGCCAATTTGAATTCAAAGCACGTAACAATATGTAGTGCCAATTTGTGGATATAAACTCTACGAATAGTTTGATAACTCGAAAGTTTATCAACACGGAAAGTCAATAATTATCTTAGGGTATCTTTGAGGTAGGTAAATATTTGATTTTGACGGCCTGTGGTATGTAAATTCAAGCGTAAGGTGTTTCGATTATTTTGATTTATCTTATCGGAACTTACGTCATTTTCTTTATAACCCAAAAAAATCAATCACAACAATATGTTCAGGCGTAAAACTCTACATATTTGACGATTTGTGTGTGGCAAAGAGACTTAAAGAAAATGCCAGTGTGTGGTAATTATAAACCCAAAGCCAGTGAATTAAAAACCACTTTAGAGCAAAGTGTGTTAAAAAGGGTTTTGTAAGTAAATAAGTGTTTTAAATTATGAATTTTCATAAAAAGTCTCTCCAGTGAACAATATTTAATTTGGCACCGGGCCAGCCTCACACACAGCGTGGGAAGTCAACCTCCCTAGGTTGTGAAAACATTTCTTTTGCTAGTATTTTTCGGGGCTACAGCTGAAAAATTCGGGACTTTTGAACGAACATTCGCAGGCAGTATGAATTGGTTTTTCTGTGACGTCACGTTGTTTGTCGTCATTTAAAATCGGTGCTATATTTTAAAATACTTAACTAAAAACTTGGCATAAAACTTTTTGAACTTACTTAATCACCATTAATTCTTGTAGACACAAAGGGTAAAATCTACATAATGGACGTTCCAAAACTGGGACAATAAGTATCGTTTTCTTCTACAAATAAGTTACTGAATTTACAAAAGGTTACTTTTGTTTACGACTGTCCCAAGGCCTTATTGAAAACTTACTTTCCGCCCGCGGCTTCGCCCGCGTGGAATTTTGTCTGTCACAGAAAAACTGTTTCAGAACCCAGGATAAAAACTGTCCTATGTCCTTTCCCGGGACTCAGACTATCTCTATGCCAAATTTAATCAAAATCGGTTCAGTGGTTTAGGCGTGAAAGCAAGACAGACAGACAGAGCATTTATAATATTAGTATAGATAGTATAGATTAGATGCAAAAACAGGGTTCGAAAATATCCGATATTTATGATATATATCCGATATATATCGGATATATATCATAAATATCCGATATTTATGATATTTATCAGATATGTATCTGATATATATCATAAGGATATTTTCGAACCCTAGGTTCGAAAATATCTGATATATATCCGATATTTATGATATATATCCGATATATATCGGATATATATCATAATATCAGATATATATCCGATATATATCGGATATATATCATAAGGATATTTTCGAACCCTGTGCAAAAAGTAAATAAACCCTTATCGCTACGAGTATCAAAGCTATAATAAACTCTTCCCGTCCTAGAGTTTCCACTTAACAGTCCCAGTTCCGATTTATTCCTCTTCTCCCCCCTTCTTTTTACTCACTTTTTGTGTCGCCTGCATTAATGAGTTTCGCAAGCGTTGTTTTTGTTCGGGGAAATTTTCAGCCATGCGTGGGAAAATTTTTGAAACTACCATCGTCTTCTAAACAATGTACCTAAATACGAACATTTATACGATCACATACAATTTGTGGTCGTTTAAATTTAAAATAGATTAAATTCTTAATTGAATCAAAATCTATGACGAACTAGCTGACCCGGCGAACTTTGTTCCGCCTTAATGGCAATAAATAAGCAGACTTTTTTTTATTTCGAACGGGATAAAAAGTATCCTATGTCCTTCTCCTGACTCTAAACTACCTCCCTGACAATTTTCAGCTAAATCGGTTCAGCCGTTCTTGAGTTATAAGTGGTGTAACTAACACAACTTTCTTTTATATATACAGGGTGTTAGGTAAATGGGTATATGAGCCGACACTAGCCCATGTTAACATGGGCATATAAATGGTATGGTGAAGTCAGAAATTTGATATCATCATTTTATTTTTTTTAATTTTCATACAAAATAAATTTTATTAAATCCGAGTTGTATGAAAATTAAAATGCAGATATCAATTTTCTGACTTCACCATACCATTTATATGTCCATGTTAACATGGGCTAGTATCGGCTCATATACCCATTTACCTAACACCCTGTATAGACTAGCTGACCCGGCGAACTTTGTTCCGCCTTAATGGCAATAAATAAGCAGACTTTTTTTTTATTTCGAACGGGATAAAAAGTATCCTATGTCCTTCTCCTGGCTCTAAACTACCTCCCTGACAATTTTCAGAAAATTTGGAAAAAGTGAGGATTTGTGGCAACACGAGTAAAAGGACCGTCACCTGGAGTAGATTTTTTTTAAATGCCTATTATTTTGAAAATATGCCACATAGATTTTTTTTTTATTTTTCTGATAACCAGCACAACTTGCCTCAACACCCAGTTCCGGCTTGACGTTACATTACGGGACACCCTGTATATATGTTACGGTTAATGTGATAAATTGAAAATTATTAATAATAACCGGTTATTATGAATAATTACCGACAGTCGCGGTAAAAGTGATAAATTAATCACATTTAACAGTGATTATTTAATAATTCAACCTTAGTACTAACAAATTTCATAAAAGAGAACAACATCTTGTGTACGTGCTCGTGTACAGCCAAACTTTTGAACGTTTTGATATCATATATTAATATAATTTGGCATAATGAGTTTGGAATGTTTCTTGCATAATCTTACTTTTCAATGATGCCTATAACATAATGTTTTGATTTAAAGTGAAAAATAGGTTAAGGTGCGGCGGGGGTGGCCCTTGGGCCACCCCTAAGCCGCCTATTTAGTTTTATACACACATAAATGACCTCATATTAATCACATTTACCAAATCATGCGGTAATTATTCATAATAACCGGCGATTATTCATAATTTTCACATTTATCACTTTGACCGTAACATATAGATGTCGTGTATAAGGTTTCGTTTCGTCAAAGCCTAATTATGGAAGGTTTGGCTAAATTATGGAAGCATAACAATTTACGAAAAATTTTTGTACATTAATTACTATAGTGCGTTTTAAAAATTAGAGCTAATTATTTCTTATAGGCCTTATTAAGCGAACTTTCCCTACTTAAAATTCATCCCTAAACAGCTAATAACGCAGATCAAAGCCCCCTTGTATTGTAATTAGTCAGTCGGTTCACGTCTCAACGCCGCAGAACTTCGCCGCCTCCTTGCATATTCATTAGCACTTCGCCGGCGTTTGTCGCCTATTAATGACATAATTCGAACTAGCACGGATGGCTTTGTTTACGGTTATCCAAACCAGGGGTTCCCAAAGTGGGGGGCGCGTTCCCTAGAGGAGGCGCCCAAAACCTTTAGAGTAGGCGCACACCGTTGATTTTTAGTTGGCCGATAGTTGTGCCCGATTTTAAATTGTATGAAGAATCGGCCAAATCGAATCGGCGTAGTGTGCGCTAGAGATGGGTTATAAGTACTAGGTAAATTTGATACTAGGTGCACCTATTCCTAGTATTTATGAATACTCGATCCAAATACCTATTCCACCTAGTACGTAGTAATTTAGCATACTTGACGCGACTAGTGCGGACTAATCCACGTAATATGACTTTAAAATACATTTTTTTTTTAAAAGATGCATGAATAATGCAATTTGAAATTGAATAATAATTCCTCCCTTCATACTTCAACAGGCTTAGGACTGTCAACTTAAAAGTTGGCGTATTTAAAAGATATCAATTTCATAAAAATATTTACAATATTTTTTCTTATTTACATGAATATGGTTTGACTACGTTTGTGTGCGTTTGCTTCGTCGCGCTCAAATTTGTTTGGTCAGACAGAGACGGAGTGAATCTCTACGTTCGCACATAAGCTTCGCGAGAAATACTAGGTGCGCGTAATACACGACTACGGATTACGCAATAATAACCTCTATTACTTTGATGATAGGGTCGGAAATCGTGTAATTTATAAAATACTAGGTGGATCAAGTATTTTAAAAATTGGAATAGGTGCCGCCTAATACTGTAAAATACCTAGTGTGTGGATCTGTTCTAGTAAATACGTCTCATCTCTAGTGTGCGCACTCCCATACATGCCCATACTGATTAACTGCCCGATTAAACTGTCGGCCGACGAAAAATCGGTGGTCTGCGCCTAGGCTTAGACGGGGGGCGCGAGCCATCTGTGTAGCTAAGGATTAAAAAACCTGCGACCGCTGAGAGAATATGTAAAATCCAGACTGCTCGATACGACCAATAAATAATAACCGAACCGTGCTACCGAACCGAGAACCGTGCTAGAACCGAGAACTCACTCTGTAAATGATCAAAATGGCACATGACATTGACACTTGATTGACGTTGACAGCAAAAGCCAGTGGGTCTAGACAAAGTGCAAAATATAATCGCAAACCAGTCGCAAAGTGGTCGAAAAGCCCCTTTTTTGTATGGAGTTTTGACGGATTCGATTTTCGATTCGATCAAAAAGTGCGTTTTGTCTAGGGGGGCAGCTTGGAGCTGTCAAAAATTATCTGGACTGGAGGATGGGGGGCGCGGATTTTCTTTATGGTCGAAGGGGGGCGCGTCTCAAATAAGTTCGGGAAACGCTATTTTAACGTCCTAGTAGTAGTACCTATCCCGTCTATAAACAGTTCCATACTATGCAACACAACAGTAGGTACTTATTATTATTCTGTGGTACAACTACTAATTTATTAGTTGTTGTTACTTAACGTCTGTACCTAATTATATTAAAATACCGATTGCGGTCAAATACCTGCCTTGTCTTGCATAAAAAAATATAATAATAATATTTTGAATGCATTACGTAATATTTTCTCATAACTTTTAGTAAGATGATTTTCCTAAAATCCGGTCAAGAATCGAACCCGGGAATGTCTGCGTGTAATAGTTAACTTACCAATACAACACTGTGTTTATCATAATAGCCTACTTATTATTATTCTGTGGTACCTATTTTGCATCTTACTTCGGAAATTACCCAATGGAGTATCATGGTTATCTTCGAGAATCGCTTTTATTGTATTAGGTAATTAGTCTCGGATTAGATCAGATTAATAAAACCTTTATGTTTGGTAACTTAAATGTACTAAGTTAATATTCCTAAAATTATGACCTATAGCCTGACCAGGAACATAAAAACCCTGGCATAGAGGCGCGTCAATTGCATTTGATAGTGCAACACTGAGTACAGTCGTACATGTGTTAAATTAATAGGCTAAATTTATGTATCAGGGTTCAGGATTACGGGCTAATTTGATATTTTTATAAATTAACGAAAAAATATTATTAAAGGTAACCTGGTTTAAATAAATTAAATGAAACCATCAATCGAGCTAGTAGGATTTATTTTATTATTCATAAATAATCAAATTCAGAACTTGAATTTTCAACTGCAATGTCTGCTCATGAACGCTTCAAACTCGGTACTTCTTTCCCAATTCCATAAAATTCAAAACTTAGAAAGTGACAAAAAACTTTAAAATAGGTAGTTGAAACAGACTACAGCTAATTTTCATAGTGGACTGTACTATACGATAAACATGTCAGTCAATTTGACAACCTTTGTCGGAAACATTATTCAATGAAAATATTGTCCGAACCCTTAGTATTTCTCTTCGACAAATACATTAACACATTGTGAACCACTTTTCTTTCACGACTATAAAAATATTTTAGCAATTTAATTCACAAAATCAATTGCACATATCGTCCATTTGCGACGACACTGTGATATATCAAAAACAGTGGTTTTACAGAAATCGACTTTTTAACTTTTGAATGACCATAACTCTTAATAGAAGGTTAGGATTACCTAATTGTGTATGAAACGTTTAAAGATTAACTATTAATGAATTTAAATATTTATAGTAAGACATAACTTTGCGTCTAAATTGATGAAATTATAGCGATTGAAAAAAAAAGAGACAACTTATCACGTTGTTCTAGTAAAAAATAATATTTTGAAGATGGTAAGTTCAGTTGTCACGTTGAAGATGATGTAAAAAAATATATTTATATAAGTCATTATTTAGATAAAACGTTGATCTTGAAAATTTTTATTTTATTTTAATAACATTACAATCAGTAAAAATGAGGTAATTATTGGAACAGGCGAATATTTCACTTTGCCATGTTAAATTACACTTATAAAAATATTATCTAAGTAGACAGACAGTTGTATACATACAATATTTAAGCTCACATTAAGTTTTCTTATTCTAAAAACTAATGCTTATCAAAATAAACGAAAAACTCTCAAAAGTAAAACCTCGTAAACTACTACAAAAAAAAACACAGTAAGAGAAACTGTACTAAGTATGTATGTATGCAGAAGAAAAAATTGTAGGTACCTACTAGGTTAGTAAATAGATGTTTTTTAACTGACTAGTCATGACAATTTAATCCTAAAATTATCAACGCAAAAATCGCCGTCTCCGGCGCATAAAATGGCAAAGAAGCGACATTTTGGTACCTTTTAGGGTGTTTTAATTGTTTATACTTATTTAAAATTAAATTTATAAAAGATATTTAAAAAATGTATTAATAGTGAAAAATAACAACCACTATTTATAAATAATGTAGCCATTTTATTGGCGTAGTTTTTCTGAAATAGTTATACCTATTGCAATGTTATTATACAAAACAATGTTGCGCCCGCCAAAGTATATTTGGGCAAGTAGCAATTAAATTCCATCAATTGCTGATTATCTGTAATTATATTAAAACATTAAAATACATTTTTTGCAGAAAGCAAAACATAACCAATACAGCTAAGTAACATTGAATAATTACATAAATAAATAAATATCTGGGGTCATCTAACGCATTGCTATTCTAGCATACTTCTACTAATAGATAATTTTGTTAGCTATCGTCTTAGATTAAGCTAATCTAAGGCTATCGTATGATAATATAAAATATTTTGCTTGTTGTGTCTGTAAAAACAGACAGTCGTATAAGTATGTTTTATTTCACTGTATTTCTAGTATTTGAACTATTCTTCAAAACGAATGTATGTTTATCAGTCTACATCTACTCGTATTAGTTCCGACGTTATTGTAGCTCAAAGAGACCCTTTCACAGCGCTCGCATAGCGCTGTTAGTTATGTTGTCGGATTAGGTTGTGGAATTCCTTCAGGCAGTGCATCGCCACAAATGTTAACCTTTGCTTTTTTGCATTGCTAGTCCCCATCTGTAATGATATCTGGAGTTTAGTATTACTGTTTAGCGTATACAACGTGACAAGTAGATATACCATTCAATTTCAATAACATGTATTCTGCAATAACAGAACATCAACAAATGACCTACAACATATTTTCAATATAGGAAAAATTTTCATCATCTACAACGTTACTAGTTAAGATGTCCCGATGATACTTCGATTTTCTTACAAGAATAACGTGACATATAAATAATTTCTCTTTTACTTTGCTTTTTGTTTTACAAGAACACTGTGATAAGTATGACGTGCCACATTGTCGAATAAAATAAAAATATTTTAAAAAATTACCTTTGTCATCAATACCGCGGTATCCTCGAGATGTCACGTTTTTCTTAAAAACGAAGAGCACCTCACATCTCAAAGCGCAGGTGGCAACTGAACTGTCACAGTGTCGAAGCCAACTAGATCGCCGAACGAACCAGCGCTATAACGTAATATTTTGTCTCTTTCTCTCATAGTATTGTTGTTTTTGGAGTAACAAATACCCTGTTTTTGGAGATAAAAGAACGCAAGATCGCGGTTCAGAATTTCGGTAAAACAAAAAATCGTATATGTCGAGATGTCACAGTGTCGTCGCAAATGGGCGATATTTAAAATAAAGTTTGTTTACACTTTGACAACAATAGACTGACATGCAAGGTGACATGTCAATGAAGTTTTCAGTTACTGTTGCCATTAAAAGAAATTAGTACCATTAGTTTTCCACAACATGGCGAGGGTTTTTATGTTCCTGGTCAGTCAGGCTATATATTTTATCGCCACTCTCTGCTCGAACCAGAGGCTCGGACCTCAGTCAGCTCGGACCGCTTTTTTTACCCTGAACTAAACCCAGAACCGTGCTAGAACCGAGAACTCACTCTGTAAATGATCAAAATGGCACATGACATTGACACTTGATTGACGTTGACAGCAAAAGCCAGCTTGGAGCTGTCAAAAATTACATCGCAAAAATCGCAATCACATCAACATTTTCTGGTCTTGTCCACAAAAATAATGAAGATATCGCACGAATCATGTCGATTGCGACATCGTTGCTGATTGCTGTCGCTCACACACTGTAGAAACAGTGCCGCCACCGCCCGTGCGCCCGCCGAAATGTATTGTTTGCAATGGCTGATTCCCGTGCTCCTAATCCCGAAGCCCGTGAACCCGGCGTTAGTAAACACACACGTGATGTTTATGGTACTGTACTTAATAGGATTTTTTCTGGAGAGGAAGCCGTGTACAGTGTGCAGTGTTGTCTTCCTGGCCGCCGTGATACTGATCTGCTATAGCGGCATCGGCAACTGTTTATTTTGGGCAACTCAGTGTGAGAGCGAAAAATACGAGACCTAACCGTGCTCACGAACCTTCCAGAGTTACCAAAATGCTCAAAGTTCAAACAAGTGTTCCTGACACGCATCGAAGGCGGGAGATGCGAGGACGCTGCGGCTCTTCCATGCCACAGGAAAAAAATGTTTCCAAAACTTTTTGTATATTTTTGTAAATAAAATGTAAATTGTTTTAATTTACATTTAATGTTGTTGTGTAAAGTATGGCAGTGTCCGTGTGAAGTAATGTGCCGATCTGTACTTACGTCTCAGTTGTTATGTTGATCATTGAATTTGAATTGAATGATGATTATTAAAATGTACAGTTATTGTTAGTGACTATTTACTAATTTAAACGAAATACAATTTGGGAATATTTATGTTGGTTTCTTTCTCTACCATTTTAGCAAAATGTTAACTATCCACATTGAATTTGTATTAGGTACCTATCACACTTACTAGAAATCTCCCTGAATTTTCTGGAAGAAGTTGCTTTCTAGTGATGAGGCCACCCAAAATGTTCCAGTCTATTCCAATTTTTATATTTCATGTAGGTACTAGGTAAGTATTAACATATTTGTATGTATGCCATAATTAATATTGTTAGTTAATTATGGCATTACTTACCTTAATATTGTTAGTTAGGCTTTACACATTACAGCCTATTTAAACACCATTATTACAGGTCTGTAATTAATATTAAATCCCTATCAGATAACATTATCTTTGCCGGAAGATAATGCAAGTTTTGTAACTGAACAATGTTAATTTGATACTAATTAATATTATTATTAGTTATCTGTAGTGTGATTGTTTTAAAACCTATTATACCTATCTAGCCACTTAGTTACAGCTTGTATACCAAAACTCATTAGTAATGAGTCATTACATACCCACAAATCAGCTACTTTTTTATCACAAAAAGTATAACATCCTCTAGATTTTGCCTTGAATGTAGGTACCTACACAAGTTGTAGTAACAAAAAAAGGGTAATCAAGCTTTGGTGTCTTGATTAGTAGCACAGTTAAAATACGTGTGCCCTTAATGACTTGCGTTACGACAGGCAGCGTTATCGTAGCAGTAACGCAACTTTACAATTTGCACCTCATCTTTTTCCCGTGCAGCTAAAATCGTCGATAATGTGGTCGTGTATTGCAGTACGTGTAAAAACTTACAGTAAAAATGGCGAACTTAATGACGTCTGGCATTCTGTACCAGTTCTACCAGATAAAGCTTTGATGCCCATAATGATTTGAGATACGAAACTTGTTAGGTAACTTCTAGAACTACTTGTCTACCTACCTACCCAATCGACCAAAGGTGGACTGGGAGAAAATACCCTATGGCTATTCTGAAATAAAATTAATAACCTACCTACCCAATCGACCAAAGGTGGACTGGGAGAGAATACCCTATGGCTATTCTGCTATAAAAGGTTGACTGTACTAAACTGTTGACATGGCCTTATTGCCTAGATTAGAAATAGGTAAGTAACTCAGGTCCTAACCTTGTAGACTGCTTGATTCAGTCAAAGAGCATTTTCTGTCTAAATATATCGTAAAGCACCACTGATGCGTAACGATCGTCGCCTAGTTACCGAGGTAATTTTGGGCCTTGAACTAAACTTCATGTTAGGTATTCTTGCACCTCTAAAACCTTTGATAGATTTATTCTTTCCGCGGTTCATTTCAGGGTCTCTGTACTTTCTAATTCAAACCAGATTTTTATAAAATATAGGAATCCAAAAAAAGCTAGTAACCGAATCAGCGACGTGGCGTCGCGGCATTAGGTACCTAACTCAGGCTATGGTCACGTATGCGAAGTCCGTGACAGGTTCAACAGAGGTGTTGCAGGTTGCAACATCCCAACTAATATTATAAATGCGAAAGTAACTCTGTCTGTCTGTCTGTCTGTTACGCTTTCCCGCTTAAACCTCGCAACCGATTTTGATGAAATTTGGCATAGAGATAGTTTGAGTCCCGGGAAAGAACATAGGATAGTTTTTATCCCGGTTTTTGAAACAGGGACGCGCGCGATAAAGTTTTTCTGTGACAGACAAAATTCCACGCGGGCGAAGCCGCGGGCGGAAAGCTAGTTTATTTTATAAAAGAGAGGAGGTACTCCCCAAGTTTCATACATTCAAAAGTTGGTACACTTGGTACATAAGGAAAACTTGATGTATTGGGCATTCTCTGCCAATTGAAAACTAAAAAGTATTTAAATATGTACCTATAGTCTTAACTATCTTGAATAGCTACAGAGAAATCAGTAGCCTATAAGATAACCCCTTAGTGATCTGCTGACAATTTCTTTTTCCTTAGCAGAAATATTGTTAAAACTTCAAAGAACACCGAAATTATAGACCTATTGAATACCAATATTATTTATTAATTTAAAAAACTAGGAGATAATATGGAAAAGAGTACAAGTAATGAAACATTACATTAAATGTTAAATATGTATTCACAAGCTTGATGGTTACATTGAGATGGTCATCTTTGACGGTTTCTTAATAGATGTTTAGCATAATATCATACGGATAACTTGTATTATAGCGAGCCTAGAGGCAAAGAGGCAAAGTAGAATAAAAAGGCTTATTATTAATATTATATTTATTAAGGATTAACCTAATGTAGACTAAGCAGCGACATCTGAAACAAAAAAGACAATAAATGTAAAATTGTTGTTATTATAGCCTACATAATAGGAGGATAAAATTAGTAAACATTAGCTTCCATTTTAGGGGGAAAATATTTAGACAACATTGATTATTGTGTATAAAATTAGAGAAAAACATAAAAAGGCTTGAATGTTCAACAAATACTGCGTAACTGAGACACATTTGTAATCAAACAGCATGCTGAACTGTTAATGTCAACAAATCCCTTTTCTCACCTCAGATCACAGAGCAATATTGAAGAATTTAAGCCTTAAATTGTTCTGTCAAAGTAAACCATACTTTAATTTCAAAAAATAATATGACAAGAACTGACCAAGGTATATTATTACCATTATTACACATCTTGAATGCTATAGGATAGCAATTACAAGTAAAAAACGTAAACTTCGTGGTATTTATTTAGTTCTAAGGAATGATGCTAAGAATATTAGTTGATGTGTAAACGATTCTAACCTCAAACTGACAAAGAAAACTTAGCATACTTTTGCACTAAGTTAGATATTAAAAAGATGGTATTTTTCGTTCTTACCGTTTATCGCAGTCTCCTTGCTTCACGCTCAGACTCGAGCAGGGTGAGGATGTCTCCGTCACGCACGGGTCCCTTCACATTCCGGATGATCTGACGGCTCGTCTCCCCGATGAACTCGACCTTCACTTGGGTACATTGTCCCTGGGAGCCGGTACGGCCAAGGACCTTCACCACACGAGCAAGAACGTTGGGCTTGTCCATTTTGCTTTAGATATCGAGCTAAAACCAAAGAATACACGTGCACTGAAGCTGGCGTGTTCTGAAAAGAATTTGACAGATCAGTGTTGTACCGATTGAAAATTGTTAATCGATTAATGGAATCGATGTTTGGTTGCTGTCAATTGAATAATCGGATAGTGCCAGTTATTTTTTTATTGTAAGAGATGTGAAAAACCGTAACTAAGGAATCATGGTGGTGTGACCAAACAGAAAAAGTATTTTTATCTTTTCATAAAAAAATATTAGTTTTGCGCTCATTGATTTAATTTTGTGAGTTTCAAGTTTGTTCAAGCAATCTTCGTTAAAAAAATTAACAAATTCTATCCATTCAGCGTAAAGATGCACTACTAATCAATTTCATTTTCATATTATTTCGAAACTCCACTCGTAGTATTGTATTACGCTTTCGTTTTTAGGCCAACTAAAATGTTTGAGTGGCGCGAACAAGCACCACATAATTATTTCCATATCATGCTACATACTCTCGGTATAATGTTTAATAAAAACAAAAAATCAAAAATTAACATTTTATTAAATAATGTCTTCTATGCACACGTTGTTAAAAATCTCTGCACACTTTGTTCCATAATTTACTCTCATTACGCACTTAACAACTACGAACCACACGCAGTCTGTTCACAAGAAACAATTCGAATAAGAATAGACCTGACACTAGCATTGTAGTTAAAAATATTTCGAAAATAAAAAGACAACAGTTATACATAAAAAGATAAGCATTTGGAGAAAATATTTTATGTTAGCTCATAAACTTGTACTCGTACAATGAGTATTTCACGATCAGATAAAACATATAAGTTTCAGGCCTATTCTTATAGGATCGTGCGCGCACGCATCACCGGGCGGCACTCGGTGTCACACAGCCGGCCAGAGCCTAGTCATCGCCCGCGGATCTCTTCGCTTTCCTCATGCGTGGAGACTGTTTGGGCGTCTTGGGAGATTTTTCTGAAAAAATACAAAATTCATATAAATAGGTTTTCTAAAAACATAGAAACAGAATCAGAATTTTATTTGCGTAAAAACATGGTATATAAAGATGTTACAGAAACATGGTATATAAAGATATTGTTTTTCTTTAGCAAGATCATAATAAACTGCATCATTAATACTGGAAACTGAAAGAAGTCATTGACGATGTAAATATTAAGTTGTACCTATTCATTTGTACATTAGTATAAATAAATATCAGTTTAGTAAGATAACTACCAGATAACATATCTGTTCTAAGCAAACATTGAATGATTACTATAGATTTTATATTCTCATGAAGTATCTCACAATATTATGTAGTTGTTATTCTTGAAGCAGCATTCCTAGGATTATTAACATGTATTACTTTAATTAACTGCAGATTGTTAAATACAAAAAAATGGACTGACAACCTGAAGAAAATAGCAAGCAGTGTCTAAATAAAAATACAGATCATGCTTTGTGGAGCTGCTTGGTAGCTATGGACTGCCATTAGCTGAAGGACGATTTTCATCATCCTCATCATATAAAAAATTCTCTGATCTTTTTTAACTTACTGAGCTGGTTAACGACTTCCTTGGGCAGCCAGTCGTAGTCCACATCGTTGGGAGTGCCTGTCTCCAGAACCTTGGGGGCGGAGCGAGGCGCGCGCCGTCTGGCCAGAGACGACAGCGCCTGCTGACCGGCCACTAAAGCGAGGACCATCGCAGCACCCAAGAACAGGTATAAGAAGAATGTTTCTCCGTCCAAACCCTCTGACACCTCAACTATGTTGACGGTCTGGTTGTATACAGCTTCCTGTGGAGGTTATTATAACATTTTTTTATTATTTATGATTATTCGGGTATAATGTCTCTAAAAGTGGTGCAGGTAAAACATTTTACATTGGGGTCATTCCATGACAAATGTTACCGAGGGTAAAAAACTAAATATGTTCTTTTCGCATTAAATCTGATGAATTTTGAAAGTAAACATTCCAAATTATAATGTGCAACAAAAAAAATCTGAAAGAAACAAGTAATTTTTAAGTTATTAGTCTTCAAAGTCTATACTTAAGTCAACTGTCTGAATGATCATTTTCTCTCTAATTATTGGTAATACGATTTAAAAAAAACTATCAATCTGTGAAACGTTTTGCCACTATATGATTTGAGGGTATTTATCATAGTATTGGTAGATAGCGTCATAGTCCCAAAAAAATTGATAATCATCAAGTTTTAAGTGTGTTTTCTTGTTACTTCGGCGATGTAACACCCGAAACAGAAAAACAGGTATTTGTTTTATTATTGTACCTTACACATGGATTAGAGTAACAATATTTGGTAAAAGTAAGGTCATGGTAGTAATGATTTCAAATACTAACTAATATCTGAGCATGATACTAATTTACTATGTTTCTTTCTTGATTAAAAACTGTAACACCCGAAACGTTTCGGGTATTACATTTTTATTTACATGTCGATAATGTGTGTATATTGCTTGGAGAAGTGAAAAAGTATTACTGTGAGGGTCCTTTGACCTCCCACTAGCGCTGGCATCGGAAAAGGAGTCATATTTCTCAATTTAAGACTTTTTTGAAATGTCGACTTAACACTAAAATTAAGGTATTGCTAAAAAGTGTCAATGTTTGACATTTCCAATTAATATCGTAATTAGAAATTAAAGTAATGCTACTTCAAGCCAAAAACAATAGAAAAAGCTATATTCTGGGGAAAAATTAAACTTGAACTTTGTATATTTTTAAAAAAATGCTGCTTCGTAATTTTAAACCAGAATTCGCTCTATTTGTGTTTATTTGTTGTACTCCTTATTTTGTAGTACCAAGAGACTAATAAAACACCGATTTTATCGATAAAACGCGTTGAATTTTCGTACTCGTAACACCCGAAACAGAACCATTGTAACACCCGAAACAAAGAAAAAATTTATAAAAAAATAGTAAAACGTTTTATTTAACAGTGATTGTATGTTACATGGTTTGTAAATTTCATACTTTAGAAGTCCTGTAAGTTTTAGGTATGATTCCTTAAGAAAATTCGCTAAATTTCGAGTAAATGCAGCAACAGTCAGAACATAGAGGCAAAATCATGTAACGCCCGAAACGCACACTTTTCGACTCATATTTTCGTCATCCTACATTCTAAGCTGTACAAACTTTATTATTTAAATAAAACAACTAAAAACGGACAGATTAAGGCACTAACATCATTAAAATACTATTTCAAAATACATGAAATTGTTGAATATGTGTGTACGAACGTAACACCCGAAACGATGGAATGACCCATTGGTTATTAAAAAGCCACAAATAGAGTCAAAGAAAAAAGATATTTTCCCCAATAATGGTAAATAGCATAACTTTAAAAAAAAAAAGATCTATGAATAAGAAGTTATAAAAAAGATCTAGCATGTTAAAATATTCATTTTCAGTCAAGTCAAAAAAATTATCAACCACATACCTGGTAGAAGTTGCCACTGGCATCTCTGTAGTTGAGCTGAACATTTAATCCGAAAGGTCTGCCAGCGAAAGCTTCATTAGGAACGAAGGAGTAAGCGAAAGTAGCCTCTTGCTTTGGCTTGACTTCACGGTTGTAAGGCAGAGCGGTGAAGTTCTGGATGTAGTATGTGTAGTCCATCGGGTATCTGAATGAGGCTTCCATTGAGTCGACTACGTAGTCTTCCGAACCCTTGTTGATGAAGCCCACTAGGAACTCAACTGGGAAACCAGCTTGAAGGTCTGCGGAAAGGTTTTAGATGTTGTTAATTTAAATTTTCAACACTCACTTCCAACTTCTTGATTTCAATGCTCAAGAAATGATGATAACTTTAATGGGCTCTTTTGAAACTGTACAATGAATTATTTACTTTAAATTCTGTTTTAATTTAGAAATTCAACAATATTTCTTTATGTTCTTACCAAAAGCAACATCTCCATAGTTAGGAACTGGCTTGGTGAACAGTATTGTTGTGTCAACATCCTGGGAGGATTTTACAACGGAGTCATCGTCATCTCCAGCGTCGTCACCAACAACCTGGTTATCTTCCCCCTCGATATCGACTACATCGTCCAGCATCTCATCTTCTTCTGCTCTGGCTGTGATTGTGTTTGCTGAAATAACATTAACTTTGTGTTATTAGTATGTATCAGTCAGTAAAAACTCCCTTTATTTTGGTACGTTTTTTTAACAACATTATTTAATATTTTAAGGTCTAGAATTTCTAGAATTTCTGAATATAGAAACCTATATTTATGTAGCTTTTTTCAACAGTATTATGCAGGGAACCTTTTCTGCTAATTAAACGTTTAGGTTATGTAGGATTTTAGGGCAGTTTTTCATAAGTTTTTACATAGAATTTTAGACTCTCTAAAATTCGTTTAGTGAAAATCTAGAACACTGACCTAATTTTTGACATAGTAAATGATCTTTTTGCAATTATTTGAGCGAAATTTACATCTCTGTATGCAAGTTAATTACAGATTCCTGTACCATATGTGAACTTGCTTCAGAATATGGATCCTGATCAGCATTTACTGGTTGATTAAATAGTTCTTACATAATTTAAGTCAAACCATACCAGATATGTAACAAAGCAGTTTATATCGGTAGTAGTTACACTAGAATGTTACGGAGGTTACCGTGACCTATGAATATTGTGTATTCTATAAAAAGCACTGAATTTTGGCTGAAAGATTTATGCCAAGTAGGCAGTCAATTATAACCTCTGAAATAGACATTCAATTTAAACTTTCTCTCATAAAATACACAATATTTGATGCCACGTACTAGAAGATACGTTCTTGCAAAAGTAAAAGCTGAATAATTGAATACTTACCGTTTTGGAAACACAATAAGGCCGCTGGGAGAACCAGTAGAGTTATGTATAACAATTTCATATTGAATAAGTTAAAGCTACAACTGTTTTTACTATAGAAAACGGAGGCGAATATCAGAGCAGATTACAGGCCATTCACTTTTGTGCAACAAGCGGCCAAACGCTTCACAAAACTAAAGGCAAAATGCCAATTTTCACTCCAACTCGATTGACGTGGAATATTTTGTCACAAGTAGTGATGTAGGTCTTTAGTTAAAAACCGGTATTAAATGTTCGGTTATTTTTTGTAGACTAGTTAAACAAATAAAGGCTTAGCCATATCATGTTTATCCACTATACGTTCGTTTTATTGTAAATAATTTACTCCAATTATTGATATAGTTGAATAAATAAATTAAATTAAAATAATGTTAGTATCCATTAACCATAGACGTTACGGCACTATTAAAAGTGGAAAAGGAACGTAACATATAAAATTTACACGAAGACTTGAAATGGAACGGCATTCTAAGGTGTTGGTTGGTTAGGTGTAAGTGGTGGTTCGATTCTCGTTTCGACCAAAACGCTCGGATGTTAATAAAATAGTTTTTTCGTTATGATAATATTCTGAAGCGATATTTCCATGTTACCCTATATTAATATTATCTACATTCTACACCTTGAAATTATTATTTTTAACTTTTCGGCCTGATGATTAAACGCCTAAAATCGTGAAATTCAGGACTATAGATAGTTACCTCGATATAAATTGTTTAGGTACCTGCTTTAAAATACGGAAGACACATTTCCGCATCTGATATGTAGATTACCTATACAAACAGTGTTTATTTACCTATTACTTAGGTACCTACTTATTCACTCATAAATGACTTTACCTATATTGTAATATTATTACTTGGGTCTCCAATTATTTACCTAAAAGACCTCCTTCCAAGAATTTATAACGCTTTTCGCTAGGAACTTTTATACAGTCGAGTTTAGAGTTTAGGTATGATAAATGAATCAAAACTACCTTTATTCCATTCCTACGAGTATAATTATCGACATATTTCCCAAATGGAGCACAAACTTAAATACAATAACTAAAATTTTGACTTAACATTACTGAATAACAGTATAATTTCAGAATCGCTTGCTGCTCCATCGAACAGTTTAATATTAAATTCGTCATTTTAGTTTAGTTGATATCGTCGACAACTTTACATAATCACGCCTACTTATGTAAATAGCGAACATAATATAAAGACTTGTTTAAAACGATTGTAGTTAGTGCACGATTCTGGAGTCAACGGTCACACTTCATTAATATTAAAATTAATTAAATTCCAACATTGATTAAAAATCGAATACTTAAGTTGTTCAATGATGAAGACAAATTTTAATATAGGTGAAACTTGTGCTTGTTTTCAAAATAAAATACTTGTGCTAATTCAAATAAATAAAAATAATTAATATTTATGTTTTAGTGCGTTTCCTAAAATTAAATGGTGTTAGAAGTTATGGTAGCCGTAGTGCTACTATTTCGCAAACAACCGAATTCAGCCCTAAACAATATACGGTATGTATTTATTTTAAACTGGCTTTTGCCCGCGGCTTCACCCACGTGAATTTTTGTTTGTCACAGATCATCATAAATTATAGCCTAATGTTATTATCTAAGTATAAACAATAATCCGTTCAGTAGTTTTTGCGTGAAAAAGTAACAAACATCCAGATATCCATACAAACTTTGGCATTTAAGTATAATATAGTAAGATTATATTATTTTTATTTTTGTTTACGAAATGATGTACCGACGCCAGCACACATGCTAAAAAGGCGCCCGCTCAGCAAAAATCGTGACACGATACAAGTCGTCAAGTCACGAAGCTGGTTTTCAGCGGATAAACCAAGAGTAAAGTAATAAAATACTTCGCGCTTTTAAATCGTTGTTTCGTGTCGATTCGTAGTAGGTAGGTATACCTACTTACCTGACAAAAAGTTTGTGGTCCATTTTGTGAGATCCTCCTTCTCTGCAAAACCATAACACCCTATTTTCAACCGACTTCAAAAAAAGGAGGAGGTTCTCAATTCGACCCGTATGTTTTTTTTCTATGTTTGTTACGCGATAACTCCGCCAATTATGAACCGATTTGAACAAATCTTTTTTCGGCGTATAGGTAATACCTCAAGGGTGGTCCCATTTAAATTTAATAATAAAAAAACAACCCCCAAGGGTGGAAAATTGGGGATGAACTTTTTTATACGCAATATCTCCGCCGATTATAAACCAATTTGAACGATTATTTTTTTGTTGAATAGGTATTATCAAAAGGGTGGTTTCATGCGAATTTGAAGAAAATATTTCACCCCCATGGGTGGAAAATTGGGGATGAACTTTTTTATACGCAATATCTCCGCCGATTATGAACCAATTTGAACGATTATTTTTTTGTTGAATAGGTATTATCAAAAGGGTGGTTTCATGCGAATTTGAAGAAAATATTTCACCCCCAAGGGTAGATTTCTTCTTTTGTTTCCTCCGAACGGCGCTGTCTCATTAGAGCTGCGCGTTTAGTAGGCCTACCCATATTAAATGCACTAAAAGGGTATCTACAAAAAAGTATCACTAAAAATTTTAAAATAAAATAACTAACTTTTTAAAAAAAATAAAACCGACTTCAAATGCGTGAACACAAAAAAAACTAAAAATTAAAAAATAATTCCTAATATCTATTACCTAATACTATAATTTTCCTAAACTATGTCAAAGTAATTAAAGTTAAACCAGCTAAATATCTTACAATAGTTATACTTATATACCTATTGTTTTTTGGAGTCGGTGCCAGTAATAAATGAATATTAAACCTAATGAAATAAGAAAAAAATACCCAATGAAACAAAAAATATTAAGAAATAAGTTGTATGTTAAGCTTGGTACAACAAAACCTAAACCAACTAAGAATAACAAATACAATAGAATACCACCGCGCCGCACGTACTCTCTTGTTCGCGGCTAAACTTAATACGGCTGGCACCGACTCCAAAAAACAATAGTAAGTATAACTATTGTAAGATTAGCTGGTTTAACTTTAATTACTTTGACATAGTTTAGGAAAATTATAGCATTAGGTAATAGATATTAGGAATTATTTTTTAATTTTTAGTTTTTTTTGTGTTCACGCATTTGAAGTCGGTTTTTATTAATAAAATTGTTATGAACAATAAGGCCTTGCCAATGAAACCACTTTGAATGACTATTTAGGTAGTTACCCTTTGCTTTTATTCAAGGGCCCGACCCTGGCAAGAACTGACGAAATAAAGGCGAACCATATTCCACCGGCAGTATACAATATCTACAAGAAACCAGTGCTGCTCCACCAGGGTCACATGCAGTGGCTCTTCGACCACGAGGGTCGCAAATACCTGGATCTTTTTGGTGGAATTGTCACAGTCTCTGTTGGACATTGCCACCCGTAAGAATATAAAACTTAGTTAAATTAAATAAGAATTACTCTTTTAAAAGTTTTTAAGCTATTTTCAATTTCAGGAAAGTCGTTTCTGCCCTGCAGGATCAAATTCACACCCTTTGGCATACGACAAATATTTATCGGCATCCAAAAATATATGAGTACGTAGAAAAACTCGTAGCCAAATTTCCGGGAGACCTAAAAGTGCGTCTTAATTAATTATTTTAAGTGTATTAATTTCTAAAATCCACTTCAGAACATTCAGGCTCAGGGCTTACTGGCAGGCAGCCGAAAAGAAACAAAAAGTTAATAAACTTTAATTATTATGTAAGCATAATGCTTTGAAATTCTCAAAATTGCGTCAATGTTTTTTCAGGTGGTCTATTTGGTAAACAGTGGCACCGAAGCGAACGATCTCGCGGTCCTCCTGGCCAAGGCGTATACCGGCAACCATGACGTCATATCTCTTCAGAACAGTTACCATGGAGACTCTACGGCTCTGATGGCTCTCACTGCGACTCAGAGCTATCGCATGCCCATACCAGTGCCTCCTGGTTTTTATCACGTATGTGGACCACAGCACATAAAGCTAACTGCGGCATCTTATCTATGTTATTATAAGGGCTATTTTGCAATGATACGAAAATTTATATTTTGATGCGCTGTCGATTGTGCGATTTTGATAATACCAAGATCGAAGTTAAAGTTCAGGGCTGATATCGCCTAAGATACGCAATAATACTTACGTACTAAAATAATACAACAATATCTATTTTTAACGATAAAATAAAACAAAAAAAAACCAAGGACGTAGGTGGGACCACTTTAAATGATTTGTCTCATTTAATTTTATGCACTGGGATTTGAAGTCATTAATTAATGTCCTAGTGAAACTGTTTTTCCAGGCAATGCTTCCAGATCCATATAGAGGCATCTGGGGTGGGTGCAGAGACTCTATATCCCAAGTACCAGGATCATGCTACTGTCCTGGCGACTGTATTACTTCAGACAAGTACATCCACCAGCTTCAGGAGGTAAAAAAATATTATTTTGTAAGAAATGTTGACTTTTAACAAGAAGAAGCATTTATCAATATTATGATCTCCGTAGCTGTTAGAAAACTCAGTTCCTGCCGGCCGAGTAGCAGCATTCTTTGCGGAATCCATACAAGGTGTGAATGGAGCTGTGCAGTTTCCAAAAGGATACTTGAGGAAAGCCCATGAGCTGGTCAAGACGAAATACGGCGGGGTCTTTATTGCTGACGAGGTACAGTCTACAAGCTCCTTCAAAAATAGACCAGCGAAGTTACTGCAACCCAGACTAAAACGGAATTGTCTCTTGTAGGTGCAAACAGGTTTTGGCAGAACGGGAGATGCTTTCTGGGGCTTCGAAAACCATGGCGTCACACCGGACATAGTGACCATGGCTAAAGGGATCGGCAATGGTTTCCCGCTTGCTGCTGTAGTTACGACCAAGGAAATAGCAGCTGCTCACACCAGAGCTACGTATTTCAACACATTTGGAGGAAATCCTTTGGCAGCATGTGTTGGAAAAGCTGTTTTGGAGGTACGATCAGTTTTGATTGGAGTAATCTGAGTGTAAGAGTAATTAGTATATTTATTTTTATAACTATCCGCTTATTTTCCAGACAATCGAAGAAGACCAACTGCAAGAAAATTGCAAAGTTATCGGCAAGTATTTCATAGAGCAACTTATGGAGCTGCAAAAAGAACAACCGTTAATCGGTGACGTCAGGGGCAAAGGTTTGATGCTGGGTCTTGAACTGGTGGTGCCTGGCACGAAGCAAGCATTGAAGGTGGCAGATGTGTCAGTCATTCACGAGGATATCAAGGATCATGGGATTTTAATTGGACGCGGAGGACGATACAACAACGTAAGATTTTTTTTCAATATGTTAGGATAGGAATAACCTAGTCATTACTTAGATTTACAAAACAATATTTTATTTTGAAACTATGAACGAAAAATGTTGAGTTTTATACATATGTGCCAAAGAGCCCCCGTTTACCCTAGATAAAGGTTATCGCACACCTATCCACACCGTACGAGTCGCGCATTACCCGGTTTGTTTCTGCAAATATTATTATAGGCCGGTTGTTAAATGTGTAAGTTCACCATAATATCTTTTTATTCACAGGTACTGAGAATCAAGCCTCCAATGTGCATCAATAAGGAAGACGTAGATTTTACCATGTCAGTTCTAAAGGAGACATTGAAGAATTTTCAAAATAATAATCAAAATTTAAATTAAAATAATAAATACTGTATAAAATAATATCTTATACTGAAGGTGTTGGTTTTTGTTTATTTGTTGAATAGTTTGTAAATTATACAAAATACAAAGTTTGTCTTTTCTATGGAAGAACTTTAGTCTATTTACTTACTAGACACCCTGTATATTAAAAGTAATTTTAAGCATAATTTACGTAAATATTATGATAATAGGCTTGTGGCCGTATAATCGGTTTTATATTCTGCTTGGACCCTACCCTAGTTTAACAAAAAAAATAAAACGTCAAAATATTTTTTTTTCGACTTGGTGTTTGTGATTTTGCTTGAATTTTTGGCGATATTTTAACAAATAAAACCTAAGAATGGTGTTTAAATGCCAGGAAAATAGTTTTCTAAAAGAAGTAAGTATAACCAACAAAGTATTCGCAATCAACCCATAGAAAGGATGATGGGCACAAATGTATGGAAAGTGGTACCCGCTCCAATAGCCATAACCAATATATATTTTAAAAGGCCTTTAGATGTAGGAAAATGTCTGCTATGGGGCCAGATCTAATTCACGTTTTGAAAGCAGTAATTCCACTAAGTATTATAATGAAAGTATAACACAATCATCCATGTATACGAGTATGTATTATGACTACAATCTATTAATATAACTAAAAGAAGCATTGAAAAGGAAAGGATTATACCTATGATGAACTACCCAAGCTATTAGACCTTTATTCGCTTTCATCATCATCATCGTGATCATTTTAGCCATAGGACGTCCAGTTGAACATAGGCCTCCCCCAATGATTTCCACAATGGCCGGTTGGTGGCGGCCTGCATCCAGCGCCTTCCCGCTACCTTTGTGAGGTCGTCGGTCCATCTTGTGGGTGGACTTGTTGGGTCTTGTGGGTTTATTCGCTTTAGCAACCCATAATAAAACCATTAAGAAGTAATAAAACTTTAACCCCTTTATTAATAAAAGTTACACCCTAGTTGAACTCTGGCTTAAATTGTCATTTGGTATGGAAATGTCATTTTAATCCAAGGTTCTTCCTAGGTGTACCTTTTTATTAATAAGGGGGTAGTAGGTACTTCTTTAAATAAAAATATTTATTTCACAATCATCCCCATCAATAATTATAGAGTTAAGGAAGGATGCTGGAACAGTAAACCCTTCTTGACTCGCATAACCTAAGTACCATACGATGGACACGTATGATACTTCTTCTTTTTCTTCCTCGGTCTCTTCCTCCCTCACTGATGAGGATCGCGACCACAGATAGTGTTCCTCCACAGACTGCGGTCATAAGCTGTGTGGACCGCACGATGCAAACTCCCGCCCACCGTCTTCCTCACCGCGTCCGACCATCTCGTCGGTGCCCTGCCCCGAGCGCGTCCCCCTTCATACTGTATGATACTTAGGTTACACAAAAAGTATCTTTATCTTCGAACGCAACCAGATTTGAGGCTGGTGGCTATAGTAAATGTTGTTCGTCTTGGTAAGACCTTTCAAATGACACTACAAACATTACTATTGGAGCCGGGTACCATTCTGCAAAAAAGTATGTATATCTTCGTACACAACCAGCTCTGAGGCTGGTGGTCATAGTAAAAGTTGTTCATCTTGGTAAGACCTTTCAAATGATACTAGACTCATATCTATTGGAGCCGGGTACCATTTTGCCCATTGTCCTTTGGTCTATCTAAAAATAAATATTTACCGGTGTTGTTTTGGTCACATTTTGTTATTTTAACTTGCTTTTTGTGTAGATATACTGATAAATATGTGAAATATTGTTTCAGTTCACATCAAAAGTCGTGAAATGTGAAGAGACGAAAGAACCAATAACCGAATATGGCAAGGTGTCCAATTTTGAAGGTTATCAGATTACTTTGGAGAATACCATATTATTCCCAGCAGGTGGAGGACAGGTGAGATCATGCAAACCTATTAAATGTAACTATAAAACAATCGTTTCAGTCCAATGACGTCCACTGCTGGACCAAGGCCTCCCCTAAGGATTTCCTTAACCGGTCCTGCGCTGCCCGCATTCAGGTACTTCCCGCGACCTTCACCAGATCGTCGGTCCACCTTATGGGGGGCCAACTCGCACTGTCTGACAGCCCATGGTCACCACTCGAAAAATAAACCTAATATAACAATAATGAGATATTTCATCATACAGGATATGAGTATTTACCATTGACTTTTTCATTAAATTACATTGACCTCTAATTGATATTGTTCTAGCCTCATGATATTGGCTGGCTGAATGAGATAGAGGTCCTTCAAGTCCTTCGTAAGGGAGATGAGGCACTGCACTTCACCAAAGTGCCTTTAGAAGTGGGCTCTGAAGTCTCCCAAAAGATCAACTGGGATAGAAGATTTGACCATATGCAACAACATTCAGGTTTCTTTTTGATATTAAATGCATTTTTTATTTTAACCATAACAATAACCGGTCCTTTTTGTATGGAGTTTGACAGATTTTTGACGTTTGTGTAAGTTAAAGTAAGATGATGCAACTGAGCCTAATAGTAGTAAAGTTTCATTGATAAAGTTCCAATTTTTTAATACAGGTCAGCATCTTCTATCAGCAATATTAGAAAAAGAACACAACCTTCCTACAACCAGTTGGTGGCTCGGTGCTGAGGAGTCTTACGTGGAATTAGACTCCACCAAAGTGAGCGAAGAGACCATCAGAGCAGCTGAGGACAGATGCAATGCCCTTATAAGAGAAGCCATTCCGGTCAACGTCAAGTTCTGTAAAGCTAATGACCCAGCATTAGATGAGGTTTGTTACGAAATTGCATTAATAATAGTTTTAATTGGCTTTAAAGTTAATATAAAAGCCAATTTATTGCAATTAAGCTTTTACATGTCATCCATTAACTGCTGTAATGTTTATCAGACTGGATCATATACTTATGTAATAGATAGTGATTTATTTCACCAGGCACATACCAGGGGCTTGCCAAAGGATTGTATGGACACAATTAGAATCATCAGAATCGGAGATGTTGATGAGAATATGTGCTGTGGAACCCATGTTTCAAACCTGAGGTTTGTTATTTACGGTGTAATTTTTTTTTTATTTAAGTAAAATTAATTTTAATATACAAATGTATTTTTACAGCCAACTACAAGTAATAAAATTGCTTGGAGCAGAGCCTGGGAAAAAGGGAAAAACAAATCTAAAGTTTCTGGTGGGCAACAGAGTTAACAAAACATTTCAAACCATGTTAGACAGAGAAAGAGCTTTGACTGGGCTACTAAAGTACGTACACAACTATCATACGTTCACCCACATACATACATTATTCTCTCAAGTTTTCCATCTAAAGCCAGAGCCCCGATTACGGTAATTTTTAACGTCAACAATCCAGACACGCTTCTCGATTCTGCGATACGATTGGTCGTTCAACAGCGTACGTCAGCTGTTTTGACCAATCGTATTGCAGAATCAGAAACGCGTCTGGATTGTAGACGTTATAAGTTACCGTAATCGGGGCTCTGGTCCGTGAGCACGTAGAATCCCGTCCAACGACCCCAAGCTGCCCATCCTTGTCGCTCGCACGTAATTATGTTGCTGTCGCGCTCACACACTCACTGCGGCCGCGCGTCGCACAGTCGCGACAGCAATATAATTACGCGCGAGCGATAAGGATGTGTAGCTTGGGGTCATTGGACAGGATTCTACGTGCTCACGGACCAGGCTTTAGTAGAAGTGACTGTTCAGTATTTTTAGGGGCAGTATAAATCTCCTATATGCCCCGAAAAAACTATCCATCAAATGATCATCTTTATATTTTTCAGAAATGAAGCAAGTAAACATGAAGAACTAGTCAGTAAACTGCAAAAGAACTTGAAGGTTTCAAACAAAAACCTGCAAAACGTTTTACTAGAATTAGCTCAGTTTGAAATAGACAAAGTGAAAAATTCCAATCCAAAACCGAAATATGTGTTCATGTTTAAAAAGGAGGCCACTCCAGACTTCAATAGAGCTATATGCAAAGGATTAGATGGGGAAGGAATGTTCTTATTCCTGGTTTCCGAAGAGCCAGATAAGCCTAAGGAAGGCCAGATCATAATTCAAGGACCTGAGGAACACTGCAATGCTTTAGGGAAAACGTAAGTGACATAATTTACTTTGTCTAAAACCAATATAAGCCATCGGCCACGTATGGCACCATAATATCTGTACGCGCCAGCATTAAAACCTCATACATTTCAAACTCATGTCACACTATTCTATCACTCATTCTGACAGTCCTTTTCCTATCCTCTCCCTCCCACCTTCAGTCTCGCTCTCGCATCGCAACGCGCCGCTTCGCCTACCTATCTGGGCGTTAATTACTAAATAAGTATCCAAAATAAACCAATTCAAATAAACCCAAATCGCGCGCTAAACTCATCTCAATAAAAATTCAAGTGTTTGTGAAAGTGAAAGAAGAACCAAGCTTGGACCGTCCTGTGGAGTCTGCTCAATCGAAGGTATCCCATCCCGTTCCTATCCCAATCTCCTACAACTCCTTTCTGGTCCTTCGAGCCGGATGGTTCATTTCCTATCCTTTACACTTACATAAAATCACAACTACACATTTTCACGCATCCGTCATTTTGACAACCCTCTAGAAAATTCTAGAAAATTCGCTCGTGACACATTCTTTCTGGAAAGTTCGATTCGTTTGACATTTGGCACATTCTAGAAATTGCTATTCACTCAAACGTCAACTCGTTTGTAAACACGTATATTTTTTAAATTCAATCTTTTAAAATTTTATTTCAATTCAATTTCAAATTCGCTTACATACGCTACGCATTTTATTTTCCTACTGGATTATAAATAAATACGCTCAACTCAACTCATTTTTTAACGCTAGCTCTCGTGCGTGTGTTTGCTCACCTACAATACAATGGAGGGAGTAAAACGCAAAATTAATTTGCTTGAAGCTAAAAAAGAAGCGCTTTTTCAGAGGGTTCAGGAACTATACGACCTCAGCCTAAAGGTCTCCGACCCTCAGATTGAACAAATTTTCATGTCTCGCATGCATTCGATTGAAAAAACAAGATCGGATTTTCTTGATACTATTGACGAACTTAATTTGTGTTATATGAAAAATGATGAGGAACTCAAACCTACATTTGCCGCACTCGACTCGTTTGACGATTTGTACTGTAACATCCTTTCGGTGCAAAGCTCCATCGCACAACTAAAGGCCAACACAGAGCGTCGCAAACAGGATTTCGTAAAAAATTACCGCCTTTAGAACTAGTCTCTTTCGACGGAGCCCCTTCCAAGTGGCCCGTTTTCTACCAAAATTTTAAAACGCTTATTCATGAGAACACTGGTTTGTCTCCAGGTGAAAAGGCTCAATACCTTATAGGAAAACTTTCCGGAAAAGCACTTACAATTTGCTCGGGTATTCCACCTACTGGTGAGAACTATTACATAATTTGGAACAACCTATTAGAAAAATACCAAGACATAAGAGTACAAGCCTCTATGTATTTGGAACAATTAATAAACTTCAAATCGCAATCTTTAGATGAATTTTTGGAACAGTATTGCTCAGCTGAAGCTGCCTTACGATGTTTACAGATTGATGATCTTTCCGATTTCATTTTGACTCATATTGCTCTCAGTAAATTAGACAAAGACACTCTAAATTTATTTGAACAATCCATTAAGCACGTAAAAATGCCTACGTTTAATGATCTCAAGACTTTTATAAGAGAACAGAATAAAATCCATGCTTTACGCTTATGTTTTACGCAGAATAAGCCGTACGTTAATAATAAAACGAATTTCGCATCGCAGTCTAAAAACTCGAAACCGACACAGTCGTTTGTTTCTAATACAGCTTCTGGAGTAAAACTCAATCAACATTACTTCCAATCTCAACCGAATTCGCAAGGCTCATACACTCCATCCGCTGTACGCAAGAATTGTCAACTTTGTAAGACGGAACCTGAACATGCCCTGTTCAAATGCAGTTATTTTCTCTCGAAAAATGCGCCAACTCGCCACTCTTTAGTTACTAAATGTAACTTTTGCCTCAATTGTTTAGGCTTTCATAACATTAAAGATTGCAGATCTCAAAATCGTTGCTCAGTTTGCCAACGGAAACATCACACTCTTATTCATATAGATAACTTTAACGTGAATAGACCTATGACGTCACAACAGCTGACTTGCAGCGCGACGCTTTCGCCGACCGACGCGTCCATGTCCGCGCCCGGTCCGGTCACGCCGCCGTTGCAATCGATGCCAACCAAAAATGTATCTCTCTCTGCAGTCACGCCGTCGATCGCTGATGAATCTAGTACCACGGTCTTATTACCCACCGCGTCAGTGTATACTTATGACAATAATAAGACGTGTCAAAAATTACGCGTGTTTCTAGACACAGGTTCGATGAGCAACTTTATCACAAATAAATGTTGTGCGCGACTGAACTTAAAAGTCAATCCGCTACCTACCACTATTAAGGGCATAGGTCAGTCTGAAAGTGTGTCGCTAGGATATGTATCTTTCACAATTGCCTCACGCTTTGATCCCAGGTGTAAATACACAATTAACGCACGCGTCATTGATACAATAACCGATTATTTACCTAATGTAAGGGTTGACATAACCCAGTTATCGCATTTACAAGGTCTTCCTATGGCTGATGACAGCTTCGATATCCCTGCTGAAATCGATTGTTTGTTAGGCAATGAGATATTCCCGCTTCTTTTAGGTAGTAATAAAATAACTTCACCGCAATCCTCTGTCATCGCTATCGAAACCACGCTCGGATATCTCGCTATGGGACGCGCTCAGTGCTACTCAGCTCATTCACGCAATGATAACAAAGCATTCTTTTGCAATGTAGACTCGCACTCATTAGAATCACTCACGCAACGCTTTTGGGAGCTTGAAAGTGTACCTTCTAAGAGACACATCAGCCCTGACGACGAAATATGTGAAAACATTTTCCAATCAACTCATTCTCGCGACGACTCTGGGACGTATACCGTTTCTTTGCCATTTAAACTCGACCCATCAGAACTCGGCGATTCTTATTTTACTGCTAGGCGTCGCTTCTATAACTTAGAGAAAAAGTTAGACTCAACTCCGGGCTTACGCACTAACTATAATGAAAATATTCAAGACTGTATCGATCGCGGTTTTCTGTCAAAAGTCGAAAACGCATCGAATTCAGAGGAAAATACTCCAAATTATTATATACCTCATCATGCAGTATACCGACCAGATAAACTCACTTCAAAAACTCGAGTCGTTTTAGATGCAAGTTGTAAAACAACCTCTGGAAAGTCGTTAAATGATGTTCTTTACACTGGCCCAAACTTACAAAGTAATATTTTTGATCTTTTAATTAACTTACGCATTTTCTCAGTCGCTTTATCTGCTGATATTGAAAAGATGTATTTCTGTGTAAAGCTTGATCAAAATCACCACCCGTTTCAACGCATATTATTTCGATTTGATCCTGAATCACCGATTGATACTTATCAATACAATAGGGTTTCTTTTGGCGTTTCTAGCTCGCCTTACCTCGCTATGCGTGTCGTTCGCCAACTCGCTGAGGACGAGCGCGCGAATTATCCTATCGCCGCGTCTGAAGCTCAATCCTGTATGTATACGGACGATTATGTCTCATCGATGGACGGGTTAGAAAAAGCTGAACAATCTTACCATCAAATGGTTAAGATGTTCATGGCCGGGGGGTTTAAAATGGTTAAGTGGATCTCGAACAACCCTGAGCTTATAAATAAGATTCCCGATTCGCATAAAAATCCACAGCTCGTCGATTTTGACACTGACTCAGAAATTACGACAAAAATTATAGGCATGCAGTGGCTTCCTAATGATGACGTTTTTCTTTACAAAATTAACTCTACTAACACTGACCAATGCACAAAACGCACGATTCTTTCCGCAACCGCTAGATTATTCGACCCTTTGGGTTTGCTAGGCCCTGTGACAGCGTTTCTCAAACTCTTAATTCAAGAATGCTGGCAGCGCGACCTTGAATGGGATCAGCCAGTTCCAGACTCAATAAAAAATAAATGGAATCGGTTTGATAGTGAGATTAACTATTTATCGCAATTAAAAATACCTCGTCACATAGGAATCACCGCGGGTTGTCACGTCACTATCATGGGCTTCGCGGACGCCAGCGAAGTATGCTACGGAGCTGTAGTTTATGTGCGCGTGAGCTCTGATGCAAATTCACCCGGTGAAGTCTTTCTTATCGCATCCAAATCGCGTGTCGCGCCTTTAAAGAAAATATCTCTTGCGCGGCTTGAACTGTGCGCAACGCTGCTCTTGACAAATCTTTTATTATCGGTTCGCGATAGTATAGAGAATCGTTATCCTGTTAACTCAATTTACGCATTTTCGGACTCGACTGTCACTCTCACGTGGATACATTCTCCCGCGTACAAATTTCACACATTTGTTGCGAATAGAATTACTGAAATTAATTCGAAACTCAACGCCAAAATTTGGTATCATGTTAATGGAAATGAAAATCCTGCAGATGTAATATCGCGACCGGTAACTCCTAAAGCATTATTAAATCAATTAAATTGGTTTCACTCTCCTCAATGGACAGCTCAGCCAATCTCGCAATGGCCTATCGAGCCATTTCAAGTTTCATCTAACAGTGTTCGACTGGAAGAGAAAACTATCGCTCTTGTTTCAGAGACAAGCTCTCAATCGAACTCTCACCCTTTAGATCGATTAATTGATCGCATTTCCACGTACCCAAAATTATTACGCGCTACTGTGTACGTGTTACGCTTCGCTAAAATACTACGTTCAAACGGAGTGGTTACATCCTCTGATTTAGAACTCGCTGAACTCTATTTAGTACGCCATATACAGGCACTATTTTTTACTCAAGATATGCACGCAATTAAAAATAATAAACCCTTTAACAAATCGCTTCTCAAACTTAACCCTTTCATTGACTCTGATAATATACTTCGTGTCGGAGGTCGACTCACTCACTCTCAACTCAACTATGGACAAAAGCATCCAATCATTCTATCGCCTAAACATCGCTTCACTCAACTTTTAGTTGATTACTTTCATGTATGTAATTTACATACTGGTCCTTCACTTCTACTCAGTCTGCTTAGACAGAAATTTTGGATACTTTCCGCACGTAACTTAGTACGTCAAAGAGTGCATTAATGCAATATCTGTTTTCGTTTAAACCCTAAATCTACAAACCCTCTTATGGGCGACTTGCCATCATTTCGCGTTTCAGAAGCTAAAGCCTTTGTTTATACATCGGTCGATTATGCAGGTCCCTTCTTTATTACTCACATTCGCCGCAGAGGTGTTAAAAGCCAGAAGGCTTATATTTGTTTATTTTGCTGTCTTACAACTAAGGCTCTACACATAGAGTTAGTTTCAGACTTAAGCTCTGATCTATTTCTCGCCGCTTTTCGTCGATTCATTTGTAGAAGAGGCCCCGTTTCCATGATATATAGCGACGGAGGTACTAACTTCATTGGCGCTAAACGCAAGCTTGACGAAATTTACGCTCTTTTAGAATCTGACTCTCACAAAAATTATTTAAGTTCACATTTGGCTGAACAACGCATTAAGTTTCTTCATAGTCCACCATATGGTCCGCACTTTAACGGCATCACAGAGATAAATGTTCGTTATGTAAAAACGCATCTTTATAAAGTTATTGGTCTTCAAGTGTTAACATACGAAGAGTTCAACACTGTACTTGTACAAATAGAAGGCTTATTGAATAGTAGACCATTGTGTGTTCTTAGCTCTGACCCATCTGATATATCCGCTCTCACTCCCAATCACTTTCTCAATATAACTCCACTGAAATTCTTACCAGTAGAGGATGTCTCTGATATTTCTGACAATCGGTTAACGCGTTATCAGTTAGTCAATAAATTAGTGCAAAGCTTTTGGCGTCGCTGGAGTCAGGAGTATTTAACTTCTCTACAACGCCGTGAAAAGTGGAATACGGTGACCAAACCGATAGATGTGGGCTCTGTTGTTGTTATAAAAGATGACAATGCGCATCCTCTTTGTTGGCCATTGGGTGTGGTTGTGGAAGTATATCCCGGAAAGGACAAAATCATTCGCACCTTAAAGATTCGCACTGCAACCGGTATTTATGTTCGGCCTGTAGTTAGAGTTTGTCCTCTTCCTTTACAGTAACTCAAATAATGCTTTTAACTTTAATTTTTCTTTAACTTTAATTTAACTCAACTTTAACGCTCATTTAACTCAAATTTAACTCGTTTAGTTCTCTAACGCATGCTTTTTTGCGTTTTTAACTTTATTTTTTTTTACAAACGCTACTCAATCTAGAGGAAGACCTCTAGGCCGGGGGAGTTGTACGCGCCAGCATTAAAACCTCATACATTTCAAACTCATGTCACACTATTCTATCACTCATTCTGACAGTCCTTTTCCTATCCTCTCCCTCCCACCTTCAGTCTCGCTCTCGCATCGCAACGCGCCGCTTCGCCTACCTATCTGGGCGTTAATTACTAAATAAGTATCCAAAATAAACCAATTCAAATAAACCCAAATCGCGCGCTAAACTCATCTCAATAAAAATTCAAGTGTTTGTGAAAGTGAAAGAAGAACCAAGCTTGGACCGTCCTGTGGAGTCTGCTCAATCGAAGGTATCCCATCCCGTTCCTATCCCAATCTCCTACAATATCACTTGCCATATAGTCTTGAAGCGCTGGTAGGGCCCAAAAGATAAGGAGAAATGTAAAGTGCCCCTTATGGGCTACCTTTTTTACACTGCTTTTTTGACGTTCATAAGTGCCACTTGTGGTCCAAATTGAATAAAATATATTTGATTTTAATTTTAATAGTAAAAACCACAGACAAGTAACTAAGATATTGCTTGCTTATATTTTTGTTTTTATTCCAGAATCACTGAGTTGTTAAAAGGCAAAGGTGCATTTAAAAATGGAAAATTCCAAGGAAAAGCTGGCGATTTGGGAGGCATTAACAAATGCAAGAAGTTGATTGAGGAATACTTTAATAAGATAGAATAAAATAAATGCATACATTATTTTCATTTAAATGCTTACAAATGAATAAATGTAAATAAAATATGCAATGCTTAAGCTAAAGGAATAAACTTAAATAAGTTCTTACAACAACAATTACTAAACAGTTACATAAATATATTCTACTTTGTTATACTCATTATAAATTAAATATAATACACCTTTAATTGTTACTAAATAAATGTTTTATTACATTGACCATTTACTTTAATTTATAAAAGACTTACTTATCCTAGAGCTCTTGAATAATTCAGATATTAATAATATCTTTATGCTCAATCCTTCAACTTGTGCGATGTGTCCTTCGTGTTCATGGCCAGAAGCTTCTCAATGCCACGGTTGGTCCAGTCCTGAGTGGTGTCGTCAAGGTAGTTGTCAAAGTCTACGAGATCCTTCTCAACTCCGTATTGAAGTAGATACGACACTGTCTTCAATACGTCTGGGTTAGCTGTAATAAAAGATTTTACATTGAATAAATCACATAGCTCATCTTACTGAATTTAAATTAGATTTTATTAACAATCTGTTTTCTACTTTTCTTTTATTTAAAAAGATATTATTTTGTTTCCTCCTAGCTAGTGAGCTAAGGGGCCATACATAAAGTACGTCACACAAATTTCATGATTTTTTAACCCCCCCTCCGTCCTTGTCACAGGTGGTCACATTTCTGAGACCCCTCCCCCCTAGTGTGACGTCACATGTTTTGCAATTTCACATCGAAAAATTATTAAATTAACAGCAATTAGTTTTATTTCCATTTAAATTAAGTACTTTTTTTTAAGAAATCAACATTATATCAAATATTTGAAACAACTGAAATGTGATGTCACGAAACTTAGGACCCCTCCCACCCCTTGTCACACCATGTCACACTTTGTCAACCCCCTCCCCCCCTCTTTACGTGTGACGTACTTTATGGATGACCCCTAATCTAATTTATTGTAAAAGCAAGTTTATATTAGAATTTTCTTTTGATTTGACCCATTGTATACATATTTTATATCAGTTTATTACATAAAGTTCACTTACAGAATAACATTTTCATGTTGATTTCCCTCTGCTTCCATTTTCCATCACTGTATTTGTGCAGTTTTATAGCCGGTGAGTCTAAATGCTGCATAAATCTTTTGTTGTCAATCTGTAAATTGAGAATAGACATACAAGTGAGTACTTTAACTGTAACTTTAATGATAACTGGTGTTTTTTGTACGAAATTTGGCAGATTTTTTACATTAAAAACATGTTAAAGTAAGACGGTGCAACCAGCCTAAGAGCTAGGGAGAGTTACTAAAGATGTTTAGTTACCACAATGAACACAGCAGATGGGAAATATTCCACAATCTTTTCGGCAATTTTCTGGCCAGGGCAAGCCTCAACTGTGTTGGCTCCAAAGTTTTCACAGCCGGCGTAGTAACCAGCTATAACCAAATTGTCAGCTTGAGCCATGGTCTCAATCTAAAACAGGCCAAAATAAATTAGTTTCTTAGAGACAAACATATCCAAAAAGGTTATGAAAACCTATGACTATTCCCGGACTTACCTGTGTTAGAGCAACTTCAGCCATTGGGGACACGTAATGACTGTGGTGAAATAGAGGAATAGTATCCACAATTTCTAAATCCTGATTTTTTGCACCATCCTTGATTTTGGAACCATCAGCTAAGAGAACACCGTTTACAGCACAATGACGGTATTTAGCAGCATGTAAAATTATTTTAGCGTATGCCTTGGTTTCTAGTGTTACGTCGCCCATGTTTAATTAAATGATTTAATTGAGGATTTGTTAATTCTTGAATTAATTAAAAATTAATCACGACTTCCGAAAAACACACGTATGACGTTTTGTTTTTTAATTATAATTACTTTTTCTTTTCTGTAAAAATTTATGGCTTTGGATAAAAGAGCTTTTTTTTCTGGAATTTAAGTGTGAAAAGAACTTTTTCAAAGTATTTTGCCCTTCAATTTGGATGATAGTATTCTTCTTCTCTTCTCTTCTAAACCATGCATGCGTACCATTTATTATCTTCTGTGTATCTTGTATAAAAGAAAACATTGATTTAAAAAACTCGATTTAGTTAATTGAAGATGTTACATCACTATTTGACGCTGACTGACAGTGACAGTTGCTGGAGCCTGACAGGTCACAGGACAGCTGTTCGAGTTTGTGGATGTTTTAGTGGTTTTTGCGAGTTTGTTTTGTAATTAATGTTTTACAAGCAAACGTAATTAGTAATATGGATAAGTATGATACGTCTCAGCTTACAGAGTTCCCACGATTTGAGCCCGAATCGACGCAAAGCGGTGTGTCGACGTTTCTCAACAAACTGTGGAGGTTTCCACTGTTCTCGCCCAGCGAAACTACTGAAAATTTGCAAGACAAGGCTGCAGGGGAAAGAAAGCAGAGCAGCCAACAGTCAGATGATTCAAAGAAGCAGGATTATGAGGATGCGAAGACCGAAACAGGATCTTACGCCGTGGAATTCGAAGGGCGAAGTTTGCCCAATGTTTTGAGGCGGATAAGCAGTTTGATCGCTATGGGCTCAGGCGTAAGTGATTTATGTATATCCTGACATGATTTGACAGCTGTTTAACCCTCTTTAATAATGGACATTGCACTGTAATCAGTTAATCATACAGTTTTGCAGCATTAATAGTGTAATATCTTATTATTGTTTGTTACATAAATTGCATAAAATATTTTTCTTACTAGAATTTAAATTAGAACTTGAATACAAACTAGAACTTTTACTTTACAAAATTCTATAAGTATGTTACTTTTAGGGTGGTACCAGATATGCGGACACCGAGCTGGCCCGCTACTGGATGCCAGACGACATCTCCCGCGAGTGCTACGAGTGCGCCACGCGATTCAGTACCTTACGGCGCAGGCATCACTGTCGAGTTTGCGGGCAGATATTCTGCTCGAGATGCTGTAGTCAGAGGGTGCCAGGTAAATTGTGAAAATCTGTTCAAGTACTTACATAATATATTTAAAGTGATATGCTTGATTGATAAATACAATAAATGAAGAATTGAAATACCTCCCCATCCTTACATTTTTAATTAGTATTTCATTAAAAATTTTTTTTTAAATTTTTTTTTTTATCGCAATAAAAATTTTTTTTATTCAATACTAGCTATTCAAGATTAATAGTTCTGACAGTTCCTACAGGACTAACTTTTTGGGATTTTTATCATCTTCTTCCTGAAAGAGAAGTAATTCATACTGTATTCCCAATTCCTTTTCAACCAAAAGAGGTCTACTGCTGGATAAATCCTTCACTGTCACTGGTCCTGCACTCCCCGCATCTAGGTGGTAGCCTCCAGAATCCAGCCAGACTACGTACAGTTAACAGAATCGCAAAATTTTCTATTTTAGTATCTTAATTCTTGTTCACAGGGCAGATATTTGGTTGCGCAGGTGGGCTACGCGTATGCAACTACTGTTGCAATGTAGTCCTAAGCTACCTGAGAGAAAACGACCTCACTGGCGACATATCGCCCGACTTGCGCACTTTGCAAGAGAACCTGCAGGTTTGTAACTTGAAGTATTTGATCATAATCATACTATCTAAATAAAATAGTAAGACACGGGTCTTAACGCGACGTTTATTAATGAGTTACATTATGTACTCACGGCTTGACATTTCGTGGTCACAAGCAGATTGAATAATAATGGGCGCGTGTCTTACTATTTTTGTTGAAATGGAACGCAAAAGTTTTAAATACTATCTAAATAGTCCTTGAAATGGCTAAACCAACCTTTAAGCTTTTTATTACTTGTGCAATGATTTCTTTAGTTCCTTCCTTGCAACATTTCAAAACTAGTAATAAGTTACAAATAAACTCATCTAGCCAGAGTAGGGAGTGTAGACCAAATTCTCCCTTTGCTACTGGTAAATGAAATTAGTCGTCCTGGAACTAAAATTAGCAGTGGAGATTAAATATAATTATGATGTTCCTATTTGTAATATACATTGTTCATAATTTCACTGTCTCAGTGGTGACCATTTTTTCGTTCTAGGTGAAATTCCCCGAGAACAAGTCGCAGCCAATGTTCAAGGCTCGCGAGCATTTCATGTTCGCTCGCGAGCAGGACGAGCGCGAACCGCGCGTGGCGCCCACCGAGGCGCTGTACGAGCTCTACCGACACCTGGCGCACTCGCTGCCGACGCAGCAGCACAGGTAACATGACATAGAAACCTAGCACAGGTACACACGGCCACAGTGTTAACTATCCATTTCCGTTTTTACTCTCGCTCTCATCAAATGGTGATTCTAAACCTAGCACAGGTACACACGGCCACAGTGTTAACTATCCATTTCCGTTTTTGCTCTCGCTCTCATCAAATGGTGATTCTAAACCTAGCACAGGTACACACGGCCACAGTGTTAACTATCCATTTCCGTTTTTACTCTCGCTCTCATCAAATGGTGATTCTAAACCTAGCACAGGTACACACGGCCACAGTGTTAACTATCCATTTCCGTTTTTACTCTCGCTCTCATCAAATGGTGATTCTTTGCGATAGAACGAGATGACATGACTGACAATGGGCAGTTAACACTGTTGCCGATAGTACAGGGACTTAACAACTCAGTGCAGGTTTAGCGGCACAGTGATATAGCATCTTGACGTAACAACACACATTCAACAACCACCAGGTTCAGTAATTTAGCACTGCGACACAGGTACAGGAAACAATATCGGAAGAATAACGTCGCTATAGTAGCGCAGGCATAGTGACTCATCAACCCAGCACAGGTAGAATAATTGAGTAACCCTATACATACATAATATTGTGGTATAAGCACTTTGCCTGAAACAACATAGCTCAAGTTCAGACATTCAGTACCCTAACACGGGAATAGCAGCACAGTGAAATAACATTGCCACAACTTCGCTGCAACAGCACAAGTATAATGACACAGCAGCCCAGCACAGGTTCAATAATTCAGTACCACAGAGGTACTGACATGCGACACAATAATTAATAGCTCCTCGCTGATACAACACAGGGACCTCGAAGCATTAGCACAGGTACTTACTGTACCTAGGGTAATTAGTTGAGTCAAATGAGGACACTAATATGTACTAATGTTTTACGAGTAACTATTAAAAATAGTTGAAGATTTTCTTGTATGTTAAGACAGAAATGTTTATGTTGTTATGGCAGAAATGTTACTATTTATTACCAAAACTTTACAGATCACTAAAGAGGTTGTGGGAAGAAATGACGTGAGTTTGTGTATTGATGTATCTGCTATTGTATTATTTCAATTTACTGCCAAACTCAAAACACCTCATAGCACCGTTTATCGTATACCGCTTAAAATAAAATGTTTATCCAATAATATTTTATTTAGAATGAAATGGCTAAAATGATGTAAATAATAACAAGATTTTCACAAACTTAATTTGTGTAAATAGTTGAATGTTCCTCCCAAAAACTTAAGGCCTTTTCAAGTATGCAATATGTTTGTACAGAATACAGATTAAAAATCATCTATTATTTTCTTTATTGTCACTTTATGTTATGCTATGTAACACACCTACTACATTTTAAGTCAAATACAGGATGTTTCTGAACGTCAATGATAGAGATTTGCAATATGTATCTAAATTAATTGTCAAAGACTCCTTTATTTACCATAACAATATGTATTGACTTAAACCAGTAAAACCCTAAAAACAAGTGAATTAAGTGTATACCTACAACTCATTGTACTATGTATTGTATGTATCTTGTTCAAATATTACATTGGTTATCTGCATGGCTTAGTACAATCATTTCTCTCTCCTATCGTAGGTACCGATTGGTGAGGTACAACGGCGTGTGGCGCGGTTGTGACATCCTGCAGTGGGTCATAGACAACACCAACCATAAAACCAGGTATGTATCTTTTTAATTTTATACTATTTATTTTTGATGATTACCCGTAACGACATAATTATGCTGAAATATTAATAATTTAAGAAGCAATACATGACATTGTTATTATTGTCTAATATTCACTATGTGCTTTTCTTTTTAAGAATCCGTAAAATATCTAAGAGACATGTTTGACATGTTTTGACATCTCTTATCATGTTAAAACGCGTAGGTTTTATTCATTTTATTTATTTATTATTACATTATTTAGTCGTTACATTCCTGACACTATTGTTCTCTATACAAATAAAATACGTTTTACGCACGTTTTAGTATAAGCATTCACAACTTTAAGAAATATAGGCAAAACAAGGTTTCCTACTAGTTTGTATGTTATTACCAAACCGGGAGTGATCGGCGAACGTATACGAACGCGAGCATTCGCGCGCGAACTATAATCGCAACATTTTCACCCAGGTTCCAGGCGAGCCAAGTGTGCCAGAACCTTCTAAGTTCAGGCTACATGGAGTGCGTGTCGGAACTGCTACAGTTTGCTGACTACGCGCTGTACCGCCCTACTGCACTGCCCTCTAACACCCAACAGGAAGACTCCAGCCGTGAGTCTATTGACACAAGTTTTTTCTTTTGTTTTTGGTATTGGTAAACCTTTGTCACCTGTCATCCGCTTTGCAATGGAGGGAAGTCGAACCTTAATTTCGAACTCCTCCTATGTTCTTCCTATGTCCTATGGGACAAACTCGACTTTCATTGGTTGGGTTTTTATGGCGGTCAAACTGTAGATCCTGGCTACACACGAGTTGCAGCGGTGGGAACGAGAGGTGGGAATAGTCCCGTTTTGTTTTTGGTATCTCAAATTATATCACTCGCTCATAATTAGTGTCCCCAAGCAGAGGTAGGGTTGGGACATGTAAAGTGCCCTTTGATCCTATTTACAGAAAATAAATGAGTTTACTGCGGTAACCGTTGCGCGAGTTTCTATGTATGCGCGTCAATCGCAATGCCCTTTCTGCAATAGGCGAACCGTGCACTTGCCGGCGTTAACTGTACATGGATATTCTTTAAAAAAAAAAATTGACCAAGTTCCTGAATCTTATGCTCATTATCAAATTCACAAATACACGTCCGATTTCAGCGGAGGAAGTTGAAAGTGCTGGCCGACTAGTCGAGAGCGTATCGTCGTACTGCCTGGATTTGAACCTGGGAAACAACTCTGCTCGGCTCATAAAGGCTCCTAAAACTGGTAAGCCATTTTTTGTAGCACACAGCCGCCTCCTTGGCCGCGCGACACTGGCCACCAAGAAAATGGTATTCTTTTTTTCTCGACCATTATCGTTATTATTTTGTTTTCAAGTTTTCTCACATAATGCAATTCTACGATTCGAATTACACGAAACAAAACATTTACGCTACACCATTTATTGCAGTTGTTAAATTCTATTCAAATTCCAATAATTGCTTACAATCAAGTCAGTATCTAATTAGGTACATTTTAATTGTTAGCAGAGACAAAATCATCGCCTTCTAGCGAAGAAGAGAATCAACCAGTCCTGGAGCAAAGTGAAGGTACATAAGTAATGCACAGTAAATTAATGTATTTACCCGACTGCGCCAGAAGGAGGGTTATGTTTTTCGAGTGTATGTATGTATGTATGTATATTTCTTTGGCACGGCCTAAACGTCTTGACAGATTTTAGCTTGAGAGGTGTCGTTAAATTCGTCTTTATCGTGAGAGTGACACTGACTATATTAAAATTGAAAAATGGCGGATTTTAGGCGCCATAGTCTTCAAAAAAAATTTTTTTTTTCTCAAAACCTATCGAGTGGGATATCAAATAAAGGGCTTTTTAAGTAGCTTGCAAAAAAGATAATTATGTAGTTCATTTTTACGCAGTTGGGTTTTTTGTTTATTTCTCACTCTGGTTATAAGTAGTGCATCATCTTTGGATGGTTTTTTAACCAAATTCAAATCGTGTTTATTGTGACATCACAGGCACATAATAAAGTCACATCATAAGTTTTGTAATGTTCTTTTCTGCTCAATTTTTGTATACTTTTGGACTTGTGTGAACATCACTTTACTTACTTGCCAGGCCACACAGAATCAGCGAGCGTGTGCAAGGCCATATCAGTATCAGGGGAGGAGCATCTTCGGCTTCTGATGCGGCAGTGCCTCGCACGAGCAGCGTTGCCCGCCGCCTGGTTACCAGCGTTGTTTCCGCTGTGCCGCCAAGCTTGCGACCTCATCATGCCTGGTAGGTTAGCGGAGCGAAGCGGAGATGTAGCGGAGTGAAGCGGAGAGGTAGCGGAGCGGTGTCGGGCGAGGAGCACCTTCGACTTCTGATGCGGCAGTGCCTCGCTCGCGCCGCCTGGTTGCCGGCGCTGTTTCCGCTGTGCCGTCAAGCTTGCGACCTCATCATGCCTGGTAGGTTAGCGGAGATTTAGCGGAGCGAAGCGGAGAGGTAGCGGAGCGGTGTCGGGCGAGGAGCACCTTCGACTTCTGATGCGGCAGTGCCTCGCACGAGCAGCGTTGCCCGCCGCCTGGTTGCCGGCGCTGTTCCCGCTGTGCCGTCAAGCCTGCGACCTCGTCATGCCCGGTAGGTTAGCGGAGATTTAGCGGAGCGAAGCGGAGATTTAGCGGAGAGGTAGCGGAGCGGTGTCGGGCGAGGAGCACCTTCGACTTCTGATGCGGCAGTGCCTCGCACGTGCCGGACTGCCTGCCGTCTGGCTACCAGCGCTGTTCCCGCTGTGCCGCCAGGCCTGCGACCTCGTCATGCCCGGTAGGTTAGCGGAGCGGAGCGGAGAGGTAGCGGAGCGAAGCGGTGATGTAGCGGAGTGAAGCGGAGAGATAGAGAAGCGGTGTCAGGGGTGGAGCACCTTCGACTTCTGATGCGGCTGTGCCTCGCACGAGCAGCGTTGCCCGCCGCCTGGTTGCCGGCGCTGTTCCCGCTGTGCCGTCAAGCCTGCGACCTCGTCATGCCCGGTAGGTTAGCGGAGATTAAGCGGAGAGGTAGCGGAGTGAAGCAGAGAGGTAGCGGAGCGGTATCGGGCGAGGAGCACCTTCGTTTATTGATGAGGCAGTGCCTCGCACGAGCCGCGCTGCCGGCCGCCTGGTTGCCAGCGCTGTTTCCGCTGTGCCGCCAAGCAGCTGCGACCGCGTCATGCTCGGTAGGTTAGCGGAGATGAAGCAGAGACATAGCGGAGCGAAGCGGAGATGTAGCGGAGCGGTATCGGGTGAGGAGCACCATTGACTGCTACGAAAAACTAATAATAGCCTAATAGGCTGTGCCTATTATAGTCCAGCAACTTATTGCGCGACCGTAATGCAACTATTACTTGCTACTACGAGTACCTCGACCCATCTACCGTCTCCCCACTGCAGGACGGTCGTATACGAAGTTAACTGTCTATAATGCTTGTGTGTTGCTACACAATTAATTAATTATTAAGCCTAGCCGCAGACCACAGATGTCGGCCGATAGTTGGGTTGGGCTGTTAATTAGTATGGACATGTATGAAAGCGCGCATATTACACGGTTTTGGTATCGACTAATTCTTCATACAAATTATAATTATTAAGCCCAACTATCGGCCAACTAAAAGTCGGTGGTCTGCGCCTAGTCTTAGGCTGGTTTTAGTGTCACGCGGACTGTCAGTGCGGATCGCTCCGCACAGCTGATCTGTATGAATTGCTAGGGAGCGAGCTAACTCTAAAACGCTCCCTAGAAGTTCATACAGATTGGCCGTGCGGAGCGGGTCCGCACCGGACGGTCCGCGTGACACTAAAACCAGCCTTAAGAGCGTTTACGCCGTTTGGCGCAAAAACAGTACTTTTTCAACTCGATACAATCATTAACCAGTTATATGTATTACAAATATGTTATAGACATAAATAATTAGGTAATATCATCGTCTAAATAGTTAGTTGAGAAAATATTTCTATTAATATAGTATTTAAGAATTCTATCAACATAAGTCCACACAGGTTTTCTAAATTTCCACTTTAGCGTCAGTTTACAAGCTGAAATTTTTATGAAAATACTGTGAAAACGATATAACAAACATTTATATCTTCAAGCATAGGTCCTTAGGCAAATAGTTAGTTGAGAAAATTCTTAGATTTAAGCATTTTACAATAAGAAATCACAAATTCAAAGAACGTGAAATACCCAAAAGTCAAAGTGATTTTTACACCATTATTCTTCTTTAATTCAACATAAAAATAGCTTAATATAATAAAATAACATCTTCTTTAAAATATTTACTTTGAAACGATACATAAATTCATTGTTATTGTTTTGCTATAAACATTTGAAAACTATTAAAAAACGCCGCGCGCGAATCATTTCCAATGATGCCCCTTGAAATGCCGCGCTTCGCGTAAACGCTCTTAAAGGGAAACTTGTCATCTGCTTCCAGATCTGTTCAGCACGGACATCGACCCGCGGCACTACGTGCAGGTCAAGAAGGTGCCGGGCGGCGAGCCGCGCGACAGCTGCGTCGTGCGCGGCGTCGTGCTCACCAAGAACGTGGCCCACAGGTGGGCGTGGGCTCCTTACAGACGCAGCACTACGGCAGGCCCAGGAGCCGCGCGACAGCTGCGTCGTGCGCGGCGTCGTGCTCACCAAGAACGTGGCCCACAGGTGGGCGTGGGCTCCTTACAGACGCAGCACTACGGCAGGCCCAGGAGCCGCGCGACAGCTGCGTCGTGCGCGGCGTCGTGCTCACCAAGAACGTGGCCCACAGGTGGGCGTGGGCTCCTTACAGACGCAGCACTACGGCAGGCCCAGGAGCCGCGCGACAGCTGCGTCGTGCGCGGCGTCGTGCTCACCAAGAACGTGGCCCACAGGTGGGCGTGGGCTCCTTACAGACGCAGCACTACGGCAGGCCCAGGAGCCGCGCGACAGCTGCGTCGTGCGCGGCGTCGTGCTCACCAAGAACGTGGCCCACAGGTGGGCGTGGGCTCCTTACAGACGCAGCACTACGGCAGGCCCAGGAGCCGCGCGACAGCTGCGTCGTGCGCGGCGTCGTGCTCACCAAGAACGTGGCCCACAGGTGGGCGTGGGCTCCTTACAGACGCAGCACTACGGCAGGCCCAGGAGCCGCGCGACAGCTGCGTCGTGCGCGGCGTCGTGCTCACCAAGAACGTGGCCCACAGGTGGGCGTGGGCTCCTTACAGACGCAGCACTACGGCAGGCCCAGGAGCCGCGCGACAGCTGCGTCGTGCGCGGCGTCGTGCTCACCAAGAACGTGGCCCACAGGTGGGCGTGGGCTCCTTACAGACGCAGCACTACGGCAGGCCCAGGAGCCGCGCGACAGCTGCGTCGTGCGCGGCGTCGTGCTCACCAAGAACGTGGCCCACAGGTGGGCGTGGGCTCCTTACAGACGCAGCACTACGGCAGGCCCAGGAGCCGCGCGACAGCTGCGTCGTGCGCGGCGTCGTGCTCACCAAGAACGTGGCCCACAGGTGGGCGTGGGCTCCTTACAGACGCAGCACTACGGCAGGCCCAGGAGCCGCGCGACAGCTGCGTCGTGCGCGGCGTCGTGCTCACCAAGAACGTGGCCCACAGGTGGGCGTGGGCTCCTTACAGACGCAGCACTACGGCAGGCCCAGGAGCCGCGCGACAGCTGCGTCGTGCGCGGCGTCGTGCTCACCAAGAACGTGGCCCACAGGTGGGCGTGGGCTCCTTACAGACGCAGCACTACGGCAGGCCCAGGAGCCGCGCGACAGCTGCGTCGTGCTCACCAAGAACGTGGCCCACAGGTGGGCGTGGGCTCCTTACAGACAGCACTTTTTTTTTTATGTATTTTCTGCTCTATGGCAATCTGTTCGAAAACAATAAGCCACTTGTTTGGCTGGAGCTACATGTCCTGAGTTTTATGTTGTCTTCGAGAGCCAATCAATTGCTGATCTTTTTCCAGCAAACTCTCTTCCTGGCTCAGTCTACAAATCTTTGGGCGAGACTGGGAATGCCTTGTCTTTTCAGTCGATTGTACTGTAGTCCACCTTCTCCACTTAAGGCCTGTGCGAGTTCGTTTGCATGAGTTTCCAGTTTCTCCTGGTATTTCAGGCTTGCCTGTACTATTTCCTCACGAACAGTGTTCATGCCTAGGTCAAGATACATGTACTTGTTGCTAATACATTGGGGTACGCCGAGCATGGTTCTAAGTGCTTTACTTTGAAATCTTTCCAGTATGTCGATGTTACTCTTGCTAGCTGTTCCCCATAACTGTGTCCCGTAAGTCCAGATAGGTTTCAAAGTTGCTTTGTATACCAAGACCTTGCTGGTGCTGTTCAGTTGCGAGCTTCGTCCGATCAACCAGTTAAGACCACGAAGTTTTCCATCTAGTTGTTTTCTTTTAGCCCAGATGTGCTTAAGGAGCCGCGCGACAGCTGCGTCGTGCTCACCAAGAACGTGGCCCACAGGTGGGCGTGGGCTCCTTACAGACGCAGCACTACGGCAGGCCGAGGAGCCGCGACAGCTGCGTCGTGCTCACCAAGAACGTGGCCCACAGGTGGGCGTGGGCTCCTTACAGACGCAGCACTACGGCAGGCCGAGGAGCCGCGCGACAGCTGCGTCGTGCTCACCAAGAACGTGGCCCACAGGTGGGCGTGGGCTCCTTACAGACGCAGCTCTACGACAGGCCGAGGAGCCGCGCGACAGCGGCGTCGTGCTCACCAAGAACGTGGCCCACAGGTGGGCGTGGGCTCCTTACAGACGCAGCACTACGGCAGGCCCAGGAGCCGCGCGACAGCTGCGTCGTGCTCACCAAGAACGTGGCCCACAGGTGGGCGTGGGCTCCTTACAGACGCAGCACTACGGCAGGCCCAGGAGCCGCGCGACAGCTGCGTCGTGCTCACCAAGAACGTGGCCCACAGGTGGGCGTGGGCTCCTTACAGACGCAGCACTACGGCAGGCCGAGGAGCCGCGCGACAGCTGCGTCGTGCTCACCAAGAACGTGGCCCACAGGTGGGCGTGGGCTCCTTACAGACGCAGCACTACAGCAGGCCGAGGAGCCGCGCGACAACTGCGTCGTGCTCACCAAGAACGTGGCCCACAGGTGGGCGTGGGCTCCTTACAGACGCAGCACTACGGCAGGCCGAGGAGCCGCGCGACAGCTGCGTCGTGCTCACCAAGAACGTGGCCCACAGGTGGGCGTGGGCTCCTTACAGACGCAGCACTAAGACAGGTCGAGGAGCCGCGCGACAACTGCGTCGTGCTCACCAAGAACGTGGCCCACAGGTGGGCGTGGGCTCCTTACAGACGCAGCACTACGGCAGGCCCAGGAGCCGCGCGACAGCTGCGTCGTGCTCACCAAGAACGTGGCCCACAGGTGGGCGTGGGCTCCTTACAGACGCAGCACTAAGACAGGTCGAGGAGCCGCGCGACAGCGGCGTCGTGCTCACCAAGAACGTGGCCCACAGGTGGGCGTGGGCTCCTTACAGACGCAGCACTACAGCAGGCCGAGGAGCCGCGCGACAACTGCGTCGTGCTCACCAAGAACGTGGCCCACAGGTGGGCGTGGGCTCCTTACAGACGCAGCACTACGGCAGGCCGAGGAGCCGCGCGACAGCTGCGTCGTGCTCACCAAGAACGTGGCCCACAGGTGGGCGTGGGCTCCTTACAGACGCAGCACTAAGACAGGTCGAGGAGCCGCGCGACAACTGCGTCGTGCTCACCAAGAACGTGGCCCACAGGTGGGCGTGGGCTCCTTACAGACGCAGCACTACGGCAGGCTGAGGAGCCGCGCGACAGCGGCGTCGTGCTCACCAAGAACGTGGCCCACAGGTGGGCTGGGATCCCACTACCATGGGCGTCGTATCATAAAGTTTATATTCCTTCGGAATAGACCAACATCCACGAGCTGTCAAACGAAACCGATTATGGATGACATTTGTGTGTCAGCGTCAGGATTATTTCACTGTGTACAATAAATCAATCACTGAACCAGTCACCACGTTTCTGAAGCACTATTTCAAATAAACATTCACGATTTCACTCACGTAAAACCTGAAAATATCTTAGTTCAAATTTTCAGCATGCCACTGCCTCTGAACTGTCTAATAGTTGCAAAAAATGGTTCTGTTTGGCGTAATGGCGACGGCATCACTCACTCATTTTTTTCCGTGGGAGAGCCACGCTTCGGCATGAATGGGCCGGCTCGACCGGAGTGATACCACGGCCTCACAAAAAACCGGCGTGAAGCAGCGCTTGCGCTGTGTTTCGCCGAGTGAGTGAGGATACCGGAGGCCCAATTGGGGGGGATTGGGATTTAAAAGGTTGGCAGCGCACTTGTGACGTCACTGATGTTGCGGGTGTACATGGGCGACGGCAATTGCTTACCATCAGGTGATCCGTCAGCTCGTCTGCCTCCTATCACATAAAAAAAAATAAAAAAAATCACGCGTCTCTTTACATAACATAACATTGATATTAATTATTTATGTCTTGGCCTTGCAGGGGCATGCCTCAAGAGATCGAGAACCCCACAATCTTGCTGTTGGACTGTTCCATTGCCTACCAGAGGGTGGAAGGGAAACTGACGTCATTAGAACCGGTCTTGTTGCAGGTAAAAAATTTACATGAAACTGTATTACAAATGTCATTGTTCTACATCAATTTTTATCTCAAACAAATGTGCTTATCCCGCGTTCTCTGAAAGAGTTCGATTCGACCGCCTCTTCTATGGTCTAGTGATAAGACCATCTGCTTCAGATCCAGAGGTCCCGGGTTCGATTCCTGGCGGGGACAGATTTTTCTGTTCGGTTTGGTTGGTGGTAGGGCCTCTTACCTAAGTCTGTCGCCATAGCAATAATGTCAATAGCAATGTTGTGTTCCGAAGAGTCAGAGGTAAGATAGCCAGTTCCTCTATGGTTGAGGTGAGATGCAGCGATGCAGGGCAAAAGCCCCATTGTGGATAAAAAAAAACACTTCCTAGCCGCCTAAATTGTGCCATTTCAACTTCATATTTCTTTTATGTGTCATTAAGTGTGGTATGCAAAAAAAAAGTATTTAATCTATCCTACAGGAACAACAATACCTAGTCCGTTGCGCAGCGCGTATCACAGCCCTACAGCCGAAAGTAGTATTAGTCCGCGGGGGCGCAGCCCGGGCCGTGCAGGATGCTCTCAGGGCCGCGGGCGTAGCCCTGGCCGCCAGGCTCGGGGACAAAGCCCTGCAGAGAACAGCCAGATGCTCAAGAGCTGATCTCGTGGCTTCTATTGATGCTAGGATCGGAACGCCTAGGCTGGGGACCGCGGAGAGATTCTATATTAAAAATTGTAAGTACATAATTTTGAACTTTATTTCCAAAAGTTAAGGTATAACTGCCAAGTTTGGAGGCAAAGCCCTGCAGAGAACTGCTAGATGTTCACGGGCTAATCTCGTGGCTTCTATTGACGCTAGGATTGGGAACTGAGAGACTGGGAACGGCGGAGAGATTCTACATTAAAAATTGTGAGTGATCATGTTCGTTCGTTTCAGCCGAAAGACATCCACTGCTGGACAAGGACCTCCCCCAAGGATTTCTACAAAGACCGCCGCTCGCATCCAGGAACCTTCCGCTACCTTCGCCAGATCGTCGGTCCACCTAGTAGGAGGCCTGCCCACGCTACGTCTTCCGGTTCGTGGTCGCCACTCAAGAACTTTCCTGCCCCAGCGGCCATCAGCTCTACGAGCTATGTGCCCCGCCCACTGCCACTTGATTTTAGCGATTCTGCGGGCTATGTCAGTCACTTTGGTTCTCCTAGGGATCTCCTCATTTCTGATTCGATCATGCAGGGAAACTCCGAGCATAGCACGCTCCATCGCCCTTTGGGTGACCTTGAGCCTTGTTATGAGTGATCATGTACCTTAAAGACAAAGCTTTGCAGAAGACCGCCAGGTGTTCTTTTACTAATCACATGATTCTCTTTAATTTTTAGATTCAAGCAAAACCCTGATGGTGTTAGAAGGCTGCGCAGAACCTCAGTTGGGATGCTGCATCCTCCTTCGAGGAGCGTCCTTACAAGAACTGATTAGGGTTAAAAAAGTAGTCAAATTCATGGTACTAGCGTGCTACAACTGGAAACTAGAAAAAGCATTCCTAGGTGATATAGAAGCTGTATTACCCGAACCGGGTATGACTTTTGATGACGATGAAGAAGAAATTGCAAAAGATAATGACAAAGAAGGATCGTTTTCAATGAATAATGACGCTGGACCTAATGAAAAGGATACGAGCGTCGGTGAATCCGACATAATTAATGATGAAGAGAAAGATAATAGTGACAATAGCGAAGTGTTTAAAGATGCTGTGTTGAGTGCCAATGATGCAAAGAGTAATGATTCGAAAGATAATGATGCAAAGTGTAATGATTTGAAAGATAACGATAAGAAGGAGCCAGATGATCCGTTGCAGAGGACGAAGTATGTACGCAAGGCGGATAGTGAAAAAAACTTTAGCTGTGGGGTTCCGATAAGGGATTTTAGTGATCCGCTAAGAGCAACCCTGTCGGTGGACGATGATGTGTTTTTGCCGAAGGAAGAAGCGAAGCTGCAGGCTGACACGCACAGCGACCGGTAAGTTGTATGAACCGATTTAGTTGATATTTTATGTACTATCGGCAACAGTGTTAACTGCCCATTGCCAGTCATGTCATCTCGTTCTACCGCAAAGAATCACCATTTGATTAGAGCAGTGGTTCTTAACTGGTGGTCCACGGACCATTGGTGGTCCCTGGAGGAATTCCAAGTGGTCCACGAAGTGCACTTGCACACCTTGGACAAAACCACTTTTAACTGATTTTTGCAGTCAAACTGGTTTTGGCCGATTATGAGGTGGTCCCTGACAAGACAGAAATTTGGTAAAATGGTCCCTCATGACTTAAAGGTTAAGAACCACTGGAGTAGAGCGAGAGCAAAAACGGAAATGGATAGTTAACAGTGTGGCCGTGTGTACATAATATATGTGATCTGTCAACGCAGTGAAAGATTGTTCGGAAATCGGTAGTTGTTTCATTACTGACAGTTAATTATAGACAATGTGGAAAATTATTTATTAGTAATATCTACTTTTTCCTGCATTCTCTATCAGCACGTTTGACCCGTTTCAGGATTTCCACAACGACCGGTTCTAAGTGCTTCCCGCGACCTTTGCTAGATCGTAGTCCTAGGGCTAGAGAGGGTCTACACTAAGCCTTCCAGTCCGTGACCGCCACTAAGAACTTTTCTGCTCCAACGACCACCAGTTCTGCGAGCTACGAACATCATCATAGTCATTCTAGCCATTGGACGTCTACTACCGAACATAGGCCTCCCCCAATGATTTCCATATTGACCGATTGGTAGCGACCTGCTTCCAGCGCCTGCCTGCTACCTTTATGATGTCGTCATGCCACCTCGTGGATGGACGTCCCACGCAATGAGGGCTATCGTTTTTATACTTAACAGTTGGCACCCCTGGCGATTGACAGGACCTTACTCTACAGTGGCGCCATCTTGATGAGTGCAAATGCGATAGTCCTCCTACCACTTTAGCGCTCACAAGTTGGCGCCACTGTCTTTGCGACTAGCAAGTGACAGGACCTTACTCTACAGTGGCGCCAACTGGTGAGCGCTAAAACGATAGCCCTCATTATAATTAAGTTAGCGTGTAGCTACACGCTACGGAGCTACGAACGAACGAACAAAAACTGACTTGTTATTATTGTTTCGCCACAGCTGGTCGACAGACGACGTAGTGTTGTCCATGTCTCCGCACACTGTAATCCCCGCGCCGTACCTCGAGACGGAGGCGGGGCGTCGCTGCCCGCTGAGGCGCTACTTCCCGCAGCCGCTGCTGCCGCACGCCCCGCACACACCCCGCGCGCTGCACCGCAAGATGAGCCGCCAACAAGACAGCGGGCCTGCGCTGAAGGTCAGTGGCCCCGTGTAGACGCAGGCGGGGCGTCGCTGCGGCGCTACTCCCCGCACACGCCCCGCGCGCTGCACCGCAAGATGAGCCGCCAACAAGACAGCGGGCCTGCGCTGAAGGTCAGTGGCCCCGTGTAGACGCAGGCGGGGCGTCGCTGCGGCGCTACTCCCCGCACACGCCCCGCGCGCTGCACCGCAAGATGAGCCGCCAACAAGACAGCGAGCCCGCGCTGAAGGTCAGTGGCCCCGTGTAGAGACGGAGGCGGGGTGTCGCTGTGGCGCTACTCCCCGCACACGCCCCGCGCGCTGCACCACAAGATGAGCCGCCAACAAGACAGCGGGCCCGCGCTGAAGGTCAGTGGCCCCGTGTAGAGACGGAGGCGGGGCGTCGCTGCGGCGCTACTCCCCGCACACGCCCCGCGCGCTGCACCGCAAGATGAGCCGCCAACAAGACAGCGAGCCCGCGCTGAAGGTCAGTGGCCCCGTGTAGAGACGGAGGCGGGGTGTCGCTGTGGCGCTACTCCCCGCACACGCCCCGCGCGCTGCACCACAAGATGAGCCGCCAACAAGACAGCGGGCCCGCGCTGAAGGTCAGTGGCCCCGTGTAGAGACGGAGGCGGGGCGTCGCTGCGGCGCTACTCCCCGCACACGCCCCGCGCGCTGCACCGCAAGATGAGCCGCCAACAAGACAGCGGGCCCGCGCTGAAGGTCAGTGGCCCCGTGTAGAGACGGAGGCGGGGCGTCGCTGCGGCGCTACTCCCCGCACACGCCCCGCGCGCTGCACCGCAAGATGAGCCGCCAACAAGACAGCGGGCCCGCGCTGAAGGTCAGTGGCCCCGTGTAGAAACGGAGGCGGGGCGTCGCTGCGGCGCTACTCCCCGCATCCGCTGCTGCCGCGTGCCCCGCACATACATCATTTCAACCACTGACATAGAAGTTTTCGACTACTGCTGAACATAGGCTGGGCCTCCCCCAATGTTATTCAAATGAGGGTTTTCGCGTATGAAAAATCCGCCAGATGGCAATACGTAGACGCGAGGTCCAAATGCTGCATGATTGGTTATTTTTGACATGACATTGACAGATATGTCAAAATCCACCAATCACGCAGCAGTCAGACCCCACATCCACGTCCCGCCATCTAGCGGTTCTTTTATACGCGAAAACCCTCATTGGTCGGCCTTCCTCAATATTATTCAAATTCAGAAGCTGCCTGCATGTAGTGACTTACGTTGGGTCCATTCCCTCGTCATTCATTCGTCCATTCGCTACCTGCCTCCGTTCCTACAAATTAGAACTAATAATTGATCCGGTGGTATTTACCCGTTTTGTATGTAACTTATCAATTTATTCCAGGAGGTCCACCCATTCATCCAGAACCCTATAACAGCGAGTGCGGACGACCCAGCGGTGCGGGCAGCGCTCGCCAACTACCGAGCTACTGGCTGCCGACTTGTTAGCGACAAACATAAAGGTGAGTCAATCAAGACGTGTATTGTAACTCGCTCCACGTAGGGGTAATGAAATCGAAATTCTATTTAGTCCGTCAGACAGATAATTAGAAAATATTAGCCTCATATTTTTTTATTTTTTCCATAATCGAATAATTACAGTGTTATATTGAGTTGAAATGTCGCGTGACGTCACTTTTGAGTAAAAAGTCTACTCAAGCATGACGTTTTGCCCCATTTCAACTCGATGTAGCACTGTTATTATTTCATTATGAAAGAAAAAAAATGAGTCTAATATTTTCTAATTATCTGTCGGATATAATTAAAATTTTGTCATCTAACCTATTCGCAGTTGTGTTTTTTAACATTATGCTTAAGCGCTTACTGGAGGAAATCGAATCCTAACTTCGAACTCCTATGTTTCTGCTTATTAATTTCATTGCGGGTCCAATGACAGTTTAACTTTCTTCTGGGACAAACTTGACCTTCACTGGTTGGGTTTTTATTGGCGGTTAAGCTGTAGATCCTGGCTACACAGGAGTTGCAGCGATTACAGTAAATTGTACAATTCAGTTGAAATAAATTTTATTACGAAGTCAGTAGGAGTCTGCCGTTGTTTTTGACATTATGAACTTACTTAGGCCCAGTTTTTTTATTCATAGTTAAAATAACTAATTGTTAAATTTTGCTACTAATGGTTAAATATTAACAAAATGTAAACTAATGGTTAAAAAAATTACTGAAAGTCATGCTAACCATTGTTCGAAACAGCTTTTAGAATTATTTTTTTCTGATATTTAACCACTTGTCATTTGACATCTGTCAAATTTGACTATTGGTTATTTTAACTACGAATCAAAAAACTGGGCCTTAATCGTTATTATAAACCACGTGGTTGTTAACCACATGCGTTCTTCTTTACTTTTTGTAGTCGAATGCCCCCTCTACAAGCCGTCAGTGGTAAAGAAGACGGTCAAAGAGCCGGAAGAGTCAGAGAAGCAGACTGACAACGAGCCGCTGGACCCACTAGCGCCGGAGAACCACCAGCGGCTGGGCATGCTGCTGTACAGCTACAGCAGCAAGTCCGCCAACGTGCCCGACTTCTGCGTCAACCCTTGGTGAGCTGTGCATCATCACCATCAGTATGCATCATCAGAAGCAGACTGACAACGAGCCGCTGGACCCACTAGCGCCGGAGAACCACCAGCGGCTGGGCATGCTGCTGTACAGCTACAGCAGCAAGTCCGCCAACGTGCCCGACTTCTGCGTCAACCCTTGGTGAGCTGTGCATCATCACCATCAGTATGCATCATCAGAAGCAGACTGACAACGAGCCGCTGGACCCACTAGCGCCCGAGAACCACCAGCGGCTGGGCATGCTGCTGTACAGCTACAGCAGCAAGTCCGCCAACGTGCCCGACTTCTGCGTCAACCCTTGGTGAGCTGTGCATCATCACCATCAGTATGCATCATCAGAAGCAGACTGACAACGAGCCGCTGGACCCACTAGCGCCCGAGAACCACCAGCGGCTGGGCATGCTGCTGTACAGCTACAGCAGCAAGTCCGCCAACGTGCCCGACTTCTGCGTCAACCCTTGGTGAGCTGTGCATCATCACCATCAGTATGCATCATCAGAAGCAGACTGACAACGAGCCGCTGGACCCATTAGCGCCGGAGAACCACCAGCGGCTGGGCATGCTGCTGTACAGCTACAGCAGCAAGTCCGCCAACGTGCCCGACTTCTGCGTCAACCCTTGGTGAGTCTAATTTAACCGCCTCTGTGGTCTAGTGGTAAGACCACCTGCTTCAGACGCAGAGGTCCCGGGTTCGATTCCCAGTGGGAGCTTCTTTCTTCTTTCCTATTTTTCTGTTCGGTTTGGTTGGTGGTAGGGCTTGTTCTAGGTCCGCCTGGCTAGCTACCACCATCTTACCTAAGTCTGTCGACATAACAACAAAGTTAACAGCATTGTTGTGTTCCAGCACTTATTGATAACTGACTTATAAAAATCAAAACCAGCTCATGGCCAAAATAAAAGAAGAAGAAGAAGACTTATAAAAATTGCCAAAGTACACGCGCGCTGATTATGTCTCGCATACCGCGTTCGTTCCTGAAAATGGTACTTTATGTAACGTGTCAAAATGTGACAAAATAAAATTCGATTCGATTGTCAATTGTTGATGAAAACAAAACGGAATCTTCTGAAGAACATCTGACTTTTATCTCTCTCTATACGCAAATAAGCGTTTTTTTTCGTCGAATAGTGCTAAATACAGGGTGTATTGTTTCTGTAACTTCTATGTTTCAACAGGATTGTTAACATGGAGATGTACGGACAGCACGACATATCCTTGGGGGCTTTCCTGGAGAAGTACTGCTTCAACGGGGACTACAAGTGTCCCTCGAGCAACTGCCAAGTGCCTATGAACCAACATGTTCGGAGGTATGTGGATTAATCATTATTTTATTGTTTACTATGCTAGCTGGGCCCGCCACTTCGTACACTTAAAAATAGTTTGAAAAACACGTTTTCTCAACATTAGGTTTTTTTTATGTTAGATTTGGTTTTTAGATAGAAGTTTCCATATCTTTTTTGCATAATTTTTATTCGCACACAACACTGACGCATGTTTTTAACTTAGAATACTGCGATTTATTTACAGATTTGTACATGGCGATGTATGTATTACTATCACGTGTAATACTATCGGCCACAGTAACGTAGATAAAATCAAGGAAGAACAGAATAAACAGGTAAGCATTGTTCACATTTTTTTTTTTAATGATTTTCATCTTACAAGGAGCTGATAATAATTATGTTAGTGACCATGAAAGTTTAAAATAATATAACTTCACGTGATGTTAATTCACTTGTTTAGGCACAATTTAGGCTAGTACCACAGAATACAAGTACTACCTACGTACAGAAAGTTTTCTTCGCGAAGGTATTTAAAAAAAATGTATGCTCAATGTCATCAATAATATGGTGTAATTTGGCTTGGGTTGCTGGTACTAAAATTTGGGGGAAAGATTAGTTGCCAAGTCCAATTTCAATAACATTAGGATGGCACACTATCACAAACTTTTGACAGATTTTATGCATTCCTACCTTCACCAAATCGTCGGTCCACCTGGTGGCCACTGTGGCAGAAAAGTTCTCGAGTGGTGACCACGAGCCAGAAGACTTAGTGTGGGCAGACCCCCCTCACTAAGTGCCCTTTTATTGGTAAATGAGTGTAATAAACTTCGCCAGGTGATGTTCTGGTCGCGCTGCGAGTATTGCGGCGCAACAGGGCGCGCGCGCCGCCTCTCCCGCGCGGCGCTGTCCCTGTCGCTCGCGTGCTACGTGCGCGCGCGCGCGTCGGCCGCCCGCTACGTGCGCGCGCGCCTGTGCCGCCACGCGCTGCACACGCACGCGCACGCCTTCGCGCGCCGCCTCACCACGGCCAGCTTCAGGTAGCGTGTTCTGTGCTGTACTGTGCTGTAGCGTAGGTATCGTGCTGTAGCGCGGCTCTGTACTGTGCTGTAGCGTAGGTATCGTGCTGTAGCGCGGGTATCGTACTGTAGCGCGGCGCTGTACTGTGCTGTAGAGCGGGTGTGGTACTGTAGCGCGGCGCTGTACTGTGCTGTAGCGTAGGTATCGTGCTGTAGCGCGGCGCTGTACTGTGCTGTCTGTAATGCGGGTATCGTACTGTAGCGCGGCGCTGTACTGTACTGTAGCGCGGGTGTGGTACTGTAGCGCGCCTCTCCCGCGCGGCGCTGTCCCTGTCACTCGCGTGCTACGTGCGCGCGCGCGCGTCGGCCGCCCGCTACGTGCGCGCGCGCCTGTGCCGCCACGCGCTGCACACGCACGCGCACGCCTTCGCGCGCCGCCTCACCACGGCCAGCTTCAGGTAGTGTGTTCTGTGCTGTAGCATGGATGCTGTACTGTAGCACGGCGTTGTACTGTGCTGTAGTGCGGGTATCGTACTGTAGCGCGGCGCTGTACTGTACTGTAGCGCGGGTGTGGTACTGTAGCGCGCCTCTCCCGCGCGGCGCTGTCCCTGTCACTCGCGTGCTACGTGCGCGCGCGCGCGTCGGCCGCCCGCTACGTGCGCGCGCGCCTGTGCCGCCACGCGCTGCACACGCACGCGCACGCCTTCGCGCGCCGCCTCACCACGGCCAGCTTCAGGTAGTGTGTTCTGTGCTGTAGCATGGATGCTGTACTGTAGCACGGCGTTGTACTGTGCTGTAGTGCGGGTATCGTACTGTAGCGCGGCGCTGTACTGTACTGTAGCGCGGGTGTGGTACTGTAGCGCGCCTCTCCCGCGCGGCGCTGTCCCTGTCACTCGCGTGCTACGTGCGCGCGCGCGCGTCGGCCGCCCGCTACGTGCGCGCGCGCCTGTGCCGCCACGCGCTGCACACGCACGCGCACGCCTTCGCGCGCCGCCTCACCACGGCCAGCTTCAGGTAGTGTGTTCTGTGCTGTAGCATGGATGCTGTACTGTAGCACGGCGTTGTACTGTGCTGTAGTGCGGGTATCGTACTGTAGCGCGGCGCTGTACTGTGCTGTAGTGCGGGTATCGTACTGTAGCGCGGCGCTGTACTGTGCTGTAGCGTAGGTATCGTGCTGTAGCGCGGCGCTGTACTGTACTGTAGAGCGGGTGTGGTGCTGTAGCGCGGCGCTGTACTGTACTGTAGAGCGGGTGTGGTACAGTAGCGCGGCGCTGTACTGTGCTGTAGTGCGGGTATCGTACTGTAGCGCGGCGCTGTACTGTGCTGTAGCGCGGGTGTGGTACTGTAGTGCGGCGCTGTACTGTAATGTATAGCGGGTGTGGTACTGTAGCGCGGCGCTGTACTGTGCTGTAGAGCGAGTGTGGTACTGTAGCGCGGCGCTGTACTGTGCTGTAGCGCGGGTGTGATACTGTAGCGCGGCGCTGTACTGTACTGTAGCGCGGCGCTGTACTGTGCTGTAGCACGGGTATCATACTGTAGCGCGGCGCGCTGTACTGTGCTGTAGAGCGGGTGTGGTACTGTAGCGCGGCGCTATACTGTGCTGTAGTATGCTAAACTACATAAAACCCTTTTAAATTCAATTGTAACGGCTATAAATTGTCTATCCTAACGGAGACAACCATACTTTCTTATTCATATTTATGTAACTACACTTTATTTTAGTGAAATCTTCAAAAAATTAAGTTCCTAAAGTCTTGAAATGCGATTAGCACTACTTATAAGAAAAATTTTATGAAAAAAAATAAAACCGACTCCAAAAAACCTACACTAAAAAGTAGAAAAATAATTACTAATTACCTACTTATTTATTAGGACGAATTAATATTTATGTAGGTATACCATGATTGATACTTCTGGAGTCGGTGCCAAGATTATGAAACATGTAAAGTTTGCCTGCACCGACTCCAAAAGTATCAATCATGGTATACCTACATAAATATTAATTCGTCCTAATAAATAAGTAGGTAATTAGTAATTATTTTTCTACTTTTTAGTGTAGGTTTTTTGGAGTCGGTTTTATTTTTTTTCATAAAATTTTACTTATTTCTTGCTTTTTAGTTAACTAATTATTACCTTGATGTTACCACTGAAGGTAGGCAGTACATTAAGACCATATTCTTCATGTCTACTGTATAATAATATTAACTACAAAATACAGGTTACCATATAGGAAACCTAAAAAGACCTTAAACCGTCAGCCCACCTCAAAAACATGAAAGAATACAGCTGTTGGTCTATTTGTACCTATAATATTTAAATAATTTACCTCCAACTCCTAAGCATTAAGGAGTTGTACCTACCATGACCAGTTCATCATGATGAGATGATGAATATCTGATGTAAACACTTGAATAACTTTAGAAACTATACTTATCTATAAAATTAAAAGAATTATCTTCCAACTCCTAAGCATTAAGTTTTACCTTCTATCATCAGCTCATCAATATGAGATGATGATTTCCAGGAGCAAATACTTGAATAACTTAAGAAAAAGTTTGAAAAACGATATACGTGCCTATAAAATTTGAGGTTTGCCCTCGATTTCCCTAGGATCCCATCATCAGATCCTAATTTGGTGACAATGGGACCACCTCAAAAGTGTACCCTATCGAACAAAAAAAGAATTTTGAAAATCGGTCCACAATTGACGGAGTAATCGGTGAACATACATAGAAAAAAAAAATACATACAGTCGAACATATAACCTCCTCCTTTTTTGAAGTCGGTTAAAAACTAACTGGTAGCATACTAGTAAGTGTAAATACTCGTAACGAAGTTTGTTGCTCAATCAAATACATATTACCATTCCTCCCAGATAAAAGACAATCCCTTCCAGCCTTGAATTCATAAAAAAACTGTGTTCTCTACAGATATAGCAAAATATCGTACTACGATATCCAACTGCCGCCTGAGGTGATATCCACCAAGTACGATACCAAGAAGATGCGCGAGGCGTTGATACACCAACTCAACGAACTTATGCTCAAAGGTACGGAAATATTTTTATATACATTTTTTCTGCATGTTTTCATCAATATTTTCACATTCTTAGTCGCCTGTCATGATAATTATCTTCTGTCCTATTTTTCTTCGTGTATTTGTAGACTTGACTCTTAAACAAATATAAAAATCTGTGCAAGATAAACTCACCATACCTGTGCGATGGTTTTCTTTTTTGTCTTGTAGTGCCATTAACTTTCCCGCTTCAAACTTCAAGATATTTTGCGGGACTACCCTTTCATGTTAAAGCCTGGTCCGTGAGCACGTAGAATCCCGTCCAATGACCCCAAGCTACCCATCCTTATCGCTCACGCGTAATTATATTGCTGTCGCGACTGTGCGACGCGCGCCCGCAGTGAGTGTGCGAGAGCGACAGCAACATAATTACGTGCGAGCGACAAGGATGGGCAGCTTGGGGTCATTGGACGGGATTCTACGTGCTCACGGACCAGGCTTTAGACATATGAAATTTTACTAATTACCTACTACATATTTTTTTTGGAAAAAAGAAATTTGTATTATTACAGTAGGTATGTATTTATATTTACTTTTGTACAGGGCACGAAACGTTCAGCGCGCTGACAGACAGCGAGGCTGAGAAAGACAGCCAGAACTTCAAGCAGCACATGGACCAGATACATCTCGCGTTGACTTCCGCCACACTAAGCGAACACACCACTTTAGCTGGTGAGTACACAACGAGTTTCCTCCTACTTTTACTCAGAAAATATTCCTTTATTTTTGAAAAGAAATAGAACTGCATTCAAAGATTTCCGATTTTTTTCCTACCCTGTATAACTTACTATGGGGAGGGCCTTAAAGTTAATCGGAGCTAAGTAAATAATAAAATTATAGCTGAATGGGAAAACCATCTTAGCTTTACCATGCTTTACACGACAAAGGGATAAAGTCAATATTACGAAATGAAAAACACACTTTAGCTGACAAGTACAACCACATCATAATCTCAGCCATAGGACGTCCACTGCTGAACATAGACCTCCCCCAATGCTTTCCATGTCGCCCGTTTGGTAGCGGCCTACGTCCAGCGCCTTCCTGCAACCTTTACGATATCGTCGGTCCACCTTGTGGGTTTCATGCTGCGTGTTCCGGTACGCGGCCTCCATTCCAGAACCATGCTGCATCTGCCGCACAACCACAGTGAATCGCTATTTATATGAAGTTCACACGACTTTTTACAGTTTTGTAACAGATAAAATGTTTACTTTGAGGAAAGTCAAGTCTTCTTCTTTCCTTCTACATAAAACATAATATTTTAATACTGAATATTTGACATAGGTGTGGTGCGAAGCCTGTGGAGCGTATCAGACCGCATCATATCGGGCGAAAAGATGCTCCGCGACGCACAGGACCGCTGGGCCGCGCCGCCGCCGCGACACAAGCCAGCGCAAGATACCGCTGGTAAGTTATAATGAGGGCTATCGTTTTAGCTCACTACCTTGTTTAATATACCACGCAATCTTGTATACCCATTCTCTTATAAGATACACCATACAAGAATGCATGGTAAATTCAGTGAACTGCTCCTGAATCGAATGTACCTACTACTACTATTTCTATTTATTTATATTAACCGGCAGACAGTGGTGACTGAGTTTGTTGCGGCGCTTCTTCTCAGCACTTGCCAAATGTTGGTCTCGAAGCGCTGGTAGGGTAAAAAGATTATGAGACATGTAGAGGCTCCTTAAGAGCAAAATGACGATTTGTAAGAACTATTTATTAGTCCAAACAAATAAAGAAATTTTGACTTTGACTTTGACTTAGCGCTAGCGCCACTGTAGAGTAAGGTCCTGTCACTTGCTAGTCGCGAAGACAGTGGCACCAACTGGTGAGCGCTAAAGTGGTAGGAGGACTATCGCATTTGCACTCATTAAGATGGCGCCACTGTAGAGTAAGGTCCTGTCACTTGCTAGTCGCGAAGACAGTGGCACCAACTGGTGAGCGCTAAAGTGGTCAAAGTCAAAGTCAAAGTCAAAATTTCTTTATTTGTTTAGACTAATAAATAGTTCTTACAAATCGTCATATGCTCTTAAGGAGCCTCTACATGTCTCATAATCTTTTCATTTGGTAGGAGGACTATCGCATTTGCACTCATCAAGATGGCGCCACTGTAGAGTAAGGTCCTGTCACTTGCTAGTCGCGAAGACAGTGGCACCAACTGGTGAGCGCTAAAGTGGTAGGAGGACTATCGCATTTGCACTCATCAAGATGGCGCCACTGTAGAGTAAGGTCCTGTCACTTGCTAGTAGCGAAGACAGTGGCACCAACTGGTGAGCGCCAAAGTGGTAGGAGGACTATCGCATTTGCACTCATCAAGATGGCGCCACTGTAGAGTAAGGTCCTGTCACTTGCTAGTAGCGAAGACAGTGGCACCAACTGGTGAGCGCCAAAGTGGTAGGAGGACTATCGCATTTGCACTCATCAAAATGGCCCCACTGTAGAGTAAGGTCCTGTCAATCGCCAGGAGGGGTGCCAACTGTTAAGTATAAAAACGATAGCCCTCATTACGATATTTTAAAGCGCGTGTTTTGCCCCTACACAATCAACAAAAGCATGTCAACATTTAACAAAATTGTCTACACAAAACATTGTTTCACTACGTGCTTTCCACCGGGCATGGAAAGTAAAAACATTGTTGATGCAACCAAAAATGTGTAGTGAAACAATGCTTTTGTAGACAGCTTTCTTGAATGTCGACAATGTTTTGTTGCTTAAAATTAAAAAATCAATGAATGAATCCTTTTAAAATTGCGTCTGGCGTGCTTTTATAACTTATCCTCATTTAATTACCATTTATTCAGAATTAAATAATGGTGGTGTAAATTTTTATGCTAAGTGTTCATTTATTTAAAATTTTGTTATAAGTTCTTCCCCTATTTCACCCTTTTAGCCTTTGTTTTTTTCAATCAATCTATATCTCAAGATGCAGCCACATTATTAGTGAATTATTTACATGTAACAATTTATAAATAAAATTAAAATAATTATATTTTTGCAGTTGAAGAAAAATCTGACGTGGAAGAGTCTACTACCAGCGACAGTGCTAACAACGACAGCTCGGGTATGTTACAGGAAAATCACATTTTATACCAAATATTAAGTTATCTTTGAACAGTTTCCAACCATTTTATTTAGGGACCACCTATGTTTTTGCTTCAGATAACACGTCCAAGGAAAATACAGGTACGGAACGTGAAGTGCTCTTCGGATGGATGTAATTTGCACTATGTAGTTAGAATTAACACAATCTAGCAAAATGCAATGGTTTCTGGTGTCTGTGTTGTAGTAATATTGTCCGCATGAACGTAGATTAGAATACTAATATTGATAACTCCAGTTTAGTTTTATTTACAAGATGATGGGGCTCTTTAAATATGTACCACCGCAATGTAATCATCATACAGCGCCATCTATTGGTAGTTGTTTTATTCCAACGTTTATGGGTGTCTTCTAAAGAGAATTTAAAAATGTAACAGTTTATTTGTATTGTAGTAAGATGTGTCGATCTATGATGTGCTGTATGGGAAATAAGAAAAATTAATAATATTAATAAATATCATTTTCTGGGATGTAAAAACCACAACTTCTACACTAGGCTCGCAGGCCTGTGTCGCAGTAGTTGTTAATTAATATTAAAAATATTCAATAACAAAATGTAGTGGTCAAATATTCCGTTAGGCTACTTAAAAAGAAAGATAAATAATTCTACACATTTTCTTTAGGATCCCGTACTCAAAGGGAACTCTTCTATCTTTATACCACGTTTTATAGAAAGTATTATTATTTTAAGCACTCCCAAAACGAACCCCTTTTTACCTGACTGCGTCAGAAAGAGGATTATGTTTTTTCACTGGATTATTTTCTTTTTTTGCATGCGGTTGTGTTTTTCATGATGATGATAATTTCTTATAGAACTATTCACCGACTGAATGTTCTATGCTCTTCTGTTTCTAACTTATTTATTTTTGAACGTAGCTTTTTTACTAGTAATGGCTAAATAAAGAATCAACTTTATTTAATGACATCTGTTATGAATTTATTACTTTGAATACTAGAGAAACGTTTTTTTAGGAACGGGTGTAATGTAATCAACGTTTAATCATAGATTTAGTGCCTAATTAGATTAACTTGGATTAACTCTTTTAACTATAATTAATTCCTACTGACCCTCAACCTAAAACAATTCAAAACTGTATTTCTTCATTATGGTCAGGTAAGATCGCGAGGTTTTAACGTAAATAGTGTTAAAAACTTTGTTTTTGGATTTCTAGGCGAGGAAGACGAGGAAAAAGGCGACAAGAAAACAGTTAGACAGATTCTGTCGCAACTGCTATCCAACAACCAGCCTTCCCACCAGGCAAGTTATAATGCGATTTATTTATTAGTCACTTAGGATTAACTCACACTTTAATGGAAGGCGCCATTCGGCAATGAGGGCTACCGCATTTGCCTTCACCAGTTGGCGCTATAAGAATAGAATAGAAAAACCTTTATTTGACACGAAAACACAAATGAAAATTAACAAATAAAAGAAGAGAGAAAAAAAACATTAAACACACTTAACATAGCATCTCGTGCCAAAAAGGCGCCCGCTCAGTATTTATCGAAACACTCATGCACGCGTGCCTCGACACTGGTTTTCAGCGGGTACCTATAAGTATAGTCCTGCTACGCGCTAGTGACTAAGGCAGTGGCGCCAGCTCTTAAGTGGTGAAGCGGTAGGAGGACTATCAGTTGTGTCCTTGCCAGAAAGACGCCATGCACTGTAGAGTAAGAACCTGTACTGTAAACCTTTCCAAAACATTTGTACAAACATACGCACAAACATCATGACACTGTCTCATCATCATCATCATCATCTCAGCCATAGGACGTCCACTGCTGAACATAGGCCTCCCCCAATGCTTTCCATGTTGCCCGGTTGGTAGCGGCCTGCGTCCAGCGCCTTCCTGCAACCTTTATGATGTCGTCGGTCTACCTTGTGGGTGGGCGTCACACGCTGCGTTTTCCGGTACGCGGCCTACACTCCAGAACCTTACTGCCCCATCGGCCGTCAGTTCTGCGTACTATGTGCCCTGCTCATTGCCACTTCGGCTTGCATGATACTGTCTGTGACGGACGGACAGGCGAAGTTATGAGAAGAAGTGATGACATTTATCAACGATAGCAGCCCGACGCGAAGTACCGTATTTGTGGTGTCAAGCCCCAGAAGGGGGAGAATTGACTATGAGAAGGGACATGGATCAGATAAATTTGTAGGGAGTCAAGCAAAGCGCCCGGGGAAAAGAGCCCAGAGCAAGTACCCGCGCGCTCTCCCGAGATTCGGTTCGTACGCCGTGAGGCAGGAAGAACCATGGGTGGTGGTGGGTTTGTCTGTGACGGAATTATTAATTTTAATGTTTGTTTGTCTCTTCAGGTGGGCATGATCATCTCATCAGGCGTTATTCCTGTAGTGGTACTGGCGGGAGAGATCGGTTCCGTCATCGCCGCCACCCTCGCCTCCGTTACATACCAGCGGCACCAATCGCAAAGGTAAGCGGCCGAGTGTCCCTTGAGAGGGACGTCCCTAGGTTTAAGACCAGGAGACACGTCCAAATTTAAAATTTAAGAACGAAACACACTTATCAACCCGCTAACGTATCCGGATCCATATCAACTCGAAGCGGTCAGTATTCTTTGTATGAAACTCCATATTGCAGCGCACTCTTATCTGCATCGTAACGTAAACGCCTCGGTTCGGTTGACCGTGTGGCGACAGGCGATACGGTGTCGATTCCTTTCCGGGTTGACAAGTGTGCTATTGTGTAAGTGTGTGTTACCTTAAGTGCTGATTTTTTCAGAGTAAATGTTCGAAAGATCATGTATTTATTTGTGGGTTATACATTATTTTAATTTCTCACTACTGTACAGGAATCCTACCCCACAATTTTACTTTGAGTGGAACGCCAAATGTTCTGATTTCTCACTAACTTTCTAAATCTGCTGCTCACTGCTCCGCTTAACTGATCAAAATGTTGTAAATTAAACCGTTTTCTGGTAATCTTTCTTGTTTACAAATACAAAGATGTCATTAAATAGTGTTTTTTATTTATTTCAGTACACAAGGCGAAACAGAGGAGGCGGAAAACTCTGCCAACTCAAAAGATAAAACTGACGGTGATAAAGCTAAAGCGGCGAAATCGAACGACCATATTGAAGTATTACTGAAGGTAAATTAAACTGCACTTTTTATTTCTTATTGTATTGTAAGGGAATCTATTGCGAGCTTCATTTTTCGGATTGTTGAGTTACTTAGTTATGTCAAAGGGGATAGAATCTTGGTGGCATCTCCACTGTGAATAATCCATGTCTGCGATTTCAATATTTACTTTAAGTTTCCGATTAAACGATATGGATAAACAAAGAAAAAGTTATAAGTTCTCGGCATCAGCCGATATACAGTGTGAGTCACGTTAAAGTGTACATATGAAAATAGATGAAACTAGACCTATTTTTATCGACAAAAAAGAGGTCAAAAATTTTTTGAGATTTTTTTTTAATTTTTTATAGAATTTTTTTTCTTCCAATTACATAGCAAATGTTGTGATAGGGATAGAGACATGCGATTTTTGTTTTTTCAAAGATAATACGATAGAGAATAATACAAAGTAATAAAAACTACCTGTTATAGGGGCATTTTTTTGGAGAAATTTATCAAATAACCAAAAAAACACGAATTTAAAAGCAGATTTTTTTATTAAAAAGTATCATTTTTTATTATTTGTTAACCTTTTTTGTGTATTTTTAGTAGCGCCTGTTATTTAGCATTATTATTGTTTTTATTTTATCAGGATATACAGCTTAGTTTAAAAGTTATTACGTTTTCTTTACAACAAGTAATTGGAAGAAAAAAAATTCTATAAAAAAATTTAAAAAAATCTCAAAAATCTTTTGACCTCTTTTTTGTCGATAAAAATAGGTGTAGTTTCATCTATTTCTTATGTACACTTTAACGTGACTCACACTGTATTGACCCTAAGGCGGTTATCACACTGCGCCGCGCTCCGCCGCGGAGCGCGGGGCGACAGATTGAGAAAACACGCGCGGCACAACACACTGACAACGCGTCCGCGCGCGCGATTTTTTATATGAAAATCACGCGCTCCGCGGCGGAGCGCGGCGCAGTGTGATAACCGCCTAAGAGTTAGGGCTTACGGCAAGCTTTATTTGGGATTGGGATGTGTATACCGCCCTGAAAAGGTGATTCTCTTCATAATTCGCTATAATACGAAGAGAGCAAAAATGAAAAACCGGATTGCGTTGCGTTTGTTCGAAAGTGACATCTTTACTTTTTTGTTTTATAATTTCTTTTTAATTCTTGTCCTTGACTAAAGGGCTTACATACTTTTTTGGAATTTTGTATTTAAGAGCCATTTCACAAAAATATTCCGCGCGAATTTAGGTAAAAGCTGTCAACGCAACGTCAAAAGAGTAAAAAGAACGCTGAAATGGACAAAAAAATCTTGAACCGTGACCGTATTAAGACTTAATTTAAGTTATTAATTTTAAGGTAGAATGAGGTATTCAAACTTGATAAATTAATTTAAATTTTTAATAGAGTTTATTAAGTCTTTTATGTTTCGATTCATAATGAAACACGAATAGGTATAATATGTAAAATATACAGTGTGAGTCACGTTAAAGTGTACATATGAAAATAGATGAAACTAAACCTATTTTTATCGACAAAAAAGAGGTCAAAAAATTTTTGAGATTTTTTTTAAATTTTTTATAGAATTTTTTTTCTTCCAATTACTTATTGTAAAGAAAACGTAATAACTTTTAAACTAATCGGTATATCCTGATAAAATAAAAACAGTAATAATGCTAAATAATAGGCGATACTAAACAATACATAAAATACACAAAAAAGGCCAACAAATAATAAAAAATGATACTTTTTGAAAAAAATCTGCTTTTAAATTCGTGTTTTTTTGGTTATTTGATAAATTTCTCCAAAAAATGCCCCTATAACCGGTGGTTTTTATTACTTTGTATTATTCTCTATCGTATTACCTTCGTAAAACCAAAAATCGCATGTCTCTATCCCTATCACAACGTTTGCAATGATCGTTCGAACTAAGCCTCTCCGGGCGCGCCATTCAACGCTTCGTTAACAACGAAACTGAAAATGGCTCTAGATTTGTAATTTTGATAAAGACAAGTTATATTTCAAATAAAAACAAAAGATTTCGAAGTAAAATAAGCATTTTAGTTAAAATTGTCTCTACCTGTAGCGGAGAATAATGTTGTGGCAGGCCTTTGTTCAAACGATCATAGCAAATACAAAATAATCGTCAAGGCGAATCACACAAGCCCAAACTCCATAGGGTTCTATTGTTTTGTTACGGAGGTGGCCATTGCATCTCCTCCAGATCCATTATCAGACAGAGCTAAGAAATAAATAAATAAATATTAATATAAGTAAACAAATAACTAAAATAATTCATCTTACTATCTTACTTCTTACTAGTCTTACTAATATTATAAATACGAAAGTTTGTGTGTATGTCTGGATGTTTGTTACACTTTCACGCAAAAACTACTGAACAGATTTTGATGAAACTTTACAGTACAGTACAGCAGTACTAGGCAGTCTGTGTTCAACTATCACTCGGGTCGGACGTTCCTATCGCAAGACCTTTGGTTCACTCAGTTCCGATACGACTCTAGTGCTGTGTGTAATTATTTTCGTGAATACACTGAGTTTATTAATTTCTACAAGTGGATTTCATTTTGCCTGAGACCTACGCCATGAACCCTGAACCAGAAGACCCTGTCGCCAGCGACAGCGACGCTCATCCATCCCTGGCGTCGACCAGAATAACAATGTATAGGCTATAATTTATGACGATCTGTGACAAACCAAATTTCAAGCGGGTGAAGCCGCGGGCAATACTACATATTTCATACTAGCTTTTTGCCCGCGACTTCTTCTGCGACGAAGTGGAAAATGGTTCTAATAGAATTAAAATATTCTAAGAAAATTAATTTTGTTAAATGATTATATTTTTTGATATAAAATCTACAAATTATTATGTTTAAATATTTGAATACTTACAAAATTATGAGATCTTTCTAAAACAAAATTAAAACACTACACCTGCCGCAGATTTCTTTGTAAACAATGTTTTTTTGTTTTTCCTTCAGATGCTAAAATCACCAGGCTATTGTGTGCGCATACTCTGGAGTATTCCACATACAACTGGTCGTCGGAGAAGCATAGATTTCCATTAAGTCTACTCCCGCTACCATATGGAACTCCGCTAAAACTCGTGAGGGCGCCAACACTTGCTTTTGTATCGAAAATTAGTATGAGCAGCTGCGCACGCGGTTGCCCGTTGCAGGCTCTATGCAACCACACTATTTTAAACCGTGGTCCCTAAGCATGAGATGGGAAACTGCACTCTCTTGAATTCTCTTGAATTTGATGGTGTTAGGGGAATCCTAGGAATGAATACAGACTTTCCAATGGAATCTCCTCATCAATATTGCGAAATTGCGAGTTGCAATGCAATGTTACGTTTTCACTTGTTATTTATTGTATTCTGACCTTGATTTTTCAAACACGTGTCAAAATAAAAAAAATAATTTAAATCAAAAGTACTAAGGAATATATCATTGATATCAACTTAGAAACAAGCACAGATCACAGAAACTAAAGGGAAATGTGACAAGGGACAAATTGGAACATATTGCTTGTGAAAGCAATGATGACAGTAGCGACGTCATTATGTAAACAGTTTATATTGCTTGCATAGTACTAAAGATTATTCGAACGTTGAATACTGATACCGCAGTGGATAATGAGCACATAATTAGATTTCTTTGTGTGTGTGAATTTTTAATACGACACTGAGTTTCGAACTCAGCGCATTACTTAGCATCTCTTTATATTTCTATGGAACCAAGTTATCTCCAAAATAACATTCCACACCTTTTTAACCTAGTCAGGTAATAATTTTAATAAAATACGAAGCACGTCATCTATCATATGTATATTTTAGAAGTTAATAAATTATGCATAAAAAATATACACTTTAGAAGTTCAGTTAAATCGTAGAATTTCTGAAAAACAAGTACTAAAATCGTACTAAAAAAAAAAGTATTAATATGTTATCTAATTTATTTATTAAACGTCGAATTTTATCAAAGATTTTGGACTAAAGTTTTTGAAAATATTTAATAGCCTACAAAGAAAAAATATTGGATTCTAAATAGTGAAATAATTTTTTTTCGGAGCCTATTGCCTCCAAACAAACAAACAAACAAACAATTAAATCTTTCCTCTTTTATTAGTATAGATTTAAAAACAAAGCTTCCCTCTCGAAACAAAACGCTTCTTTTTCTTCTTCACGAAACAAAACTCAAAGCGGATAAATAAATGAACAAATCTTTGGACAATTTCACAGCGCCATCCAGTCCAAAAGTAGGCAACCAATATGCTTGTGTTAAGGGTGCTAGCATAATGGATATACTTTTTTATAATTTATTTATTAAATTAAATACATGGTACCTACATATTATACATAGTTACACCCAGATCCGTCAAAGAAATTTAAATTCATTATTTCAATTTCTGCTCGGCCGGCCGACTCGAAACAGCCTCTCGGCATAGTATCAAATGTATTTGGTCGCCGTACAAATCACCGCTTTACGACACGAACGCACGTAAACGTCACGGCGGGAAAAATGACACAGGTCCTGCCTTGACGGGCGCTCGCGCCATACTAATCGATGTCGGCTTGCGCATTGTAATTTATACTGATATTCACATCAATATTTTGACAAAGTGGTTACTAATATTTAAACAATAACTGTAGAAATCAATTCTACAATGAATATTCTTTATTTTGGGATATTTTTATTGCAGTTTTTGCTGTGTTTTTAAACCAAAAACCACGATCAAAATGTGACGTTAATCTTCAAATTTGCCAAATTATTTTTAGATTTTACTCAATAATGGTAATGAAATTCAAGAATCTATTTCATTAATGGACTACAAGAATATACAGTGTGAGTCACGTTAAAGTGTACATATGAAAATAGATGAAACTAGACCTATTTTTATCGACAAAAAAGAGGTCAAAAAATTTTTGATTTTTTTTTTATTTTTTATAGAATTTTTTTTCTTCCAATTACTTATTGTAAAGAAAACGTAATAACTTTTAAACTAAGCGGTATATCCTGATAAAATAAAAACAGTAATAATGCTAAATAACAGGCAATATTAAAAAAATACATAAAATACACAAAAAAGGCCAACAAATAATAAAAAATGATAATTTTTGAAAAAAATCTGCTTAAAAATTCGTGTTTTTTTGGTTATTTGATAAATTTCTCCAAAAAATGCCCCTATAACTGGTGGTTTTTATTACTTTGTATTATTCTCTATCGTATTACCTTCGTAAAACCAAAAATCGCATGTCTCTATCCCTATCACAACGTTTGCAATGATCGTTTGAACTAAGCCTCTCCGGGCGCGCCATTCAACGCTTCGTTAACAACAAAACTGAAAATGACTCTAGATTTGTAATTTTGATAAAGACAAGTTAGATTTCAAATAAAAGCAAAAGATTTCGAAGTAAAATAAGCATTTTAGTTAAAATTAAAATTGTCTCTACCTGTAGCCGAGAATAATGTTGTGGCAGGCCTTTGTTCAAACGATCATAGCAAATGTTGTGATAGGGATAGAGACATGCGATTTTTGGTTTTACAAAGATAATACGATAGAAAACAATACAAAGTAATAAAAACCACCGGTTATAGGGGCATTTTTTGGAGAAATTTATCAAATTACCAAAAAAACACGAATTTTTAAGCAGATTTTTTTCAAAAAGTATAATTTTTTATTATTTTTTGGCCTTTTTTGTGTATTTTATGTATTTTTTTAGTATCGCCTGTTATTTAGCATTATTACTGTTTTTATTTTATCAGGATATACCGCTTAGTTTAAAAGTTATTACGTTTTCTTTACAATAAGTAATTGGAAGAAAAAAAATTCTATAAAAAATTAAAAAAAAATCTCAAAAATTTTTTGACCTCTTTTTTGTCGATAAAATCAGGTCTAGTTTTATCTATTTTCATATGTACACTTAAACGTGACTCACACTGTATGTCCGATGATTACTATATATTTTTAAGCTTATTATATGAGCATAAATAATAGATACAGGACTTTGAAAATGAGTCTGCGGCAATTTTTCCGTAAAATGGTTGTGGGAGATGGGGCACTGTGAATTAAGCAAAAGAGTTTTAGTAAATCCGTTTCATTAATGGTCAACACCAAGGATTGACCTATCTTTCGCAGTTATTAAATAATCTCTGGGTGTTGCTTAAGATGCTTCCAAAATCTTAGAAATTCGCACGAAAATGTAAAATGGCTCTTAAATGTAAGTTTAGTCCTGTGATAACTTTTATTTTTTTCTGTTCCATCAAATAAATATTTATAAATAAACAGCAACATTTATAAAATACATGAACCAAAACAAAAAAAGTAACATTTTTTCTATTCTATCCCCTCAGGATGGTCTGCTATGCCGCGTGTACTACGCGCAGCAATTCCAGCGGCTGCGACACATGATGCTTGCGCCTCTGTCTAGTAACCCACACATCACCGACGAATTCGCAAATACGAGTGAACACACCGCTGGGGATAACAAGAAGTGCTGCTGCGAGAATAAGGAGAAGGACAGTAAGCATACCAGCCCCCCTAGACAAAACGCACTTTTTGATCGAATCGAAAATCGAATCCTTCAAAACTCCATACAAAAAAGGGGCTTTTCGACCACTTTTCGACTGGTTTGCGATTATAATTTGCACTTTGTCTAGACCCACAGCCCCCCTAGATAAGTGGCATAACGTGACAGTTGTAATGTCGAAAGATGGTCGAAAAGCCTTATTTTGTATGGAGTTACAATGGATTCGATTTTCGATTCGAACATAAAGTGACACTTATCTAGATCTTATCAGTATACGGATAAAGCATTGGAGAGAAATCGAACCTTAACTTTGAACTCCTCCTATGTTCTTCTGATTAATTTCGTTGCGGTTCCAATGATAGTTTAACTTCGGAACACGAACGAGAGGCGGGAATAGTTCCGCGAAATACAGCACTTCTTAATCTAGCTCCAAGACAGTGACAATACCGTCGTCGTTGTCGGCCGTTTGGTGTAAGTAGTGGTTCAGAACGGACTACGATGCCGAGAGGTCCTGGGTTCGATTCCCGGCCGGGCAGAAATTGAAATGATGAATTTTAATTTCTGTGACGGGTCTGGGTGTTTTCTATGTATATTAAGTATGTATTAAAAAAAATTAAGTATGTTTATATCCGTTGTCTAGTACCCATAGTACAAGCTTTGCTTAGTTTGGGTTTAGCGGCGCAGTGTAAAATGTCCAAGGATATTTATTTATTTTTATTATTTAATACAGACAGTACTACGTAATCTAGGTCCACTCTCTTCATAGATGTCGTAAAAGTCGATAAAGGGACAAATGTGCGAATTTCTGGCTTTCTCAGCCCGTCTGGCTAGCATGAGGCACTCCCCAAGTAAGTCAAAATATCCTCCATTTGCCTCTGGTAAACTTAAGAGCGTCCTAGTATCGTAATGGATACTAAATAACTCGACATATCCCACTATTCAATCTAGGATCAAATGATTATGCTACATCAAATGGTACTACTTAATAAAATCAATGTAGCACGCGCCCATACCTTATAAGCATAATGCATATTTTTAACGCGCTCACCATTCGACACTTTGCAGACAAGAGCTTGTGTGAGATCGAGGAAGGCTTCATCCGCTCGCTGGCGCACTGCGTGCCGTGGGCGGCCAAGGGCGGCAAGTCGGGCTCCACCTTTTGTAAGACTAAGGGTGAGTTTCAAAAGTCATTTCAAACGCGTGTAAAATCAACTAAAATTGAATAAATAATGCTTATTCGTTGATAGCTAAAATATAGTCGAGGCGCAATTTAACCTTTGCTTCCTAAACTATTTAGACTTATGCCCGTTTCCACCCTATTTTTTAAGTAACCCCTTTGAAAACGAATTTCCTGTAATTTATAGGGGTCACTTAAAAATTAGGGATTGATGGTGAAAACGGGAATTAATTTGCTTGCTGAAGCTTTGATAAAATAGTGACCTTTTTTTCTGATGCCACGATTCTTTCTCTAATTATTTTGCATCCATGTTTACTTATACGCTAATTACCCGTTGGACAGACGACCGCTACGTGCTGAAGGAGATGACGAAGCCGGAGTGGCAGCAGTTTCTGGAGTTCGCGCCGCACTACTTCAACTACGTCATCAATTGCCACCAGAACCAACAGCCTAGTCTCTTGGGTGAGCGAAACTTATGCTTATGTAATAAAGACCAAATGCCGTCTTGAATGAGATTTACTTACTGATTTGAAAATTATAAATCTTGAAAAATCGAACTACCTAAGGCGGGAATTGGATCCACGACCTTCCGCTTGCCGGGCGACTGCTCTTCCAACTGAGCTACTTAGACACTGGATGAACCCGTCGAAATTTTCAAGTGTAAATACACTGTTACGGCCAGCGTTTGTTTCATCCATGTTGGATATACCTACCCTTAAACATCCCTACCCAATTGTGGGTTCAATTCCCGCCTTAGGCAATCAATTTTTTCAAGTTATTTATAATTTTCAAATTAGTTTGAGATGCGACTCTTAACGCTAAAAATTAAATAACTTTAAACTTACTGCTTTAACGTAATCAAATCTATAATCAAATGTTTACTTTTGGTGAGCCATACTTGACACGCAATAAAAACCAAAACCAAATGTTGTCTCTTGGCGGAGATGTTATGTCAGGGCGAAACAATACTTACAAACCCAGACTACAGTTTTTTTTCGGCCGATAGTTTTGTCGGGTTATTAAATATTGTGGTTTTGTATGAAAATACGCACATTACACAGATTTGGTATCGGCCGATTCCACACACAAATCTATACTAATATTATAAATGCGAAAGTAACTCTGTCTGTCTGTCTTACTTTCACGCCTAAACCAATGAACCGATTTTGATGAAATTTGGCATAGAGATAGTTTGAGTCCCGAGAAAGGACATAGGATAGTTTTTATCCCGGTTTTTGAAACTGTCACGCGCGCGATAAAGTTTTTCTGTGACAGACAAAATTCCACGCGGGCGAAGCCGCGGGCGGCAAGTTACTTATAAGCCGACCCAACTTTCGGCCGATAAGTCTGTAGTCTGCCAAAAAAGTTTCCAACAAGCTCACTGTTTGTTTCTAGCTCGTATCCTAGGCGTGTACAGCGTAGGCGGAGCGGGAAACGGGATCCTCGTAATGGAGAACATCTGGTACGGCTGCGCGGGCGCGCGACGCTTCGACCTCAAGGGATCGTCGCGCCATCGCCTCGCAGCCGATACGCAGCCGCTGGCCGTGCTTATGGATGAAAACCTGCTTAACTGTGAGTCTTTATTGCGCAGGAAATACTCCATTTCCTTGGCCAGGCGACCTTTAACTCTTAAGGTCGCCTGGCGCGACGGCTTGGCCTCAATGGATCTTCCTGTCACCGCCTCACCGCCGATACGCAACCGTTGGCTGTGCTTATGGATGAAAACCTGCTCAACTGTGAGTCTTTACTGCGTAGGGAATAGAGCTCAAGTTTCCTAGGATTAAGATCTTGCTAGACCGTGAGTCTTTACGGCGCAAGGAATAGAGTTCAAGTTCGCCTGGCGTGACGCTTCGACCTCAAGGGATCCTTCCGCCATCGCCTCGCTACCGATACGCAACCGCTGGCTGTGCTTATGGACGAGAACCTGCTCAACTGTGAGTCTTTACTGTGTAGGGAATAGAGCTCAAGTTTGCTTGGATGAAGATCCTGCTCGACCGTGAGTCCTATGTCGCAAGGAATAGAGTTCAAGTTCGCCTGGCGCGACGCTTCGACCTCAAGGGATCGTCGCGCCATCGCCTCGCCGCCGATACGCAGCCGCTGGCTGTGCTTATGGATGAAAACCTGCTCAACCGTAAGTCCTTATGGTGCAGGAAATACTCTCTTTCCTTGGCCAGGCGACCTTGAGAGTTCAATGTGACCTGGCCAAGGGATCGTCCCGCCATCGCCTCGCTACCGATACGCAACCGCTGGCCGTGCTCATGGGTGAAAACCTGCTCAACTGTGAGTCCTTCGTTCGTTCGCTTCAGCCAAATGACGTCCACTGCTGGACAAAGGCCTTATAAGATTTCTACAACGACTGGTCCTGCGCCACCCGCATCCAGGCACCCTCACAAGATCGTCAGTCCACCTGGTTAGGGGCCTACCCACGCTACGTCTTCCGACCCGTAATCGCCACTCGAGAATTTTTCTGCCCCATCGGTCGGTCATCAGCTCTGCGAGCTATGTGCCCCGCCCACTGCCACTTGATTTTTAGGATTCTGCGGGCTATGTCGGCCACTTTAGTTCTCCTACGAATCTCCTCATTTCTGATTCAATCACCTTCGATCCTCGTAATGGAGAACATCTGGTACGGCTGCGCGGCCGCGCGACGCTTCGACCTCAAGGGATCGTCGCGCCATCGCCTCGCCGCCGATACGCAGCCGCTGGCTGTGCTTATGGACGAAAACCTGCTCAACTGTGAGTCTTTATTGCGCAGGAAATACTCTGTTTCCTTGGCCAGGCGACCTTGAGAGTTCAATGTGACCTGGCCAAGGGATCGTCCCGCCATTGCCTCGTTGCCAATACCCAGCTGCTGGCTGTGCTCATGGACGAGAATCTGCTCAACTGTGAGTCTTTACTGCGTAGGGAATAAAGCTCAAGTTTGCTTGGATGAAGATCCTGCTCGACCGTCAGTATTTACGGCACAAGAAATAGAGCTCAAGGTCGCCTGGCGTGACGCTTCGACCTCAAGGAATCTTCCCACCATCGCCTCACCGCCGATACGCAGCCGCTGGCTGTGCTTATGGACGAGAACCTGCTCAATCGTAAGTCCTTATGGTGCAGGAAATACTCTATTTCCTTGGCCAGTCGACCTTGAACTCTCAAAGTCGCCTGGCGTGACGCTTTGGCTTCAAGGGATCGTCCCGTCTTCGCCTCGCCGCTGATACGCAGTCACTGGCTGTGCTCATGGACGAAAACTTGCTCAACTGTGAGTCTTTATGGTGCAGGGAATAGAGTTCAAGGTCGCCTGGCGCGCGCCGACCTTAAGGGATCGTCGCGCCATCGCCTCGCCGCCGATACGCAGCCGTTGGCCGTGCTCATGGACGAAAACCTGCTTAACTGTGAGTCTTTATGGTGTGGGAATAGAGATCAAGTTTGCTTGGGTGAAGATCCTACTTAACTGTGCCAGTGACGTAGGGAATAGAGCTCAAGTTTGCTTGGATGAAGATCCTGCTCGACCGTCAGTATTTACGGCACAAGGAATAGAGCTCAAGGTCGCCTGGCGTGACGCTTCGACCTCAAGGAATCTTCCCACCATCGCCTCACCGCCGATACGCAGCCGCTGGCTGTGCTTATGGATGAAAACCTGCTTAACTGTAAGTCTTTATGGTGCAGGGAATAGAGCTCAATGTCGCCTGGCTGTAATCAAAGTCCTTACGGCGCAAGAAATAGGGTTCAAATTACGGCGGCACTCTGTGCGTCCACGCGCACTGTGAGACATAGTAAGGCGGGTTTTAGAATCGCGCTGACCGCTCGCTGATCGTCGGCGCTGACAGATCAATATGTATGTAATTGAAGGGAACGTTTCTGAGTGACGCTGATCACTCGGCGCCGACGCTTCATACATTTCGGCTGTCAGCGCTGACGGTCAGCGTGCGTCAGCGTGACTAAAACCAGTCTTATTTTTGTGTATATGTGCGCGAGTCAATTAAGTTTTTGTTTTAATTCCAGTGCGCTGGGAGACGCAGCTGTACATAATGTCGCACGCGGGCGGCGTGCTGTGGGCGAGCGTGGAGCGCGACACCGCCTTCCTGGCCGCGCACTGCGTCATGGACTACTCGCTGCTGCTCGGCATCGACAACCGCACGCTCACGCTCGGCCTCATAGGTAACGCCAGTACAGACGCACAGTACCAGTACAGCCGCACAGTACCAGTGCGCCGGGAGACGCAGCTGTACATAATGTCGCACGCGGGCGGCGTGCTGTGGGCGAGCGTGGAGCGCGACACGGCCTCATAGGTAACACCAGTACAGACGCACAGTACCAGTACAGGGCAGCGCCAGTACCAATACAAGGTGGCACCAGTACCAGTACAGGGCAGCACCAGTGTCAGTACAAGACGGCACCAGTACCAGTACAGGGCAGCACCAGTACCAGTGCGCCGGGAAACGCAGCTGTTCATAATGTCGCACGCGGGCGGCATGTTGTGCTCGGCTTGATAGGTAGGATGGATCTTAAGTTTTCAATTTTATAACATCCTATTAAGGTTCAGAATCTACAATGTTCCTGTTGGAGCACTCCCACTTTCAAGAGACTGCAAATATAGACTTAATCTGGCGAGCATGGGGAGTTAAGGTCAAATTAAATGAGAACGTCCGAAGTTTAGAACATGATGGCATCAAGTAAAAGGTTAATAAGCGTCCACGATCATAGTCATAGGATGTCCACTGCTGAATATAGGCCTCCCCCAATAATTTTCAGATTAGCCGGTTGATAGTAGCCTGCATCCAGCACTTTCCTGCAACCTAGGTCATCTGACCATCTTGTGGGTGGACGTTCTATGCTGCACTTGTTACTTGTACCGTAATAAGAGTTAATTTCCAAAATAAAATCACCTAAAATTAAAGGTTTATTTAAAGAGTTGTGCTTTATTTTTATTGGTTTTCGAATTCGACTACCCATATTGATTCAATAAAATGTTACAGATTACATCCGAACGTTTACCTGGGACAAGAAACTGGAGCATCTGGTGAAGAAGAACCTCGGATCGGGACAGCCGACCGTGGTGTCCCCGGCCGACTACCGGCGCCGCTTCTGCCAGGCCATGCGCAAGTACTTCCCGCACTGTCCCGCGCACTGGGACAGTCTTATACAGCAGCCTGCGACGCAGCCCTAGCATCACAGTGGGACACTGGGACAGCCTCATCCAGCCGCCTGCGACCCAACCCTAGCAGTCAGTGGGACAATGTTGATGGCACATCAACACTGGGACACTGGGACAGCCTTATCCAGCCTGCGACGCAACCCTAGTATTACAGTGGGATAATGTTGATGTCCCGTGCACTGGGACAGCCTCATCCAACAACCTGCGACGCAGCCCTAGCATTAGTGGGACAATGTTTGTGGGACATCAATACTGGGACAGCCTCATCCAACAACCTGCGACCCAACTTGACTGCTAGAGTCAAGTGGGACACCGTTGACACAACCACGTACCTGTGTCAATAAGCCGCTGCAGTATTCGCGTATTATGATGATACTGGGACAGTTGTGGCGGAGCCCTCGAGTGGGACACCGTTGAGATTATCTGTAGTGTGTGCTTCAGTAAGCCGCTACAGCATTCGCTTATGATATTGGGACAGTTTTGGCATGTCAGCTAATTTTAGAGATGTCGCCTCGTGGGGAATCCTAGGTAAGTGTTTCAAAACGTCGAGAAAAACAAATCCAATGACACTGCGGATTTCTAGTGATTCAATAGGAAAGATTGGCTTATTCCACTATACCCCGTTGACAATCCCCGTCAACTTGTTAGTGAACTTTTTGTTCACTATTCCCCGTTAACGCCAATTGGAACTTATAATGTTATGCCCCATACTAGTTTAAAGACGCTACATGTAGTTTCAACGTGTCAAGTGATGTCACACGGTCTCAAAAATACTCAAATATTTAGTAGTATATTTTTGCAAACAAAATATGCAATAACGCCTTAAAATCAGATTATTATATTAACATTGGTTATGAAAGAAAGAACATAAATCGTTGGATTTGTGCATTATACCGTATTCTTGTATTAAACTTTGATCTGAAATCTTAGTTGCAAATTATGTTTATTTATATTTTTAATATTCTATTATTCGTATAAGTTACCAAAGAGGTAAATTTATTTATATTAATTAACATTCCGTTACACTACATGTGTAATATAATATATATTTGTATATTATGTAATAATAAAGCAACACTGTGTTAAACTTTAATATTTTTTATTTTAAAGAATTCCCTCTTAGCTTAATTATAATCTACGTCAGTTGAGAATAAAAATAAAGAAAGGGACATAAATAAAAAGTCGAATATTAAAATCAATTGTTTATTTTACCAGGCTCTCATAAGTTACATTTAGTATCATTTCTCCATACATAATAATGTTAACGATGATTGAACAAAAGTCAAATAACTTACATTTCCCACACACTGAACAAAGGCTTTCACAATGTTATTAAATTCCAGAAAATGTCTATTTCACTGGAAACCATTGTACAACATAAAGGTAGCTTTTTGATTTATTTCTTCAACCTTGTGTTAAGGCAGTAAGGTTCTAAGTACGGTAGCTACTCCTTTAGGAGGAAGGTCCATTAAGTGACGCTCAATGAACGATATATTTCACTTCTATACAAAATTCTGCTACATATTCTTCCACATTCCAATTAATTTTAATTTCGGAACTATGTAGTTATAAAAAAAAGTAAAATATAATAAGTAACGATACGAGATATTCTTTAGAAACAGTAGCAAGAATCTGATAAATCTGATATTGAGCGTTACGTATAATGATAATGTGTGATAAATATAAAATCAATATTTATTATATTAATATCATAATGTAAATAAAATCAGGACATTCATGATTTTTCTTGAAGTAAAGAAAATTCAACAAAAATATCACCCGAATAGAATATTTTCCGTGCCACAAAAACATTTTAATTGCGATAAGATAAATTAAGTGTGATATTCCAATACAGAATAAAATGTACAATAATTTCCATTTTTGAAATATTACTAAAAAAAGGCAAAGAAGCCATAAAATTGCAACACTCAAAATATGGTAGGTATTCAGGATAGGCTATATTTAACAAACTACCACCTTACGCTTTCTTGTCGTGACATTTCGAAGGCACGATGACATATCATGCCACGACGCGACGTCGTAACATGGCGGTTCGGTGTTAGAGTACAACTACACTGAACTGTCCTTTATTTGACACTGACAGGGGGCCACCGTCTATAGCGGATCGCTAGTTCCGATTTTTGCCACGGTGGAAACCATGTAGTTGAACGAAGATAGTGGCGCCCTTCTGTCAATGTCGTCGGTGGGACATTTCAGTGTAGTTCATCTATAGTTCTCACGTCTCATTTACACATTTTTCGTTGAGGTATATCATAATTTATTTGGATTCGGTAATACATTCGACTGTTTGTATTTAGAGCAAAAGTACATACATAAATTACAGCCAGTTTCAAACAAATATAAATTTTCTTCTTAATGGAAACAGATTTTTATTTACTTTTATAAATCAGTATAACACTAATTTATTTATTTTAGTATAATTATTGACTGGATGATAATTATGTATAGTAAAAATTCTGTAAAATAGAAATAAGTAATTTATACGATAAAACAAATATTCGAGTTGTACGTACACGGAGTGAAATTTAAATGTCAACTAATAGACTTTTTACTTTAATTTTTTAATTCCATAATTTACAGACGCTAGTGCCGTGTCTTCTTTTTTGGTTTAATCTAAGGATGATAACCATTCCAACAATATACACTCAGCTCGGACGACAAGATGCGTTTCGTTGCATAATATACGCGGCTAGCTTTCTGAACAGCGTTTAAACTAACAATCAACTTCCATTCAATCCTAAGTTTCGACTCATACAGAGGTAGGGGAAGCTCTAATATTTGGGCGACGCCGCATCGCAAATATGGAATTGTAATATTTTAATAAAAACACAATTATGAAAACACAAATAAAACTGACGGAAAAGCAAAAATAGTGTGGCGATATCTATCGACGCGACACTACTAACTAGTGGTAGTATTTAACCAACAGATGGCACTGACACACACATTAATGGCACATGCCACTGCGCCTACAATAGCATGGCATAATATAGATGACCCACGCTGAACTGTCCCACCAAACTCAATGACAGGGGGGCGCTACCATCGTGGAACTATAATATAGTTTCAAAATACTGAACTGTCCTATGCATGACATTGACAGTGGGGCGCCACCGTCAATACCGGATCGCTGGTTCCGATTTTTGCCATGTTGGAAACCATATAGTTGAACGATGGTAGCGCCCCCCTGTCATTGAGTTTGGTGGGACAGTTCAGCGTGGGTCATCTTTACCATCATACTTATTGCTTTTTTTTACATTTAATAAGTTGTTTACAATTTTCATTGTGAATGCGATGCGGCACGCCTAAGTATACTTTATGTTTGATGATGATGGCTAAAATAGATTATGAAAAGATGCAATAGCATAATATCTACAAAATATGAATGTAAAAACATAATATAATGAGATTTCAATATGTTACTCTCACAATCAATTTTGGTTTCTTTATGTATTTCTAAATATTTACCACAAGTGTAGCGTGAATCTGACTAAATCGTTGAACTAATGGAAACTCGATGATTTTAAATAAAATTAAGCTCTTACAGCAATCTAATTGATAAATGTATCTTATTATAACATCTATTGTTCAATAGCCAAAAATATGTATTTATGGTAGTTTTCAAAACTACAATTTAGCGATTTTCACGTTAAATACATTATGTACATGGAATATGCCATAACAATAAAATTTGTACAACTATAGATACATTAATGTATGTATTATGTTAAGTATCCGTCCAGGTAATTTGTATGTCAGTGCAGTTTCAGTGTTTATTCTTGTGAATTTAACCCTCTGTCGTTTTAGACACTGATACAATTTTGAACCCTATCCACTCGTCATAAAGTCGAGTACCAGTAAAAAACATCTATACAGGGTTAAAATTGAGAAGAAACACTGTCAGAGTGCGAGCATTAAAAGATCGGATTTATATTTAAGCCAATATACTACAATATTAAACAGTTTTTATTATAACATTTACATTTTAAACGCAAAATTACGTAGAAAAGTAGAACACAATGTAGAAAAATCTTTTAAGACCTATTTTTTAATCATCAGATAACTTTTATTGCAAGTTTGACATATTTTAAAACAGTTTTTGTATAGAAATATCATTGTCAGTAACCAGTCTACAGTTTTATCAGAGTAAATACAAATGAGTAGGTTATCTTCATAGAAACGCACCGGGCGCGGTTTGTATGTGAGCGCGCCAATACGTATGCGGCGCGCACTGACAAAATTTAGCGTGGATTAGCGCTAATCATTTGTATTTACTCTGGTTTTATTCTGCAGATAAAAGTTATTTAACAGTTGTAAAATTTTAGCCCTTTACATGTGAAATGAACAACCAGACTTTATTTCCCTTCGAAATAATACTATCGAATAACTTATAACCTAAACACCGTGCTGTGATAACCTTCAAGTGAAATCTAAGATAATTTCAGCCTCAAACCAGAAGTTAAATAATCAATATTAATTTATTCGTGAAAATAAATAGATCAATTCAATAAGGATTACGAAAATTTTCTTTATAATGTACATTTATAATGGTAAGCGTAACGCATTTGCATTTTTTTCAAGGACATGTTTTTATACATTTTTCACATTAGATAACCCTAGCGATAAGAAATACTATACTTCTATTACGTTATACATTTTATACTTTTAGATTATATTGTACATACAATGAATCGCTTGTAGAAGCGGTTACTGTTCTTTTCTACAAAGATATTGATGGGATGTATTGCGCTCTTTTACTCCAGTTAAGAGTAACGGAGACGAATGACGTTTTATTGGGTAAGGACTTAGAACTGATTCGTTGAGTGTATAAAACCAAGGATTTTCATGAAGGATAAATATAATAATATGATAATATGATTTTCGTGAATATTATACAAATGTCGCGTACTAAAAGAGAATACTTCATTATGTATAATGGAATTACAAGTTGAACAAATGCGTTACAGTGTGGACAATGGGTGTCGTGTGTGGATGTGTTGTAGTGTGCTCACGTGGGATGCAGCGTGGTGCTAAGATTTTTCAGCTGCTCGAGCCCGGCCAGCAGTTCTCTGGAACAATAGTAGAAACGTTTTGGTTATCGAAATGAACGTAATTTATAGAGATTTGGGGAAAATTTAATAAATAAATAAAAAATTGTTTATTGCTTGGTTTACAAAAAAAGGAATTACAAAAAAAACTTATATTAAATTAACACCATTAAGTGAAGCAGCAACGCTATGTAAAGTCGAACGCACAGCGTTGAATAGAGCTCTGTGATTGGTTCGCTTGTGTCACTCAGCCACTCAGTTATTGTCTATGAATAGGTTTTTGGGGTCCACGCGCACTGCGAGACCTCATAGCAATGTTTGTGAATCTCTATGGTATAAGACGCACAAAATGTCTTCAATATACATAATCTGAGAACAGTGCCGAAGGGGGGCAGGGGAAATCAGCTGCGGGTTCTTTGGAAATTGTACGTTGTCGTCGTTGTGGTCCAGTCCAGCACGGGACTATTCCCACCTCTCGTTTCCACTGCTGCAACTCCTGTGTAGCCAGGATCTACAGCTTGACTGTCAATTAAACCCAACCAGTGAAAGTCAAGTTGACCCGGGGGAAAGTTAGGTTAAGTCTAGTCCAGCAGTGGACGTCATAATCATCATCTCAGCCATAACGTCCATTGCTGAACATAGGCCTCCCCCAATGCTTTCCATGTTGCTCGGTTGGTAGCGGCCTGCGTCCAGCGCCTTTAGAAAAGCTTTATCGTAATGGACGTCATTTGGCTGAAACTTTCGAACTCACCGGAGCGAGCTGTCAACTACGGTGCAGTTCTAGACACAGTTTAACCTGCAACATGTATTCTACGCGCACGGCATAAGGTCTAGTGTCTCACCGGAGCGAGGTGTCGGCGACGGTGGTGGCTGCAATATGTACTCTACGCGCACGGCATAAGGTCTAGTGCAGTGGTTCTTAACCTTTAAGTCACGAGGGACCATTTTACCAAATTTCTGTCGTCAGGGACCACTTAGATTTTTTTCAAAATCCTATGAAAGGGGAGAGGTCGACTTTTCGCCCACTGTACGCCGTTTGCGTTGTGTTGACTCGACTCATCACGTCACGTCGCTTGTTTATTACGATGTCTTTGTGGACCACTTGGAATGCCTCCAGGGACCACCAGTGGTCCGCGGACCACCGGTTAAGTGTCTCACCGGAGCGAGGTGTCGGCGACGGTGGTGGCTGCAATATGTACTCTACGCGCACGGCATAAGGTCTCACCGGAGAGAGTGCAGTCTTTCCCAAAGTGGGCGATAACGCCCCCTTGTGGGCGCTGCAGGCTTAAAGGGGGGCGGTAAAAGACCCAGAAAAAAAATCGGGACGTTGTGTAGAGGCTTGGGAGACGTCATTTACTAGGAGGACTCTTAGACACCGACTGAGCTCGAATCTTGACTACAAAAATGGGGGGCGTTAAAAATATTTTATTCTCAAAGTGGGCAGTATACTAAATAAGTTTAAGAACCACTGGTCTAGTGTCTCACCGGAGCGAGGTGTCGGCGACGGTGGTGGCTGCAATATGTACTCTACGCGCGCGGCATAAGGTATAAAGACTGTTCGCCGAGAGTTGATAAAAAAAAATTAAATATCAGAGGTTCTAAACTCATTATAAATTGCGGCCCGCTAATTATTTTTGTCGATATAATGAAAAAGTTGGTAGATTATCATTATTATCTCTTTTAAATTTACGGGAATTATTCCGGTTAGGCATACGTGGGGATACGGATCAAACACGTGGCGTCCATGTGTTGGATAATAAGTATTTCATTATTATCAACTAACTAACTAACTAACTATAGTGTATCCCAATGTTGGGCAAAGCCCTACCCACTGTCATACCATTCATTTCGGTCTTATGTAAAATAAATCTATTCCGTTTCACACATTGCGACCCGCCGGCCGGGGCGCTTGACGACAGCTGCGTGGCTCGTACCATGGTACTCAGTGCGCGTTGTGACAAACGACGCCCGCCATACAGAATGCGATAATTAAGCGACAGTCGCTATTGCAAGACATCTATATATATATAAAAATGAAATCCGTTTTCCGTTGTCACGACATAACATGAAAACGGCTTGACCGATTTGGCTGATTTTTTTTTTGTAGTTTTCTAATACTCTGTACAAGGTTTTTACGGAAAAAAATGTAAAGAAAATTTCTCAGAAAGATTGAAAAATATACATTTAATTTTGCATATTTTAAAAAACGCGCGTAACGAATGTCAACGTCATTCAATTTAATTTATTAGATAGATGAAGGGGGTAAAACGGGATCCACGCGTACGAAGTCGCGGGCGGCCGCTAGTTTCATAATATTTATCAACTCTCGGCGAACAGACTTTAGAGTGTCTCACCGGAGCGAGGTGTCGGCGACGGTGGTGGCGCGGCGCAGGTCGGTGCCGACGCGCGCCTGCAGCGCCCGCGCCGCGCGCTCCTCCCGCTGCGAATGCGCCAGCTCCTCCTGTGATGTGCCATCAATATTATCATTACGGAACTATACTCATAATCACTGTGAAACACCCTTCAATCTAGCTTATTCCACTATTCCCCATTGACAATCCCCATCAACGGGGAATAGTGAACTTTTTCTTCACTAATCCCCGTTAACGCCGATGGAGCTTATAATGGAGAATAATAAACTAACAAGTTAATTAATCCCTGTTATTTTAGCATTTTTTTTAATAATGGGGATTAATGAACTTTTTAGTTCATTATTCCCTATTATAAGTGAACTTTCACTAATCCCCGTAAACGCCAATTGGAACTCATATAAAATAAAGCTTATAAATTGGCATTAACAGGGATTGTTAACGGAGAATAGTGGAATAAGCCCCTTTAAGTCTAACGCATAAAGCTTCAACCACACCAATGCGTGCAGATCGCCATCGCCGGCGCGATCAAAGGCCAATGACAGGTCGCGTGACCCATTACAGTTGGTTGACGCGACCTGTCATTTCCATAGGGAAATGACGATCTGCACGCGTTGGTGTGGTTGAAGCATAACTCAGTCAATGCCTGAGGTGGGAGCGGGACGGGAAGGGATTTTTAGCAATTTGTATTGCACAAATTACTAATAGTCCCGTTAGTTAGCCCCTCGTGGTAAGCTAAATAAGCTTGTGTTACGAGTGGGCTCACCACAATAGTCGAGCGGCGGTGGGATTCAAACCCGCGTTTCTCGGATCTCGAGTCGGCCAGTCCGATCCCTTCACCGTTCGGCTATCGTAGCTACATTGACATTATGACGTTACAGGTTACAGAGCATACAAATCTGAACGACATCTGAAGTCTCGCTGACGTTAGAAACCACAAAAACATCCTCCCGTGCCGCTTCCATACTTCAGGCACTAACACAGTCAATCGCTATAGTTAGTTTTTCTGAAGTTCTGAAAATTTATTCGGTTTTTAATTTGCTGTATAAACATAATGTTGAGAGTTGATTGAAGGCACCAATACGATTTCATAAAACGAATGATTTATCTATTTCAAAGCAACAAAAATAAATCACACGACTGTCCCGACTTGCTTTTCTGTTTTAACACATATTTCTGAAATTCTAAGTACTCTAATGTATTTTTGTAATATCTTTTTTGAAAATTGTCACTTGTTATACACCGTGTTACTTTGCATTCTTGCCATATTCACAGAGATAAAAGTAGGAAACAATACCTATTAATTAAGATAAACAAGAGACTCCCATAAAGAAAGTACACTTAGATTTTAGTAAATTTGGTTTTTCAGTACAAATTGGAATAAACCAATTTTGTCTCGCACGTTCTACAGGTGCAAGTGGAATAAACCTAGTGGGCGTGGCCTAGTTCTTAATAATCTGATGTTTTATGGCTCTGTGTACCAGCTTTTTTATCCAGTCATAATAATTGTTTTAAAATACTCTTCAGTTGATTTCAGATTTTCCTTTCTACTTTACGGGCTTAGGACCGTCAAAAATACGTAATAATTATTAGGGTTTTAATTAATTTATAACATTGTACCCTATTTTTACAAATTAATAAATTAAGTATGAAATGAAATTACCTTATTCACAATTAATTAGGTATTTATTTATAAGTTCCTACTTACAAAGTTTACGTACTGCGAAGCAAGTGTTCAAAGACGTTTCCTCCGTTCTGATGAAGGCACAGTCTAGCACGGCGAAGCGTAGGTTTTTCGCTTTAGTTTTCGCTACACATAAACGTTTTGTCTCACAGTTTCACTAAAACATTCCTTTCATGTAACGCGTTTACACTGTTTATCTCTTCTGCGCATAGGTACCAGTCGTTTCAAGTCACTCCAAAAATCCATTGGTGTCAGGTCCGAGGATCGTGGTGGCCAAGCTACTGGACCCCTCGTCCAATCCACTGTTCGCCAAACGTATTATTCGCGCACTTGACGTCCTTATTGTGGGGGAGCAGCACCCTGCTGGTGTAACGCTAAGGGTACGTCAGCAAGCATTTCGTCTAAGACGTCTTGCAGACACTCCAAGCACCATTTTGATTAAATTATTCGTTGTTTGAATCAAGTTTGAATACACTTTTGTATTATTTATAACGTGATTTGTGATTGATGGATTTCTCAGTTTTTTACAAGTGTCAAAGAGACATTTTAAAGACAATAGATTGCAATAGATATATTTTAAAAATACAATAAAAAGTAAAAAAGTCTCCATCGCCATCGCCAACAAGTGATGTGCATGCGTTACGATAATTAGTGGTGTGTTTAACAGATTGTCGATAAAATAAAATTATCAGGATTAAAAAAAAATTTATCGGGTATTATTTTTTTACGGATTTGTGTTCAGTATCAGTAATATAGTAACCTCTGTAAATATGGCAAGAATGCAAAGTAACACCCTGTATGTTTTATGATGTGTCCCTCTAGAGAAATTGTGATTGGTTATGATATGAAATATGCAATTCAATGGAGAATATAGTAAGTTAGTAACTAAAATAAAATAATTCATACTTCCACTAAGCAAATTACAATAGACATACCTTTAATTTCCTAATTTGACTTCTTAACCTTTGAATGGTCAACTCAGCTTCACTCACTCGATTCTGAAATATAATAATATTCTCAGTTAAAATCAAGAAATATCTTAGCAATTTATTTTTTTCCAGTTAACAAACTTTGAGTAGTTAAAAAGTCAGACCAAATCAAACTGAGTTGCGCGCCACGTCCTGTAATACCGCACAATCGTTAGTAGCCGCCATTAGTAGTGGGTATGGGCTGCCACCAGTAGCGTGTTGTCATGGAATCATAAGATACTGAGTCAAGAGTGGATGCCACAGATCGCCACTCGCTATAATTACGTTTGCGGCGATTCCATATAAAATCTTTTAAAAATCACGTAAACAGATCTTCAATCTGACAATTTAACCGCAGCTCCGTCCACACCACTTTACAAGCTCTGAGCGGCAGCATCTAGCTGGAAGGCGTAGACACGGTCATGACGTCACGCAGGGCGGTGCTTTAGCGAATGTCGCTGCATATAAAGCGACATGCAGCGTCCATATGCAGCTCGACCTAGGTCTAGACTATTTTCTGTTAGATTACTCGCCGCAGCAGAGTCCACACCGGCTTCCAAGCTCTGAACGGCAATATCTAGCTGGAAGGTGTAGACACGGTCATGATGTCACGCAGGGCGGTGCTATAGCGAATATCGCTGCATATCAAGCGACATGCAGCGTTCATATGCAGCTCGATCTAGGTCTAGACTACCCTCTGTAGAAAGTACTTACCGCAGCATAAACCACACTATACTATTTTCTGTTAGATTACTCACCGCAGCAGAGTCCACACCAGCCTCCAAGCTCTGAACGGCAGTATCTAGCTGGAAGGCGTAGACACGGTCATGACGTCACGCAGGGCGCGGCTGTAGTGTCGCCGCATATAAAGCGACATGCAGTTTTGAAATGCGGCTCGACCTAGCTCTAGACACGGTAATAATATCATACAGTATTGTAACTTCATATAAACAGACGAAACGAGAACTTTCTTTCGAAATTCAAATCTCGGTATGCGCTCGGTATGCAAAAGTCGGGGGTGTCGCGAATGTGCCGAAAGGACGTCGGTGGCCAAGTGTTAAATTAATATTGACAAAACTGATTGAATTTAACTGACCGTCATTTACGGTCAAATTGGTCAAAAACTAGTCAAATTGTCATTTTCAGTCAGTTTGATTTGAAATAAAAATTATATTGTATTAAACCAGCTTTTGACCACGACTTCGCCCGCCCGAAATTAAAGTAACAGATCATTATGATTATTAAAGTTTCGAAATTATTTAAGTAGTTTTTACTAAATTAAATCTAATGGCTGGTTCACACGTCATGTCTGTGAACAGGCGCTGCCTTCGGGGACTGGTCAAGGAAAGATATACCTGACATAAAATATTATATGTATCAAAACGCAACAATTAACCTAGAAATTAACACGGCACTAAATAAATACAAAACTGTATATTCAAAACTGCCACGCGGTCTCGTGCTAGATGGGCGTCTTAAAGGCCACCTTCTATCAACGGGAGCGCGTGGTAAGTAACTTGCTTCTGAATGTATTGTAACTTTCTACTTTTTTATATTTTTAAACCGGCAGACAGTGGTGACTGAGTTTGTTGCGGCGTTTCTTCTCAGCACTTGCCAAATGTTTGTCTCGAAGCGCTGGTAGGACAAAAAAAGAATGAGACATGTATAGGCTCCTTAAGAGCATTTGACGATTTGCAAGTACTAATTTAATTAGTCTAAACAAATAAAGAAAATTTTGATTTTGATTTTTGATTTGACTAATCACAAAACAACACACATTTTTAACCTATTCCATTCACAAAGTATTTTGTTTGTCTAACTAAATAAAAAATACAATAAAAAAACTAGATAGAAATTCTAAGTAGCCAGATGTAATTAAACTGGTTACTGTAGGTGGGCAGCCCTATCGCATGTTGTCATACTGTGACGTACCGCGCGACTGTTGACATTTATTTCAAAAATATGGCCGAGTTGGAATACTGTATAGATAGTATTACCGTGCTCTAGACTACTCTCTAAAGAGTATAGAGTACTTACAGCAGCTCCATCCACGCCGGCTTCCAAGCTCTGAGCGGTAGCATCTAGCTGGAAGGCGTAGACACGGTCATGACGTCACGCAGGGCGCCGCTGTAGGGACATATAAGGCGACATGCAGCGTTGAAATTCAGCTCGACCTAGGTCTAGACTATTTTCTGTTAGATTACTCACCGCAGCAGAGTCCACATCAGCTTCCAAGCTCTGAGCGGCAGTATCTAGCTGGAAGGCGTAGATACGGTCATGACGTCACGCAGGGCGCTGCCGTCTCACTCTAGACTACTCCCTCTCTCTCACTCTGTAGACTATGACTTACCGCAGCCCCATCCACACCAGTCTCCAAGCTCTGAGCAGCCGCGTCCAACTGCGCCGCATACATCCGATCGCTTCTCCGGGCCTCCCGCAAGGCGGCGCGTGTGGAGTCGAGCTCCAGCCGCAAGCTGCCGTCTCGCTCTAGACTACTCTCCTTCTCTCTCTCTCTCTGTAAAGAGTACTTACCGCAGCTCCATCCACGCCGGCTTCCAAGCTCTGAACGGCAGTATCTAGCTTAGTCTTTCCCAAAGTGGGCGATAACGCGACCTTGTGGGCGCTGCAGGCTTAAAGGGGGGGCGGTAAGAGACCCAGAAAAAAAATCGGGACGTTGTGTAGTGGCTTGGGAGGCGTCATCTACTAGGAGGACTCTTAGATACCGACTGAGCTCGACTCTAGACTACAAAAATGGGGGGCGCTAAAAAATATTTTATTCTTAAAGTGGGCAGTAGACTAAATAAGTTTGGGAACCGCTGATCTAGCTGGAAGGCGTAGACACGGTCATGACGTCACGCAGGGCGCTGTCGTCTCACTCTAGACTACTCCCTCTATCTCTCTCTCACTCTGTAGACTATTACTTACCGCAGCTCCGTCCACATCAGTCTCCAAGCTCTGCGCAGCCGCGTCCAACTGCGCCGCATACATCCGATCGCTTCTCCGGGCCTCTCGCAAGGCGGCGCGCGTGGAGTCGAGCTCCAGCCGCAAGCTGATAGCCTAGTCTCGCCCTAGACTACCCTCTGTAGAAAGTACTTACCAGCCGCAAGCTGCCGTCTCACTCTAGATTACTCTCCTTCTCTCTCTCTGTCTCACTCTGTGTAGATTACTTACCGCGGCTCAATCCACGCCGGCTTCCAAGCTCTGAACGGCAGTATCTAGCTGGAAGGCGTAGGCACAGTCATGACGTCACTCAGGGCGCGGCTGTAGTGTCGCCGCATATAAAGCGACATGCAGCGTTTATATGCAGCCCGACCTAGGTCTAGACTATTTTCTTATAGATTACTCACCGCAGCAGAGTCCACACCGGCTTCCAAGCTCTGAGCGCCAGTATCTAGCTGGAAGGCGTAGATACGGTCATGACGTCACGCAGGGCGCTGCCGTCTCACTTTAGACCTCTCTCTCACTCTGTAGACTATTACTTACCGCAGCTCGGCGCGTGTGGAGTCGAGCTCCAGCCGCAAGCTGCCGTCTCACTCTAGATTACTCTCCTTCTCTCTCTCTCTGTCTCACTCAGTGTAGATTACTTACTGCAGCTCCATCCACGCCGGCTTCCAAGCTCTGAGCGGCAGTATCTAGCTGGAAGGCGTAGACACGGTCATGACGTCGCACAGGGCGCTGCCGTCTCACTCTAGACCTCTCTCTCTCACTCTGTAGACTGTGACTTACCGCAGCTCCATCCACACCAGTTTCCAAGCTCTGAGCAGCCGCGTCCAACTGCGCCGCATACATCCGATCGCTTCTCCGGGCCTCACGTAAGGCGGCGCGCGTGGAGTCGAGCTCCAGCCGCAAGCTGCCGTCTCACTCTAGACTACTCTCTCTCTTACTCACTCTGTAAAGGGTACTCACCGCAGCTCCGTCCATACCAGCTTCCAAGCTCTAAGCGGCAGTATCTAGCTGAAAGGCGTAGACACGGTCATGAAGTCACGTAGGGCGGTGCTATAGCGAATGTCGCTGCATATAAAGCGACATGCAGCTTTAAAATGCGGCTCGACTTAAGTCTAGACTACTCTCTGTAGAAAGTACTCACCGCAGCAGAGTCCACACCAGCTTCCAAGCTCTGAACGGCTGTATCTAGCTGGAAGGTGTAGACACGGTCATGACGTCACGCAGGGCGGTGATTTAGCGAATATCGCTGCATATAAAGCGACATGCAGCGTTCATATGCAGCTCGACCTTAGTCTAGACTATTTTCTTCACCGCAGCAGAGTCCACACCGGCTTCCAAGCTCTGAGCGGCAGTATCCAGCTGGAAGGCTCATGACGTCACACAGGGCGCTGCCGTCTCACTCTAGACCTCTCTCTCACTCTGTAGACTATGACTTACCGCAGCCCCATCCACACCAGTCTCCAAGCTCTGAGCAGCCGCGTCCAACTGCGCCGCATACATCCGATCGCTTCTCCGGGCCTCCCGCAAGGCGGCGCGCGTGGAGTCGAGCTCCAGCCGCAAGCTGCCGTCTCACTCTAGATTACTCTCCTTCTCTCTCTCTGTCTCACTCTGTGTAGATTACTCACCGCAGCTCTGTCCACACCAGCTTCCAAGCTCTGAGCGGCAGTATCTAGCTGGAAGGTGTAGACACGGTCATAACGTCACGCAGGGCGCCGCTGTATATGTATAAAGCGACATGCAGCGTTCAAATGTGACTCGACCTAGGTCTAGACTACCCTCTGTAGAAAGTACTTACCGCAGCATAAACCACATCAGCTTCCAAGCTCTGAGCGGCAGCATCTAGCTGGAAGGCGTAGACACGGTCATGACGTCACGCAGGGCGCCGCTGTAGGGAGTGTCGCTGCATATAAAGCGACATGCAGCGTTCATATGCAGCTCGACCTAGGTCTGGACTATTTTCTGTTAGATTACTCACCGCAGCAGAGTCCACACCGGCTTCCAAGCTCTGAGCGGTAGCATCTAGCTGGAAGGCGGAGACACGGTCATGACGTCACGCAGGGCGTCGCTGTAGGGACATATAAGGCGACAGAGCGGCTCGACCAAGCTCTAGATTACCTTCTGTAGACTATGACTTACCGCAGCTCCGTCCACACCAGTTTCCAAGCTCTGAGCAGCCGCGTCCAACTGCGCCGCATACATCCGATCGCTTCTCCGGGCCTCCCGTAAGGCGGCGCGTGTGGAGTCGAGCTCCAGCCGCAAGCTGCCGATGGCGTCGAGCGCGGTCGCCGCCTCGCTCTCCGCGCGGGCTCGTCGGGTGCGCTCCGCGAATAGCTCAGACCTGGATCACGATAGGGCAATTTGTATTATATCGACCGATTATCTAAATATATATAACTCAAAGGTGACTGACTGACATAGTGATCTATCAACGCACAACCACTGGACGAATCGGGCTGAAATTTGGCATGCAGGTAGATGTTACGTAGGCATCCGCTAAGAAAGGATTTTACGAAACTCCACCCCTAATCCGGGAATAAAACCCACCCATAAAGCGCGGGCGACTAGCGCTATCTAGCCCCAAAGTAAGTAAACCCAGACCCGTCACAGAAATTAAAATTTATCATTTTCAATTTCTGCCCGGCCGGAAATCGAACCCGAGACCTCTTGCGTGTTAGTCCGGAATGTTGACCCATACCGTTGGTTCCTATTATGTAAAAATTTTAGTAATTTGACCAACATGTAGACTGTAACCATTTGGCCTAGAATGCGCGCCATGATATAATCTTATCGACAATTTTAGACGACAAATGTATGAACACAAATATAGGTATTTCTATATCTGTGTGTATGAATTTATAGTTTGCCCGAGTTTAAGCTACATTTCACTGACAAACAATGGGTTTCTGCATTAACCTGCCATGAATATGGTAATCATAGAACATAAAATACCGAGTAGTACACAACTTGCAATAAAATTATTCTAGTTAAGGTTGGTGTGGTCACACAATGCGATGACTAAGCTTTAGTACCAAAAACACTTACAATTCAATTGGCACTCAAGTTGTCCTATATCTTTATGGTAATCAAACAAACAAAAGGAGAATAATAATATTGGTCAGTTCTGATTCTATGATGCAATTAGTATCATAGAGATGCAAATAGTAGGTTATGAGTTAGTTATAGTCTGGTCTGCGAGCACGTAAAATTTTGTCGCGTTCGCACACTCACTGCGGGCGCCCGTCGCACAGTCGCGACAGCAATATAATTACGCGCGAGCGATAAGCATGGGTAGCTTGGGGTCATCGGACAAAATTCTACGTGCTCACGAACCGGGCTTTAGTACTATCAACTATCATCTTCGAATCGGTGGAGCGATGCGGAGAAGTGCGGAGCATAGAAAAAAAGTGATTGGTTATTCGGTTATTGGTTATGCACGCGTTGTGCTTCAACCAACTGATCGCCGGCGCGACCTCGGCGCGTTCATAGGGAAATGACAGGTCGCGTGAATTATCATGGTCACGTGTCATCCCTAATTTTTATGTGACCCCTATGAAAACAAAATTCATAGTGTTACCATAATCACTTAAAAATTAGGGATTGATGGTGAAAACGGGCATAAGTCAAGTAACGGTCGCAGTCTGTCTCTGTCGTGCCACAAACTGCTCTTAAGGTACAACCATAGACTATGGTTTGTCAATAGGCCGAATAGGCCGCGGCCTAGGGGCGGCAGCGTCTTGGGGCGGCAGATTTCAGATGACGCTTACTCGATTTCAGAAGATAAAAGTTAAATAAAGATGCAACCCCACCCTAGCCTACGGTCGGCAAAACTGTAAATCCGCCACTACATAGGTGAAGGAAGAGCTGGTACCTGAGGCGCTGGACATCGGACTGCAGCTGCTGCAACTGCGCCTCGTGGTGCGCGGGCTCCGGCGACGTGCGCCCCGGGTGCACCGGCAGGAAGTCCGGCAGGCGCATCGACTCCGCGCCTGAGGGGACAACTTATTATTACCCATGGTATCTGACAAACGTTTAGCAAGGCGGTGTCGGACTATCGCATTATACAGGCTTTGAAACAATAATGATCTCACATGTATTGTAAACTATACAAGATAAAAAAGAAAAAGTGGTTGCTGCTTCACAAGTTCTATCGATTGGTATCCTACTAATATTATAAATGCGAAAGTTTGGATGTCAGGATGTCTGGATGTTTGTTACTCTTTCACGCAAAAACTACTGAACGGATTTTGTTGAAACTTTACAGTATTATTGTTTGTAACCCAGATTAACATATAGGCTATAATTTATGCCGATCTGTGACACTAAAATTTCACGCGATTGAAGCCGCGGGCAAAAGCTAGTCAATTATAAGTTACAAAATAAACTGGATATATCCGAAAATTCAATGTTTCCAGCTCCCACTCCCATACATATAGTGATATGGCTGTACCACATGCATACCACTTAGCCCCAAGTGCGAAAGTAACTCTCGTTTGTATATTACGTCTTCACTCAAGGCGTAAAGTAGAACCACTTGTGGAAAATGGTGCATTAACAAATATCAAAAGAAATGGTTATAAAAAAATATACATTCATGACTCGTGTGGGGATTAATCGGCTTAATTATGCAGGGTGAGATCCCAGATTTAATGTACAAGTTTTATTTTCGTCTGAATAACTTATTTCCACAGTCTGTCTTGTGACATGCTTCCTTATACCAAGTCTGTTCTTTTTATACCAGCATCCAGACTCATCATAACTTCATTTTTAACTTGAAAGATTTAAAATGCAACATATTTAAAAATTTTAAAGAAGATTTTCAAAGAAGAATCCTTCCTTAGTACGACGTAATATCATGGGTCCCTTAAGTGTCGTTATAATTGGATTCTACTATACCACAAATATCAACTGTGCCCAATAAATATAAAGTCATTGACTTCATATTATTTGGGTTAATCCAAGGCGAATAAATATTCATAGCATGACGCAGGCAATGACAAATGAGAAGCAATGAAATTGCACCTTCATGTTTCGTAATTACGAGTTAATTAATTTAATGGGTAACAAATTTAAGTTACGAGGTAGTTAAATATGTGAGTACAGTTGTTTTAACACTAGAAAGTTATGTAGACTTGAATTTTACTATACATAAAATATGATAAATTACCTGCATTAGGTGGCAAGTCCAAAGGAAATGTACTTCTAGGTGAAGGATTCCTTCTTGGTGAAAGATTCCTTCTTGGTGAAGGATTCCTTCTGTCAGCAGGGTTCACTGACTCTGTGAGATCCAGATTCAAGTGTGCGGGCAGGTCCAGCGGCACAGGCCCCGCTGCCTCCGCTCCCACCGGCAAGTCCAGCGGGATGCCACGTCTAGACGGTCCCGAATCATTCGAAGTTGATGCAGCACCCATATTATACACATCATAATCATAATTCCTATTGTTGTAACTGCTATTTCTATTGCTGTAACTGCTATTCCTATTGCTGTAACTGCTATTATTTCTCCTTCCCAATGAGGAGGTAGAACCCGCATTGAAACTAGTATTAATCGTAAAGTCCGGTAAATTGTCCAAGTCAACAGATAAAGGGCCGTTGGGGTTCAAGTACGCTTGCTCCACTATTAAGTGATCCTGGACGAAATCTGGGAGAGACGGCATTCCTATAGGCTCGGTGGCCACTTTCGGCTTGGGATGGAACGGCGCGTCGGAATTGTCCGTGTAAAAGTTATGCTTAGACTCCGAATTGTCCACTACACTAAAAGGTACTTCTACGGAACTACTTGAAGACGTGTTATCACTGATGCGATGGTTGCTGCCATCGCTAGTCTTCTCTTTGGCTTGTGTGTCGGTCGGACGAGATTTCTCGCGCCTAGACTCCGCATGAACGTCTATTTTGGTCGGCGAATGTTGCACTGTGTTCGCGTAAACTTTAGGCCGAGCGCCCGTGTTTTCGTACGTCGAATTGCCCGGTAGCGACAGGTCCCGCTTCAAAAAGTGCCGGAATGAAAACGGATTATCCTCCTTTCGGGTAGCACCCGTCGACTCTGAAACAAAAACGAACGAATATTGAGGAATGCCTTTATATTTAGCGGACAAAAAACAACTTCGTAAAACACTCACTTGATGACGAACTTTGCGCTTCTGACGGCGAAGACGCACCATTTTCGTTGCTATTATATTTTGCTTCTTCGATTCCTAAGTCTGGTTTTGTAGCATTTTGTTCATTTTCTTGAGAAGGACCTGCGTTATTTGAATTTTGGGGAGTTTTTTTATCCGAAACACCATCTTCGTCCTCCGCCATGATAATGAAAATGACAACTAAGTGTTCGTTCAGAAACGTCCAATTCTCGTTTAGTTTTAATTTCAAGTTGCGTTCTGAAACTGCATACCATAGACAACCGAAAGATTTCAATAAGTGTAAAAAGAGGGCGCTAGCTGCATACGCAGTTTTTTCAGTTAGTTTTGCGCGTGTGGCTCTAGCTAGTTCCAGCAACTTAATAAAGTAAGATTTTGAGATAAAGAATAGCAAACTCAACCCATATAGAGGTAATTTTAACAATTCCCCTCAAGCTTTATCCAAGAGGGAAAGAAAGGTATGGCCTATTTCGATTACGTGCTAAACCTAATGAATGGCCTTTTCAGTCTATAAAATGTTATGGATGGAAGGTTTAAAATAAAACGAATTACAGATTAAATTAACAGAGAATTTTATTAGGTAAATACATTTTAAGGCTTTTGTAGCGGATCCTTAAAACATTTAACACATACAGAAGTGATTAGTTATGTGCTGAAATTTACAAGATTTTTAAATAATAAGTAGGTATATTACAATCAAATAACACAACAAAATAAATTCGTTAACAATAAATGCACTTTATGAAATCTAGCTAGCGCCCTCAGCGACTCCATAATAAAATTAGAATAGTAAAACATCATAAAGTAGTAGTGCCTCGAAATTAGTAATCTAGTGGTACTCGTGAAACGTGGGATTAGTGGCACTGCGTATTTTTTTATTTTAACAGAAAATGGTGTGTGTTTTACTATTCAACTTTACTATGGTCAAACGCATTGTGCATTTAAAGTCGACCCAAGAGGTGGCGCTGCTTGCAAATTCCATCGCGTTTACGTGTAATCCTCATATGAACTTATGGATAAAATTCACCAAATTATATTACCCTAAATATTAAGTATTATAAAAATAGTGAACTTCTGAGCACAAAAAGTTGTGTCAACATAAACATTGAATTGTTCATGAATATATCAGATTTAAAAGAGTCATGTTAAAGGGAGTAAGTTATAAAATTTGATGGACAGGTATTATCAAGAAACTCTTTCAACTCAACTTGTAAACGGAATAATTTAATTTTGTCCAGATTGAAACAGACAAAAATATCTATAATAAACATTCTATAAAAGTGCCTTAGTTTTATTTTATGTAAGAAACATGATATTGTGACCAGAATCTTTTATAAGACAAGATAATGTTATCATACATTTAATGCAATGATTGTAAATGACAGAAATAGTACATTTTAATTTGAAAATTTTGAAAGAGGCAAGATATTTATATACAAAGTGAAATACATTATGTATTAAGAATTTTCGCATACTCGGAAGCAAGATTAAGAAAAGTTCAAAATAATTTGGCACTAGTGTTACGAACATTTGAGACATCCAAGTGAGAAAAAACATAACAAAAATACATACATGAACTTAAAATAATTTGTTAAACATGTTAAAATTATAAATATGGCACAAATCGATGTATTAAAAATTAGGCTATTATAATTTACTAATTTCTTACCGCTTTAATATTTTTTATGAAATAAACTAAACTTCTAATATACATTAACATAAAAACTCAAAATTTAGTACAGTTCTGTATGTTTAGGCACAAAACAATTTCTTTACATACACTTATAAATGAAAAAAATAAAATAATATGTATAAGAGACAGAGTACATTCATTCAAAAAACACATTCATCGATAAATAACTAAAAAGAGAAATGGATAAATGTGATAATACAAAAAAAAATATAAACCACATTTGGCTGACATCAGAGTATGTAAGTACATAATTATTACATTAATTTGCCAAGAAAGTATCAAAACCCATATTTTTATTTCATTTACTCCAAAAAACTAAGGAATAATTACATTAATCTAGCATTTTCATTACCTATTTTGTGTATTTAAAAAGACTATTTTAGTTATAGTGCACCACAAAATTCAAATTGGTCCATCCAACTAAATATCAATTACTTGTTTCCTATTTATTACTGATAAAAATTAACAACTCACATCATCTGCAGGGATTACTTTACGACTCAAGTTGAGCATTCGCTGCTGGGTGCAAGGGACTGGCTAGAAACCATTTTTGAAGTTATTGTAATTTAAAAAAATATATTTTACTCTAAAAAGTTCTAATATGAGTTTGAGGTTTAAACAAAAACAAAGGAAATATAAAAAGGTTTATTTTTTTATCTATGCTTTCGTGGACGTTTTAAGTCAGTAACGGCAAAGTGACTCGCCAGCCAGTGCCTTACACCCTATTTTGTATTTTTTCTATGGTTAACTCAGAAAAAAGATCTAACATTACAACAGATAAAAAGGGTACTGACAGACAATGGAAGAAAAATACAAACAAAATATCATAAACAAAGAAAAATCAGTCTTTAGGATACAAAGGAAGAACCATTTCACTTTAGAAAATCAACAGTTTATCAATTTTTGTCATCAAATATCATAGTCTATTACTTATTGCACATACATAGGTATATTACTCCATAATTATAAACTTGCTTTTCAAGCAAAATATGGATAAAACAAGTTTAGTTGCAATACTTTTAGGCGTATTTGTCTATCTACTACGCAACCTGTCATAGACAATCAGCCAATGTCACTACGTACAAATAACTACGAATATCACTTTAGTAATTCACTGTACAATAAATGCTATCTCTCTATCCATTTAAAAGGTTCAAAAATAAATAAAATTGCAGGAATAAAAATAAGTATAGTTAGGTAATTATTACCAATAAGGAAAATACTTAATTTACACACATTTTACACACATACAATAAAATATTAAATTTTAGTACATAATGTAATGTAGTAAAAATATAATGAAAGTCTTCATGACTTATTTTAGTCTCGATCTCATAAGAATAAATGCCAAATACTGTTGGTTATAAGGTTTTTATTACACACTAGCGGCCGCCCGCGACTTCGTACGCGTGGAACCCGTTTTACCCCCTTCATCTATCTTACGCGGTTTAGATTTTTTCATGCTAATGTTTTTTCCCGCTAACTCCCGTTCCCGTTGGAATTTCGCAACATCCTGTTGTAACTAAGCTTTAAGTTTACTAAGGTACCTGCTTGCCAAATTTCAAGCGTCTATCTTACGTGGCTTAGATTTTTTCATACAAATGTTTTTTCCCGCTAACTCCCGTTCCCGTAAGAATTTTGCAATATCCTGTTATAACTAAGCTTTAAGTTTACTAAGGTACCTGCTTGCTAAATTTCAAGCGTCTAACTTAAGCGGTTTAGATTTTTCATACAAAAGGATTTTCCCTCTTGTTCCCGTTTCCGTGAGAATTTCGGGAATTCCTTGTTGTAACTAAGCTCTAAGTTTAATAAGGTACCTACATGCCAAATTTCAAGCGTTTAACTTAAGCGGTTTAGATTTTTCATACAAAAGGTTTTTCCCGCTAATGCCCGTTCCCGTGGGAATTCCTAAGTATCCTATAACCTGCCCAGGAGTATGAAGAATAATTGTACCAAGTTTCGTTAAAATCCGTCAAGTAGTTTTTGTTTCTATAAGGAACATACAGACAGACAGACAGACAGACAGACAGACAGACAGACAGACAAAAATTTTACTGATTGCATTTTTGGCATCAGTATCGATCACTAATCACCCCCTGATAGTTATTTTGAAAATATATTTCATGTACAGAATTGACCTCTCTACAGATTTATTATAAGTATAGATAATTTATACGATTTTGTCTTCACATAACTATTCGCGTGCCACAGTCAAAATAATCTGACGAGTATATTATGTTTAATGAGTTTGAATAAATAATGAATAAATTATAAAAAAACCTCAGTGACTATTATTAATACAGTTAATTGAACACAAAAGTATTTCTTTTTTGACTGCATTATTAATTTAACCAATGTCTTACAAAAAATCCTCCAAATAACAATATAAACAATGTATTTTTTCCTGAACCGACTGTGACATAATTTGGCAATTTTTATTAATTCTAATAATTTTATTTAGTTACACAGAAACACATAAAAATATTTATTTACATGTACACCATACTGAAAAATCTACTCCTTTATACATTTATAATATTAGGTGAATTGTCTACACAACTAGCTTACTATCACGACAGTTTATTACAATTCAGTTGAATTGGTGCAATCATCAATAAGTGTTATAAAAATACCAACCAAATTGAGAATCCCTCCTTTTTGAAGTTGGTTAAAAATGAGGATCATGATTATTTGCAGAATTGCCTGTTCCAACGACAACCATTAAAATATTATGTAATTCTCAACTTAAAGAGAAATTCATTCATTTCTCAAATTTAATCGCGTGTTGCTAGGCAGTTATCTCCGACTGATTGTTAAACACACTTATGGTCACATATAATTTCACTGCTTTCTCATATGGATAACAATTCTTTTACATACCAGTGTAAGTACCTACCACATCGGAAAATGCAGATAATATAGCATTATTTAAAAAACGTTATAAATGCATTTTTTGTAACGCAGTTATCTTTATTATTAGGAAAACGATATTTTCGTAAATACCTTTGATAAACGCCCCCTTCAGTTTCCACACAAAATTGAGTGTTCATTTAGTGCCTTGTCGTGCCCCAACAGATGGCGTTGACAGTACACTAGCTCGCGATTGGTAGATCATAAGAGTTCGTTTTGTGACGTTTTGTCTTAGTTATTATTAGTATGTTTGTCTCTTATCATTTGAGAACACACGTAGCTGAGAATACATTAACATTTACGTGCCTTGCATAGTAATAGCTTTGAGATATTACATGACTACGATGCGTTTGCGAGACGCAAATGTTTATATACCGGTGTTCTATCTCGTATAATACGGCAGTGTAGTGATGTTGTGACTAACTGTAATTAGACCACGAAGAATGAGTTGCACCACCTAACTTTAACAATAACTATAACGATAACCGGTGTTTTTTGTATGGAGTTTGACAGATTTTGACATTTGTTAAAGTCAAAGTAACATGGTGCAACGTAGCCTTAAGTAGATGCTAAAATGCTAACTAACATTACATCTCGATTACGTCAAAGTAAACACATACTTTTGGGACTAGTGTTAACGTTGTCTGGTTGTTATGATTGCGGGTTTATTTCAAACCTGCGTTCGCTAAGAACTTCATTTCTGAGTAGATCTCGCATTATGCGCTCTGTATTTTGCGACTTAATTCATGATACACTATTCATATGGGTCTGAGTTGTCTCTCTCATAACCTATTAACCTAAACGCCTAGGCACACGTCTTCCTCAATTAGTGAATGGCCAAACGGAGTCAAGCCGAGCCGGTGCTGTTGTAAACAACGTGAAAAATTCTGGGCTGTCAGCCATTTACCTACCGGGAGTACTACTGCCTACCCCCGGAGTAGGGAAAGGTATACGTTGAAGTGAGAGATCACTTGTTCTTGATCGTTTGTCAAGCGTATATGACGCGAGGGACAAACTTGACCTTCACTGGTTGGGTTTTTATTGGCGGTCAAGCTGTAGATCCTGGCTACATGGGGTGGCAGCGGTGAGAGTCCCGTGTACGACGCGTGAATTTATTTATCTTGGGTTCATCTCCACAAAGTATAAAGAAGTCGCTTCGTCTCTGTCTGAGCGACTAAATAATTAGTTAATTCGTTACTTTGGAATTAATTTAAGATAGTTGCTCCATGTCAATAGACTGAGAAGATGCAGGCATTGGCGTCACTCGAAGGCTTAGTAGGCGCCAGACGTCTGGCCCTGGTACAGATTAATAGTACCATTGACATTACCCAAATAAAAAGGTCAAACAAAGGAAAAATCGATCTTATTGACATTATTCGCCAACCAGTTTTGAATGTATAGTTGATTGACCTTTGATTATAATCGAGACTAAATTTTGATACGAACGAATATCGTTGTTAACGAAGCGTATGATAGGTAGGTACTTTCCTTTCTCCCAACGCGGCAACGTCTATCTTCGCGCTCTCTAATAGTCTGATTTAAATTAAGGTAAAACTTAGTCCCATAATTATCTTCAACCATAATTTCATACCGTTGTTGTGGAAGAACGAAATAGGAACTTAAAATTCACAAAATGTGTTCACGTTCTATCATCATGGCTACTACGCCTTACGGTATTACGAAGACTCCCGAGTTTAGATCTCATCCAAAAATTGTGTTTATCGGTGATCTCTTGAAGGACATAATGTCGACTGTACTTTATGTACGAGCTTGTTTGTCTCGTGCGAGCTGTAAATCTGTTTGTTTCCCCGGGAATGCGTCCCGTTTTTGGACCCGTTCCAGGGCGTCCATCGTAAAAATGTTTGAAATTTCATGAAAAATATGAAGATGACTTTGAAAACTGGCCACCAAAGTGGCGAAGATTCGGAGATCGTCGAGATATTGGTATTATTTTTACTAACATCATGCAGTCTCACTCGCGCGTTTAATATAAACATTACACTAAAACGGTTGTACGTAGAACGTATCTACTGTTCGAACATCAACAGCGTTACACTTATCTCACAGGACTTACGGCTATCCTCTTGGAGGTAAATTGGCGATTATACTTAGTATCACAGGGTCGTTCTGACCCTTAAATTCACACGTACGTTTCGTCTTGGGCGTCGGCGGGTCCGAAGCACCCGTCGAGTAGACCCTAGCTGGATCGTTCCTCGGAGACGCTGTCCAGGTCGGTGGACGCGCGAGGCGTGGGCTAGCTGAGCGTGGAGCTCGACGACGTGGATAACGACTCGGCGGCCATGATAGCGATCGTCAGCTCTTTGCGGGCTTTTTGGACCACCCACACCATGAGGGTTATGCCGATCAGTATCTGGAATTGAAGGGATAATCAAATTAAAATATTGTGACTACAATTTAGCTAAACGAGGTTTGGTTATTGGTTCATTAATATATTTTAATGAGGTATAAAAAATGCTCATGCTTATCATCAAACATGGCAATGTCATGACTGTTTATACGGGCTTCGAATCCTCTTTCTGAATTTTAAAATGTGGATCGTTAGGTCATACTTCTATACATTACATGAAAACAGGTAAAACAACTGTAATAAAATAATTACAAGTTGATTGGCGCAGTCTTCGCCTTGACTTATGTCCTTATCCATGGACCTATAAAAAAAGTCGGACGGATTCTTATCAACAAAATACTGTGACATTAGGATACACCAGCTTGCCTGTACGTATAGGCCGGCACGCACACATTCACACCCTGATACACCACTTCGAGTGCAAACTTCACACAGTTGACACATTTAACCCTTAACCACTGACGTGTCATTTTGTTACACTAACACTGACGTACGTACGGCATACGTACGTAACTTTGAAGACCTCCTGATGTATCAATAGAGTGTAACTTTGGTGAAATTTGAATTTAAATTATTCACACATGTTTATATTAAACAGAGATAGTAAAAAAAACATAGTAACATTAATAGAATAGTATGATATTGGTGAAATCCTCCAGATGTAATAAAAGTTAGACAGGCAATTTTTAAAAATCAACACAAAAATATTCGATAACACTAGGAACTTCTATTTTGGCCATATTAAAGATTAATAACAGTTTTAATCAGGAAAAAATCACAATAGCAATAATTCACAAATTAAGTCACTTTTTAATACAGTTCATTTAGGAAGGCTATTTTCTATAGTCTTTCTTTGTTTGATGACCTGGTCACCAGTTTGCCGTGCTTCAAACTAGCTAGGAAATATGAAAATATGGTATACAATCTTCAGAAGAAGTCAAATCCAAAGCCACGAACTAAAGCTCCTTAACCATCACGATGAATGTCCTCGAAAACCGCAAATAATATAAAAATGTTCATCCACTGGATTTTTTTGCTAATTTCTTCGTCATTTGTAATATTTTTTGGCGTAAATAAGGTTTTTTATATATAGACGGCCAAGTAAATAAATAAGACTCCTAACAATTAATTTTATCTATGGACCAACATACAAAAGCAATGTTGAAAAAGTTACACTAACACTGACGTTACGTACCACATACGTCGGGTGGTCTAGCTCTCCTACTTAGGGACATGCTACCCATTTATTTTCTCCCGTCGCACACGCATCTCTGGCCACTAGGAAACTACCAAAAAGGACACGCAAAAATTCCCGCACAAAATGAAGTTTTGAACGAAAAACCGTTTGACCGACGTACCACGTACGTACGTCAGTGGTTAAGGGTTAAGCAGCGAAAAAACAACACGAATACGACATGTCTTGTGTGATGAAATTGTGTAAAAACCGTTCTGTTCGAACAAACAAAAATTAAGGAATCACATTTCACAGGCAAAATAATAATCCAATCACTTATTTTCCGACATTAAAATATTGAAATTAATTGAAATCAAACGTCATTCACTCGAAAAAATAATACGTCAAAGACCAGTGTTCTCAGTTATTTACGTGGGAAAATTACCCGAAATATGGGAAATTAATAATAATTTTAGGACTTTTTAGTTATTTATTACGCATACTATGGAAATAAAATAATTTATCATAATAATTGTGTTTTAATGGGATATATTTTCATAGGCAAATTTGATCCTTCCCAAAAATGTGGCACTGTGAAATTCAAATTTTCTTACATTGATTGCAAGTCAGTGTCAGTGTGGTGTCAGGTTGTATGTTAAAATCTATCAGAGATAATAATAATATATTGATGATGCATAAGATTATGATTATAATGTACACAAGATTCGTAATTTGTAACTGCGTGAATCATTTTTGATCAACATTATGTACATACCCTGACACACTGACTTGCAAAAAATGTAAGAAAATTTGAACATTGAAAATTTCGCGCCTACCTCAACGCATTCACCTTTCATCCTTTTAAAATGGCACGGAATAATTCTGTCTACATTTCCAAGTAATATCTGCCGATCTATGTTTTTCTTAAAATAAATGGGTAAAATGTTTTGGCTAATATGGCATCCCTAAATTCACTCACACAATAGACAAACGCCAAAATTTTGCGTCACAGTTTTGTTGTAGCGCGAGTTCCGTCCGCCTTTTTTTATAGGTCCATGTCCTTATCATAAAGAATGTGGTTGAGGAAAAGTGTTTTATTAAGGAAAACTGCTTGTATACTACCCAATAGACTTGGCCATAAGAACATAATGTTACAGTTCCTTTTACATTGACAAGGTAAAGTGGTAAAGTGGATAATCTTTCCTTGACGCATTCGGAGTTTAGAGACCCCTGTTGAAATTCCCACTTGGCTACTAGTGACTAAGCAGCCATAGCATCTTGCCTAACTTTGCTTGCCTTTTTTAAACTCCTACTTACTCATTTAAAACTATATTTTTAAAGCATACTGATTAACTTTGTCATACTTCACGCGATTAAAACACAATTTCTTAGAAAAAAAAAAAAAATATTGTTTTGTTATCCCTATCGAAGCTAAAGTTTCATACTTCGTTGTTTTTGAGACAAAATAATTAAAATTACTTGTGGTGACATAGATATTAGTACAGATAAATCTTGTGTCATTAATAAGCTATCTTCAATTGATTCTGATAGTAAATTGAATGAATGTCATTGAAATCTAAATAAATCCTTTGAAGATACACTCGTTCAATATGTAACGATAGTAATCAACACAAATCTTTATCGTTCGGATGCAATCGAGTCTGAACATAAATCACAATCTAGTTTAGATAAAGCTTCCATTTAGATATAAATATTCAAATCGGTAGAGCAATCGAAAGATACGTCTCAAGTATCGAATAATACAAGTTTATGTTTGCTTGGTTGAATGCGCTGATCCAGAACTAAGTCCGTGGTTTGAAAAACGATTTTTGTTGTAGATAGCCCATTTATCGACGAAGGCTATAGACTCATCATCATAATAATTATTACGACTAATAGGAGTAGAGAAATGAAAAAGTCGCGGGCAATGTCTAGATTTGTATAATACAGTTTGTTCGTTCGTTTCAGCCGAAAGACGTCCACTGCTGGACAAAGGCCTCCCCCAAGGATTTCCACAAATTCCGGTCCTGCGCCGCTCGCTTCCAGGCGCCTCCCGCGACCTTCACCAGATCGTCGGTCCACCTAGTGAGAGGCCTGCCCACGCTACGTCTTCCGGCTCGTGGTTTTCTGCCTTTCCTTTCGCGCCAAGAATATGCTAAAGGACGCTGTTATAATAGTAGTATGACAAGATAAAATGTTGGACATTAAACTATTTAGTACACCAATATTCGTGATGGACTATGATACAATTTTATGTATAGTACACCTAGTATTCATAAATGTGTCTGGACTCTGGATACTTGTTAAAAGTTAACATCACGGTCCACAGGACGTATCCTATCTTAATGCCCGTTACAAAATCTATTAATATTTTAAATTCTCATTAATCGGAAGGACAATGGCACATTGTGCAATAAAGATTACGGCCAGACAGTACACACGCGCAATAATCTGCACTTATATTCTGGCACTAGATAACTGAGCATTTGAGCCACGAGACAGAGAAGAACAGACAACTCATGAATCCAGTGTTTTTTTTTAATTATAATGGGCAAAAGCCCATATCATATCAACAAAAATGTTGATATGAGCCTAATGCTCGTTTTCACCATCAATCCCTAATTTTTAAGTGACCCTTATGGTAACATTTAACAGGAATTTTGTTTTCAAAGGGGTCACTTAAAAATTAGGGATTGATGGTGAAAACGGGCATAAATAAGGCCCTGGTTCTGAATTGAGATTTTTGCCTTAAGTGTGCTCTTCTTCTAATCAAGTTTCATAATTAAATGAATCCTAAAGTAGAACGCTAAAACTAGAAATATAAATTCAGAAACCGGGCTTGAGACATGTAAATGCTATTCAACGGTAAATTTTATTAGGCTTGCCTAGAAGATATTAATTCACTCTCATCTTAAATGAACCATAGCTGCATAGGTTTGATGAACACAAGTGAATTCCGGCAGACATAAAAAGTAGTCACTAACAAACAGACCTAGCCACTAGGTACTGCAGACATAAGGTCACTAACAGACCACTAGGTACTATTGTACTAGATTTAGCGAAGAGAGAAGACACCACTGTGTTAATTCCTGGCCAAAAGGAAGAACTTTAATGAAATCCATCTGTTTGAACTGTTTTTTTTACCCATTGCCTGCTAAGTTTCAGAGTGGCATTGCTTGCATTGCTTTTCCAGATGGGCTATGCCTGTGGGGCTTATCTATATTCCAGTGAAACTAATCAACCGATACCGTTGTTTGTACACTTATCTTTGCGCAGTAGAGCAATATTTCAATGGGTATTAATATAATTCATTTTGAATGAATTAATTATAAGGGAATTTTACGCCAGTTAATCTTTGTTGAGTTAATGTTACAGGGAAAATGGAATAATAGGTAATAGAGTATGAGAGTGTTGTACAGCTGTTGACTTGAACAATGATTATTTGTTGTGTAACAAATGTGCAAATATTCATATTCATATTAATTTATTCACTTAGCAATGTTACAAATGTTACAAGTTCCAACAATAAAGGGTAGTAGAAGATGTTCAAAATATTACATTGCTACCTCCATATACCTCATATGTGATTTGCAAACAATAAAAATTAGGCATTTTATCCAATACATAGTGCCTTTGTTACGGCCCTTATTAGAACCGTCATATAAATTATTTTTAGGCCTACTTATCTATCTTTGCTAAAATTCGCTGACATAGTGGTCCTAGCTTTAGGAAGGGAACAAAAAGTGTGGGAAATAAGAAGAATAGAATAGTGAAGCAGCTGCGAAATTTAAACAGCTGAAATAATGTGATAACAATAAGGTAGGTACTTTACCATCAGAAAATCAATGATTATATCCTTTTGGTTATCGCTATGATAAGGTACTAAGTACATTACTTGTTGAGAATCAGAGCAACGCAATAATGCAGTCCAATAAAATTGCGTCTCGCAGGCCAATAAAGGCTGGTATTATCATATGACACGCGAATACAGTAGAACCAAAACTCAGTGAGCGCACAGAGACAAAAAAATCCATAAACTAACTACAATGAGCATGTTGTGTGGAACTACAAAGTCCTTGAGTAAAGACTTTTTTTAACCACAACGAGGAAGCTCTTGGTCTGCATCTCACCTGATGGTAAGTGATGATCAGGCCGAAAGTGAAGCGAGCTTCACCCGGAATCCTCAACCACAGAGGAACTGGCTATCTTACCTCTTAACTGCCGGAACACAACAATGCTGTTAACATTGTTGTTATGGCGGCATTAAAGACTGCGGCTTAGCAAGCACAGCGTAACATTCTAGCGAAATGAACTGGACGATAGACGCCAGCTGGCTAGCGGTTGATAGGAAAGAGCAAAGGATCAAGAGCTTTGGTCCATCAATGGGTGGAGGTATACTGATGATGATCGAAGGTGACTGCTAATTTTTGTGGCCCTTAAAAATAAAATATCTTCAACCGCTGACAGCAGTATGTTTTTTCGCCACTTAATTGAGTGCTGCATTCTACCTTTGTCCAGTCATAGTTACGGAAGAAGACCCAGCTTATTACCATTACCAAGCCTACTGAATTAGGTCCTCTAATGATATCATTGCCAGCCCCTCGTCCGTAGGGACTGATTAGCATGGCCCCGCCTGGATTCAGTCGGTTGAATGTTGTAATTCGTAATGGTTTGAAATGTTAACAAATAGGTAATGTACTAGTACAATTGAAATCCTAATTGAAACAAATTATGTGCCAAAATCTCCATACATAGTAATATGGAATTATTACATCAGGTAAGGTAAATTCCAATTACTCATCCATGACACGGGAACTTATCGTATTTGAAATCACATAATTTTCCTGTAGAAAGAGGATTGCAATAAGTCGATGGTAGTTGCACAAAACTGGCGAACACAAAGATACACTTGGTGTAATGTCAGCAATATGGGAATTCTATCGGTTACAGCCTTGGATTAATAAAGCCTAGATAGATAGTCAATGCACGAAAGGTGAGGCAGTTTTTAGTGAGCCGGAACGGCTCACCCGTAAACGTCACATGAACTGTCAAAGTGAAAAATTGGTAAACACGTCCGACGAATTTTAATTAATTATGACGGTTTGTGCTGTGAAAGGCTGTCTAAATACATCAGAAAAACGAAAGAAAGTGACCAGTGTTACATTTCATAAGTAAGTACTACAATTCGACGCGTATTTTGCTTGAATTTGGCTTTCAAAAATTAAATACGGGAATGATACCAGTAACAAGAAAATTTATTTCCCAATTTTTCGCCGTACAAATACACTTCCTTTTTTATGAAATCGAGACTTTTAAGTCGATTTATCTTATTGTAATTAGGTAGGTACTTTGAATTCAATAAATAAGTAAGTACATGATGCGTTTTGTTTTTGTTAATTATAAAATAATTAAAAACGTATTAAAAATTTCCCTACTTTCGGGAAAATCGCCTTCACTGTCTACACTCCCCAACAAAATTGACACTAATGACATAAGATTTTTGCCTCACTCTTGACGAAGCGTTTGTATGAAGACTATCCATCTAGGTTTTATTAATCTAAGGTTACAGCAGATTCTGTTTCGCGTCTTTGTGCATTGGAAAAAGCACACCTCCGCTGCAAAAAATTGATAGCAAACGATTTCGATACGATTGACGCAGAGATGTGAACTGAAATAGCTTCACTGCGATGATTTCGCGGGGGAGGGGTGCTACTAGTAACGAGAGTTGGGGATTACTCCATAAACATCATCTGAAGTTTCCAATGTTGTCATCGCTCTCACGCAAAACCAGATACCAGCATGAGCAAGGATGACAGATAGACCCGAAACTATGATAGCGTTGATAACCCTGCTGATCATGATGAATAGTGTAGGTACAAAGCTGAAACGCGAACACGATGTAGCCGGTGACGTGCGAGTCATCCAGCACCTCGTGTATACGAAAGTTGGGGATTACTCCATAAACGTCATCCGAGGTTTCCAATGTTGTCATCCCTCTCACGCAAAACCAGATGCCAGCATGAGCGAGGTTGACAGATCAATAGCGTCGTTAACCCTGCTGATCATGATGAGTGTACAAACCTGAAACGCGAACACGATGTAGCCGTGACGTGAGAGTCATCCAGCACCTCGTGTATACGAAAGTTGGGGATTACTCCAAAAACGTCATCCGAGGTTTCCAATGTTGTCATCTCTTTCACACAAAACCAGATACCAGCATGAGCGAGGATGACAGATAGACCCGAAACTATGATAGCGTTGTTAACCCTGCTGATCATGATGAATATTGTACAAACCTGAAACGCAAACACGATGTAGCCGGTGATGTGCGAGTCATCCAGCACCTCGTGTATACGAGAGTTGGGGATTACTCCAAAAACGTCACCCGTGGTTTCCAATGTTGTCATCCCTCTCACGCAAAACCAGATACCAGCATGAGCGAGGATGACAGATAGACCCGAAACTATGATAGCGTTGTTAACCCTGCTGATCATGATGAATGTTGTACAAACCTGAAACGCGAACACGATGTAGCCGGTGACGTGCGAGTCATCCAGCACCTCGTGTATACGAGAGTTGGGGATTACTCCAAAAACGTCATCCGAGGTTTCCAATGCTGTCATCCCTTACACGCAAAACCAGACGCCAGCATGAGCGAGGTTGACAGTTAGACCCGAAACTATGATAGCGTTGATAACCCTGCTGATCATGATGAATAGTGTAGGTACAAAGCTGAAACGCGAACACGATGTAGCCGGTGACGTGCGAGTCATCCAGCACCTCGTGTATACGAAAGTTGGGGATTACTCCATAAACGTCATTCAAGGTTTCCAATTGATGTTGTCATCCCTCTCACTCAAATGCATGAGCGAGGTTGACAGATCAATAGCGCCGTTAACCCTGCTGATCATGATGAGTGTACAAACCTGAAACGCGAACACGATGTAGCCGGTGATGTGCGAGTCATCCAGCACCTCGTGTATGGACCGCAGGGTGGAGCCCAGGTACACGTTGATGACCTGAGCCGGCAGCAAGCCCAGCAGCGTCGCTAGATGGTACCCGCATCCTCGCACGTCGCTCACCTGAAGAAGAAAAACGTGACGTCAAAAAGGATCATTTCTAGTCTCTTTTGTCAACATTTGGACACCCCGCAGATTACAGACTTTCTTCCAATTTGTACCTATGAAGAATCGGCGTGATATCCTACATGTTCAACTTCATGCTGATTAACAGCCCGACCCAACTACGAGTATCTGCCAGCTAAGTCTGTATGTAGTCTCTTTCATAGACGTTTTGCAGGACCGGATATGGAAAATTGTATGACAACTTATAGAATAAGTTAGAATAAGTGAAAAATTAGTATTTTATTAAAAACGTCTAATTTGAAAGAGTCCTTATAGTTTTCAACGTGGATCTAAAGGTCCGGCTTACTGAAGTAGGGGATCATTACAGGAAAATCAAGTTGATAGAACATAAAAACCAAGTAAATGACGAAGAATCGTAAACCTTGACCTTTGAGACTGCCAACGACTAGTTTTTGTCTTGTTTAGACCGAACCCGAGATGGTAGATATCTTTATCTATTATTTTCAACCGACTTCAAAAAAAAGGAGGAGGTTCTCAATTCGACCCGTATGTTTTTTTTTTTTTCTATGTTTGTTACGCGATAACTCCGCCAATTATGAACCGATTTGAACAAATCTTTTTTCGGCGTATAGGTAATACCTCAAGGGTGGTCCCATTTAAATTTAATAATAGAAAAAACAACCCCCAAGGGTGGAAAATTGGGGATGAACTTTTTTATACGCAATATCTCCGCCGATTATAAATCAATTTGAACGATTATTTTTTTGTTGAATAGGTATTATCAAAAGGGTGGTTTCATGCGAATTTGAAGAAAATATTTCACCCCCAAGGGTGGAAAATTGGGGATGAACTTTTTTATACGCAATTTTTAGTTTTTTTTGTGTTCACGCATTTGAAGTCGGTTTTATTTTTTTTAAAAGTTAATTATCTTCAGTAAAGGAAAGGAATACGACTGCCTAAGAATGCAGAAGAAGTAAGGCTGTATTGTAATATATAGATACCTTAACAGATTGGGTCATTTAATACATAGAAGACACAATCATTGCTTCATAATAAAACATTGATAAATAAACGTACCGATTACATGAAATACTATATGTATTAAGCTGTTAGCTCAACAGCCAGACCTGTAATTCTACAAAAATCAAGATTTAAAACTGTATTTTAACCAAAACTGTATACTATTACCACTTTTCCCAGAATAAAGTCATTTAGAGGGCGAGAAATGTTTACGATCCAAGAGTAGAGTTAGACTGGCCTTGGCTCCATTTCAGATTAAGCTATTGAGGAATTTACATACAATGTAAAAAGCAGTTAAACTTACATAACTTCCAGAGGTTGCATGTCTAAAAAACAAGTAACGAAAGGTTATTGTTCGCGTTCAAAGTTTACTAGTTATTATGCAATTCGCCATTGAATGGGTTAAAATAGGTAGCGCCGTTACTATTGTGGTTTATTTGGCTTGAACGGCAAACTTGACAAACTTCCCTCGTAGTAAAATACTGCTGTTTAAATTGGTATGATTTATCTATCATTCATTAATGGAAACAAAAACCGATATAGTTACAGAAGACATCCAAACTAATTTGAATTTCAAATCATGCCCGTTGTATTGTATTTTGTATCGAACAACCCCCGAGTTTATAATAAGCAAAACAGTACTAGCATTTTGTTAAACGCCTTTACTGCCAGTTCGCGTGCCTTTAGCATATAAAAGCACTTTTATCAAGTGGTATAATTAAGCAAAACAATGCTGAAAATAAATGCCGTAACACGACAAACATTCGTGGATGGAATTAATTTTGCGAGCAAAACAAGGAAAAAACATTGGATAGAATAGGATATCGTGTAGACCCCGCAGACTTTAAGTCGGTCGGCTTTCAATTTGTATGAGGAATCGGCCGATACCAAATCAGTGTAGTGTGCAGTTCTATACAAGTTGAATACTGATGAACAGTCGACAGCCCCAAATCCAAGTATTGGCCGACTAAAAGCACAGAATAACTAATAGCATAGTACCAACACCAAGGTAAAAAGTATGTTGTCTGCAGGGTGTACAGAAAGTGGAACATGTTTATGCTGGGAACCTCGCTGGTGAACCACATCATGATAAGACGGTAGATATTTGCAGTTAATGATCACACAAGCTAATTTTACGGTTTTAGGAACAGTGACTTTTCAAAGGCAGAGCAATAAATATAAGGAAGAGAATTGGTTCAATGATCTAAAGACGACATTTAATTTTAAATGTAAAATTTCGCTAAAAATCTCATCCCATTACGACTTCTATCGCCGCTAAAATACAGTCCATTATATCGTACCTACAAAATGGAGAGATCGACAACAGTCTCTCTGTCTATACGCTTGTGGACCTCAACAAGACTGTAAGTCAATAAACAAGGTCGAAAAACAAAACGTCATAGAAGTATTGGTTAACAAAGGGGAAGACCAAGGATACCTTTGACGTTTGTACATACGACAGCTACACTGCTAACAGCTGTTTTCCAAGATCATATAATCAGATGTGCCGTGGACTATTCTGATAGACTTTTCAAGTTCCTAGTGGAAAAGGGAGGAATTGCCAAGGTTCGCGTGAACAGAAACTGGCCATGAAGCAAAATAATCCAGTATACTTTAATTAACTAGAACACGTCTAGCGCATTAGCATTCGTGGATAGAAAACGTAGTTAAAAGGGGCAGTTATTTTAACTACCCCCGCCGTCACGCAGGCGGCAAATTGGCTGGAATTCTAGCTAATAATTAAGCTGTTGGCGCTGTTGCCCTTGACCTTCATCTGTTTCAGAAAACACTACGCTAAATGGAATATTTTTAATGACACTATTGGAACAGTGGCGTAATTATTCCATTCGTCCGCTAACATTAGTGACATTAGGTTATTGATTATTTCAAATATTAGGTAGCAGTTCTGAATAGTTTTACACCTACTTGATTGAATTAATTACAATACAATTTTATCACTATTTTTACGTATTTTCGTCAGCATATTGCTTACTTATTCAACCATATCTAAAGTTATTCTTCTTGGAAGTTGCAACGGTTCAATTAGCATAAGAAAGAATTGCGACCGAATCGAACGTGACGTCTATGTTTGGATTTGCTGAAAATAACTCTTTAGTCAATACGCCATTTACTGAAGCCATTATGTATACAAATGTTAATGTGTAAAATAACGCGACACTGAAACGCATTACCATGATTTGGTCGAGCTTATTATCATTTTAAAATATTGTATTTAAATAATGTCCATTTAGCAGGTTCGAGTTTCCTACTTCAGCGGAATATAACAACAATCATTTTAGGACAGACCCCTATTTAATTCTACACATAGGCCCATTTTCTGTACTCATCATCTCTAGGATGAATTTTATATATTTTTTTACTTGATTAGAAAATGAGCACGCTTAGGCAAAGAAAATCTTAATTCAGAAAGCCTGCCTAAAAATAATGTGCTTGGTTTTTTAAACGACGTAGTATGAATCTACATACTGCTAGCTAAACTAAACAAATCAAAATAAACGCGCGCATGATAAATCATTCGCGTCTGACGCTGTCGAATTTCAATCGGGGCATTTCAATCAAAGCACGGGGAACAATGGAAAAATAATACGCGTATGGTACAGTCAGCGTCAAATAGTTCTTGACACCCAACGTTGCCGAAAAGTTGACAAGACAACCTTTTTTTTTTATCCACAACGAGGAAGCTCTTGGCCTGTATCTCACCTGATGGTTAGTGATGATCAGGCCGAAGGTGGAAGCGAGCTTCACCCGGAATCCTCAACCACGGAGGATTTATTGCAACTGTAACAAAGACGTGTTGCGAACTTTTTGGCTACTTTGGGTGTCACGAACTATTTGACGCTGACTGTACGTACAGACGACAGCACATAAAGCTAAACATTGTGGCATCTTATGTGGTTTTAATAAGTGCCATTTTGCAACAAAAATATAGTCTAGATGTTCTGTTGACTGTACCTATTTCGTTTACCATTACTTTTCGCGTGAACGAGTGAAATAAAGGACAATGTGTGTATGGTATGGGGAAACCATTATTGAAAACTCATTGTATGTTTTACAAAAATGTTTTTGGCTTTCTATAGCGGACCAGACATTCAATAGTGGTTGCTACAAGGAAGGAATGACAGTAACAAATGTCATTTAACGTGGAAATGTCATTTTAACCATGTTTATCGTTTTTTTTTTTTGTAATAAGGCCCATAATGTCTGGTTCGCTTGTGACAGACCAAACAGCAAGCGGACAAATAGCGGGCAGGAGCTGATGTTATTTAATTTTATACGGGATATGGGGTAAACCAGGCTCTTCCCGTGACATTTACCAGATCGTCGGTCCACCTAGTAGGAAGCCTGCCCGAAGAAGAGAAGAATCCGGGAAGAGCCTGGATGCGGGCAGCGCAGGAGCTGAACCGTTTATTGTGGAAAACCTTGGGGGAGGCCATTGTCCAGCCATGGAAGTCATTTGGCTGACAAGAACGAACCAAGGGGTAAACATTAAAATAGCGAAAATATTACACTTTCCCATAAACTTTTCAAACAATTTTCTAGCGTCAGTTAAACGCAGCACGTAGCGACTAGCGACCTCGTCTAAAGCGGAATGTAAATATCCGCGGTGTAAAGTAAACATTTTATTTGTAAACTTACACGTTTATATTTGGATCGGTGCGTAACATGCACACTGAAGTCAGACAACACAAGAGACGCAGTAGGATTTTACTGTCTAAATTTTTGTACGATAATAAATTGTTATAAAAATAAATGTAATCATCACTAACATTTGCACTCCAGCGAGATTTGAACCCGCAATCGCATCTGACGTTGTTGTAGGGTTATGCGAACTACCATAACTGACGGCAGGCTGTTAAATAATACGGGTTCTATTGTAGATTCTGATTTCATGAGATTATTTATAAGACTCATACAGTGGTCTCATAGGAAAGCAAACATAAACTAAGTAAAAATCTGAGAATTTTTGTATTTTTCTGAAAAATTTTGAATATCCAATTTATTGCAAAATCATCGACGGCACGTCATCCTTCCTTATCACTCTTTGTACATTTTACTGATATTCTGACCACTTACTGGAACGCCTCAAACAAACATAACGATATGGATAGAAATCCCCCAAGTGAATCAAAGCGGATAAAATATTCTTTAGTCTACAAGTAAGTACCTACAGTCGACAGTATATCAGACTATACATTCTTGTTCCAAAATCACACCTATCACCAGTACATAGGGTGCTGCACATCTCGATGTGCTGTCGTTTGTAAAACATCAGGAATGGCCGAGTCGTGACTGGCGACACAAATAAACCGATCACGAAAACTCTTAAAATGGTATCGGAAATAGATCGTGTCGTAATCGTAACGTTATACCTATTCTACGACGAATCCATCAACTTGATGCCTTCGAGTACACGTGTACGACATTAAATAGATAACGCATTTAAATTTTAATAACGTAGTTAACTGATTAGTCTGCGTTTGATTATATTTCATTGAGACGTAATAACAAGAGGACAGTGGAAACCAGCTCAACGTTTACCAAAAATATTGGGACATCGTGTAATAAAAAATACTTAATGAATTTTACTAAAATACAGATCTTACTAGAATAAGAACGACTCTACATTTATTATTCAACAGGAAAATACTAAAAATTCTGAAATTATTAACTAGGACCTAACGATAAAGATTTTCACAAGCAAAGCACAATAAGTCATAATATTTGTTTTTGGCGTGCTTTTAAGGCTAACGTTACGGTTTTATGTAATCTCTCTCTTTACATACTTATCAGTCTGAATCAATAAAGATATAAGACTATGACTATATTACCTTCCATCGCTTGGCCAGACACTTGTTTCAGCAGATAATATCTACTCGGCGCGAGGTGAAGTGGTTTTGGAAACCAGCCCTATACGAAACGCGAAACTTTCTTAGAATGGAAGCAAAAAATTTACTCTTTCACATTACCACGTACAAAATATGTTGATTAAAGTTTACAAAAATCTCTTGTCATAAGATTAACATCCATAATTCCATATTATAAAAAAGAAATTAACTATCTGTCTGCTATTTTACACGGTTTTTTAATTGGCAAAACTTTCCATAGAAATGCTTTCAAGAACTGTCGCTATAAACGCAGTGAAAGTGGCGCCATAGAATTCCCATTGTCCTTGTTATAACTGGAACAATAGCATAGTTCTCAGTGCACCAAGCGACATTATTCAAATTTATCACAGTGCAGCCATAATGCAATCAGGTAGAGCAACCTCCAACTCAAGTATCAAATAAAGTCACGTGCAACCAAACAAAATTGACTTTGAGTCCGAGTCTATTAATTTCTTTTTATTCTCATAGCTTGACATACATTATAACATTTATTTTCACTGTCATTACTTTTTAGACACACGTCGGTTCTTATTAGCTATCATCTACGACTAATAAATTATTCAAATATTCTGTCGACAAAAATATTTAGGTACAATTTCATTTTATTAACTACAATTCAGTAACTCCGAAGATGACCGAATATTCGGATATACCGAATAACATCTGACTTTTAAATTTTTGTTGCAAAATAACTCCCATTTCAAGTACCTTAAATAGTACAGCGCCACAGCCTTTTTTCTCTACATCTATGTTCTGCTTTCTAGTCTGTACACAGAGTAGTGCTTTGGGCAAAGCGATTACTTAAGAGACACTGTACTAATCTCCATTGTAGATATGGCTACTACACCACTACTATAGTATGTTCATTGTTATTGCGACCGTCTGGCGCGAAGGCCACCGATAAAAAACACATTTCGGCTTATCTTTGCTCTGTCAAGGGAAGTTGTTAAGATTTAGCATTCGCGGTCGCTATGTAGACGACATTATCGTGGCACAGGTTGTTAACATCATCAATGTTTGTTTTGTACTCTCCATTAACAGTATCTTAGTTTAAATAAACGAAGAAAAGAATTTCCTACATTAAAGAAAAAGTTGATACCTAAGATGAATAACACAACTCTATCAAAACAATGTTCTAGCTAGACCGTGAGGTCGATTCGACCTGTCAAAGCTGGCGTTGAATAATTGACAAACTGACGTTTGACTGGCGTAACTTGAGACGGTCGCTCGTGTAAGTTAAGATAATAATAAATAAACAAAAAAAATCTGACTAAAGTTGCACAGATTCATAATGAAGACACATACCTACAATGATTCTAACGCATGCAAAGGGGGAAAATTTGTCGCTTTCGCATCACTTTACATATCGATAAACCCTACCCCATTGGAAAGGGAATAAGTAATTAATTTACTCCCTTGCCTGCCCTCCTTATCGATTCGACCAAACTTTTATCCGAGAATAACTCCTGGTATAACTGGCACATTGACAGTTTCAGTATCGGAAATATGTTAAAACTGACGATTTATTCTGAGATTAATATTTACTCTTGTTTGGTCGAATCCAAACTTAGGCAAGTAACTTTTGTAACAGTTTTTTTTAGCAGCTCCGGATTTTCTGTACGTAGCCACTTCGCTTCATAAAACGATCTAAAGAGGCTGTTTTATTCTAAACAATGCGAAAGTAACTCTGTCTCTCTCTGTTACGTTATCAATCAAGCCTAAATAGAGCAACTACTATAATAACTACTAATAGATCTAGAAGGACGTGGGCACCCTAGCTACTCAAACATGAAATAAAGAAGTCCCCACGACTTCAGGAGCTAAAGATGGGTCTGGAAAAATGGGTCAAAATGGCAATTCGTCAAGTCGTAGGAAATCTTTAAAGATTCTATTTACCAAAGAAGGACGAGTTAGAGTTATAAAAGCAATAAAAAAACTGCGCAATAGTGTCAATTCTTCCTGCATTTATAAGTCGATCAAGGCGAGTGAAGTTGATTAAAGTGATATTACACGGTTTAGATAGCTATAAGAAGCAAATATTGTATGTAGGTAGTATTCTTTAGGTGTCCTTTATCACAGTTATTTGCATATTTTTTTTCAATTAATCATTCCGATAATACGCACCATATCAAACGTTTTGGAACTTTTCATGGTTTCATAATGATAAGTCATGTAAATAAAAAAAAGCTTTTTAAGGCCTAAAAATAACAGTATCTTTTAATAGTTGGTGAAAAAATCTGTCAGTTAATTGACTGAATATTTTTGATACAGTTTTATTTTGAAGTTTAATCTACATAATATATCTAGTTTAAATACTTAGCTAAAATTTAACAAGTGCAGTGTAAAACGTGTTGTCGAACAGATATCAGATTTTATTGCGATTTTTCCAGGAAAAAGCACTAACAGTTGTTTTAATTAGGTACATAAGTAATGAGTCATTGTTTTCGCTGTGACATTAGGGGATTTACGGTCCATATTTCGTGCTATAAACCCGATTATGATCTATTTGCGTGTGGGGTTTATTATAGTACTATTCAGAGCTGGCTAGTTTCTTTTTTGCAATCGCTAGTTTTGCAAGAAATGCCCACATTGCATAATGATCACTAGCTAACTTTCAAGTGACATAAATTTGAAAAATTCCGGGACATGTTCCAATTTTTGCAGATCAATTTTAATAAAACCTGAACTGCGCTATAATGATTAGTTTTTTTTCCAATAACAGACCCTGAACACAATATTTACAATCCAGATTTTTACGGATCCAGTATAGACCACATCTGAAATGGGATTCGCAATAAACTAACATCGTGTCATGTTCCCACCCATGTTCCCACGCTATTAATTTCTCGCACGGTCATTATCAGAACTTGAACTAGTTTATTTTATTAAAACAGTTCAAATTATTATTATGACTATAAAAATATAACAGTAGCATTAATTATACACACGGATAGTTTAACAACTCAATCGTTTGCGTAATTACTCAATTTGTCAATATTAATTAATTGTAGTATGTATTTTATAATATTTTATGAAGTCCTCTTAGAGTAGGGGCTATTAATTTTTCTGTGGTAGGGTTAATCGCGACTGGTACAGATAAGACCTAGCCAAGGCGACCGAGGAAGGCCGTAGTATTTAGCCTAGTAATACGGTTGTGGTAGAAAGTAGCCCCTACGGATCGTGAACACTCACGGTCACTGTACTAGTAAACAATCTAGTATTCTAGTTGGTACAGTAATTCGAAGTTGGCTAGCCATGGAGAAAGCTATGCTTCATGGTGAAAGGCGCCTAGGACAAATTAATATGCCTCCACCCGACTGGGCATAGGGAATGTAAGCTAAATTCATTCACTTCCAGAAAATGGGTTCGTCTTCGTGCTCCTGCAGTGGAGACTGGAGAATAATGATGATGATGATCTGACAGATGACAAAACTGTAGCGTGTTTCATTGCTGTCAATTAATGAAAAACTTTAAGCATTCAGAGGTGGAATTGTGTAAAGCAATCGTAATCATTTGACAGTTCATAACGTACGATAAAGTCAGTTAAACAAAGCGTTTGACAGAATAATCGTACGTTATGAACTGTCAAATGATAACGATTGCTTTACACAATTCCATCTCTGTTCTGATCTGTCAGTGAAACGTGGTTCCCATCCCATTTATTATTCGGAATATTTTAATTTTCAGACAAAATGATTGCTCGAATTCCTGGATTGGCTCTGGCAACTAGAACTAGACCTCTGCCTTCATCTTATTATCCTTGATAAGTCTGAACCGACAAGAATACTCCTGGTATTGGTGCTATTTTGTTTTTTTTTAGTTTCATGTTATTGAAACCTCATTCTCGGTGAACAGTGTGTCATTCATCTCGCGGCCTTTTACTCCGGTTTTATCCAGTGCGTCGGCCTTATCATTATCAACGTTGTTTAAACAACGGTCGTTTTATACGAATTTTAAATATAGGTTTTTATTTTAAACTACCTAATTTTGACTGACTATAAAGTTTTAACAATTTCGTTTTCACCGTGAATCACAATAGTGACTTTTACACGAATTACATTCCTCAAGTTTCCCATTGCTTATTGTCAAGGCGTCATTATGGTTGATTAAATGTGAAGTTTTTGCTATCGTGACTGAATAGGTAAGTATCAAGTCATTTACGACAGAACTAATGCATTTGGTGGTTAGTTTTATTTGACATGAAATTACGTTTGAAAGTGACATTACACTTATTTGGCGTCAAAGCTCTTTCCTACATTGTGCAGTTCCGAAATCACAATTTTACTTAAGGTGATATTGTACAGACACTCAGTCATGTCTGCTTTCTTAGAGCCAACATGTTTCTAACTCATAACCTTTGTTTACCCAGAGGTTCTAAGTAATAATTAAAGACATGCAGGCAGGTAGTTCTATAAACCAATAACCTTCATAATAACCGTAACGTCTGTCTGTGGCCCAATCGATAATAATGTTAAGTTAATGCTCACTGATGCTTAGCGACAGGCGTAAGTACCCGCTACTTACTTATTCTGTGGTAAAGACAGGCCGGTACTATAAGAAATTATAGTACAGGACGGATGTATGAGGATTCAGGATGCCCTTCTATTTCGTTCATATAAATTAGATAATTTTATTGACGCTTCAATGCGTTTGTGATCTAAGAGTTGAGAGTTCTACAGCTCACAGATTCTGTGTTTGGTTCCCAAGCGCCTGTGTCGAAACGACCATGCAAATTTTTGTTTCAATCAATCAGTTTTAAGTTTAACCGCCTCCATGGTCTAGTCGCAAGACCACCTGCTTCAGTCAGACATGGAATCCTGTGTTCGATTCTCATTGGGGGCAGATTTTTCTGTTCGATTCGGCTTCAGGCTTGTTCTAAGTCCCCCTGGCTAGCTACCACCAGCTTACCTAAGTCTGTTCGACATAACGACAATCATCGCCATATCAGCATTATTGTGTTCCGGCAGTTGGAGGTAAGATAACCAGTTCCTCTGTGGTTGAGGATTCCGAGTGAAGCTCGCTTCCATCTTCGGCCTGATCATCACTTTCCATCAGGTGAGATGCAGGTAAAGAGCTAGAGCTTCCTCGTCGTGGATAAAAGAATTCCCGAAATTACGATTTTGGAGATATTTAGTAGTGTACGTTAAACCTTTCGTTGGAAACGCCGATAGCGGTCAAAATCCCCGGTAATCCCTTAGGTTGTCATTGTTTTGGAAACATTTTTTCCCAATGCTTTTAATTTCAGCTCTTGAGACACCATGCATGAATCCATGACGGTCGAGTCGTCCGTTTATTCTTTGCACAATTACCTAATCGGTACTATGGGTAGGCCTTTAAATATCACGTGGGAAGCAGAAATGGAATCAACGAAGTGATACGGGAAGATTACCCGGGAAAATGTCAATATGACCTTTTCAGAGGCTGAGAGAAACCATGCTTTCTTGATTTCTTTTCTTTACGGCTGCTTTCTCGCTGCGCTCTGATGATCTTGCGCCCCTTCAATAAGGTCAAAACCTACTTGTCTGGCGGCTGAGTATTTATACACACATTATTAAGTACAATAAACAATACAATTTTATCGCAGCCATTGTTTTAGTAAGAGACAATGAACGCGGCAGCGAGGAGGCGAGATATGGGATTTGCCCCTTTTCACAGTGAATTGCGTTGTCAATGCTGCTTCATTCTAAACTTGTGTCCATATTGAAATTTTACTGGATTTATTTTATAAGGTGTTTGCAGTTTGTATGTTAAGTGATTTTCAGCATCGTCGTCGTCGTCGTTTCAGCCAAATGACGTCCCAAAAGCTTCCCCCAAGGTTTTCCACAATGAACGGTGCTGCGCTGCCCGCATCCAGGCTGCCTTATGTCGGGAAGCCGCGACCTTTACCAGATCATCGGTCCACCTAGTAGGAGGCCTGCCCACGCTACGTCTTCCAGCCCGTGGTCGCCACTCGAGAACTTTTCTGCCCCAACGGCCATCGTCTCTACGAGCTATGTGTCCGCCCACTGCCACTTGATTTTAGCAATTCTTTTCAGCATAGTAGGTATTTAATCTCTCAAGTGAGAGAAAAGAAAATCTCGTCGAGTGATTTTGTTGAGTTGAGAGTTGATAAGTTTCATTGCCACGTTTTGTTCAGATGCTCAATTGGTGTAATTTGAGTTAAATAAATGGCAAAATCAATTTTAAAGCCATTGGCGCCGACGCAACCGTCAAGGCACAAGATATTTACGAGCGGCGTAATTGTGGCTGACTACACAGAATCAAGTCTCAACAGCAAACCAAAGTGATGTAGTTACAGTTGGATGGATGACATGATTGCAGATTGAGCTAGTTCAGGCTGGCAGTTAGATGAACAGTTGCAGTAAGTAGGTACTAGTTCAATGAACTTGCATGGCATGAATATCGGACTTGCGAAGAGAATAACAAGGACAGTGTAGTCCATGACAATTTTATTATGGAATTGATAAAAATATATTTAACGGTAGGTGAACAATATTAAAAAATTACATCAATCCTTAAAAAATATATGAAAATAAATCATGTTATAGACAATTATAATACATAATCATCAGTTTTAATTAGGTAGGCATCCAATAACACCTTAATGACATTATTCCAAACTACGCCTAAAGTGTCTTATAATGTTTTAATGTCAACTTCAATAAAAGTTACTGACTTTTATCGAAGCCAGTAATTACAGTCATCATTATACCCAATCATACCTTAGCACAGGCATAATAGTGTCAGCTGACAAAAAGTGATCGGACATTATGTACTCTAGTTTCATAGTGATAAAACTCATATTCCCTATCTATATGGTATATCACTGCTCATCAAATTGAGCAATAGCTGACCCACTAATGAGGTTAATAGACAGACAGCAGTTATCATCATTTGTCCGAATAAGTGTTAAAAGTGGCTAATGCCAGACAATTATGCTGAACAATGGCAGGGCGTAATCATCAATTTGTGCATACTTTTCATGGGTTGAGTAGGATGAATGTGGCAGTTTATCACACGTATTATGAAGACAAGACAAGTATAACTAGTAATCATATAGATATAGTATAATTATACCATATTTAAGGATTTTAAAAACTCCTCACTCAAATAAGTCTCTTCCCCCTGGAGAATAAGTCCATTATGACAAATCAGTATAACAGATCATTTTAGAAATATCCTAAAATAACTCAGCCTTTTTGCAAACAAATTACCTAGATTAGATATGACATGTAGTTCCAAAATCACAATTTATTTGATAAGATTATTATGCAACCACAATTATTGAGAGATAGCAATGATAGTGGTATCTTGACATCGTTTCCATCATGATAATAATATCAAATTAACCCCTTGACCTTGATTTAGATTTATGTGAATTATTTGATATGTAAAGTAGGTGTTCAAATAAAATTCCTAATTGGAAAAACTAGTATTCTAAAGAGAGCATGATTTTTGTATTTCTTTTAGAAAGTAAACTTGTAAAGATAACAAAGGAAGATTAGAAGTTAATCAGACATAAAAAGCTGGAAAGTGAGAGATAACAGTGCCGTCGTGACATTAGCGATTAATGCGTTCTCATAAAGACAAATAGAGGGAATACTTACGGCGAAAATCGTGTTCTGCAATCCAAACGGGATTGGCGTGAGTCTGGCAAAGAACACTATTTTGAAGGCTTGCGGGCCCGCGATGACTTTCAGCAGGGCCCGCGCCGTCTCATTCTTCAGCAGTCGGTCCAGCGGCAGGTAGCTCCTCATTGCCCGCAGCGTATAGTGGGCCACCGCCACTCCAAAGTTCGCACACACCAACACAGTTCCCAAACCGTGCAAAATCCCCAACAAGTAACCACTTGTTATTATCAACACCAAATACCCAATAGTCACTGGGAAACTCACCAGCAAAAACAATCCCACAAACAACAAAAATATTATCCAAGGGTCCTGAGAGTTCACCCAAAATAATATCGCCCTCAAATACTCCTTGAAGAAGTACAGCACTAACACCACACACGTGAGCAATATAATCGTTACAATAATATTAAACAAATAGCCGTACGTCGTCCTATTGTTAATTTTAGCCCATAAACTTTTCTTTCGGGTGACCGCGGTCGGGTCAGTCTGACACTCTTCGACGTCCACTATTTCCATTGTAAAAGTTTTTATAAAAGTTAAACACTATTTATTTTAAAATACACGTAATAATTTCATACGGGTTGGCATTTGCCATGGCCTACTTTCAACGTCTGTTTATTTCACGCACAGCGCTAGGACTCCGATCAATCCGGGGACAAAAATTCAAGAATACAACAGTGCGTGACGTGCATGACCATATCTGTGTGCATGACCATGACCAATTGAACACAGACTAAAGACCGCAACGTCAAGTACGTCAAAGTCAAATAGACGTCATACCATAGAGTCAAATAGTTTTCTTTTTCGTCGGAAACAAATATCATATAAGTATAGATGAAGCTATGCTGTGAAACGTGCTCCTGTGCGTGTGTTGTTGAGGTAGTCCTTTCAAGGTATTTTCAAGGCCCCAAATGATATCCACGTGTAGATGCAGATTCAGTTTTATTTAAAGTAACTAAATAACTAAAACCAGCCAACCAGCTATTAAAGGCATGTAAGACCATCAAGGCTTACTTGCTTTGGATAAAAGGTTTTGACGAACCGTTAAAACGGTTTTAAGCGGTAGATTTCCTAAAGGAAATCTAGGGAATATACAAAATAAGGTGGTGCGTGGTGAAGTGATGTGATGATAGTCTGCTGCAAAACTCTCTCTCTATGTTCCAAAAAAGATCTTTGTAAATCTGATTCTTTTTTGTCTATGCTATAACTGTCATCTGTCACATCAGCCAATCTGTCAAGAAAATCCACGACGAGATTTTTGTTCAGCTGAAAAAAGGCCAATAAACTTACGAAATTGAATTTATATTGAAAAATATAAAATTTATCGTGGGGCGGTAATCGCCGCGTGACACATTTTGCATTATTTGGGTGGATGTAATATTCGTAGAGTTAATTTTGGTTGAAGGTTTGGAAACGGCAACTCACCATGCCGCCGAAGAAAGCACCTGCGTCTGCGAGCAAGAAGACGGAGCAGAAGAAGAAGGAGAAAGTTATAGAGGTATCCACAAAATATGGAGTCTCGTTCTCATGATTCTAATACAATACTTTTCGCTGTAGGAAGCGCTTTCACACGCATCATCTGGAATGTCTGAAGTGCCTGACATATTTCAGTGTGTACACCCTTTTTGCGCGAACATACAAATTGTGCAACGATTTCAATATCAAAATAGGTTGATAAAAGAAGATCCCACAAGGGCCGACGCATAGCACTCTATTAATTTAGAAATTCTAATAGAAACAATAATTATTATTACACTTAGGTTACATTATCAGTCCATTGCAAAATGATATTTGAGGTGATCCTCAATTTCAACACAAAAATTTAATTTTGTTTTAACTGTAAACATTTAATCTGTTGAAAAAGCTTACTGATGAAGATATACAGGGTGACAGGTAAAGCGATACATTCCTTGAAAGGGGTTAAAGTAGAGCTTATTTGCAGTCATTTAAGTCATATGACACCATGTCCGAAACTTGTTCATTTCCAAGTTATTCAAGATTTAAGTATTTTTTAAAAAATCTCCAGTTTTTATGTTAAAATGTATCCTTGTAATGAAGAATACGGAATAATCTTAACTTTTTTGTTGTATTCGTATAGCTAAATAATAAGATTGACATTTTAAATTAAAATTTGCAAGAAACAATCGTCATTACTCAAGTAAAAGCTAAAAAACCATGTATTATTTTGCAAAAAAAAATATGTTTTAGGTAATTAAACGAAGAATTTCCAAGAAAAAATGTATGGAATGTTGTGTACAAATTACAGAATTTAGTTCCTTGATTCATTAGCTATTCAAAAAGGTACAGGTGTTTAACAAACACTACATAATTATTTTTTTATTTGAATTTAAACGTCTAGTAAGATACTTTCATAAAAAAATTAATAAATAAAAAAGTCACACTAACAACTATTCTTGGGTCTCAATAAATGAAAAACTTAGTATTTTTATAATAATTGTATCACCTAATTTTATTTAGGTACATTATTTTAAGTCCTGCTCAAACTGTGAGCCCCGTCTTCTAATACAAGCTCGTAGTCTGTTTCTCACTTCTGTTTTTGTGACTCTTGTTGTCAAACTTTGTTGAATATCTTGAGCTGCCCTCTGAATGCGCCTACGAAGCTTTCACACACACAGCACACTTTCGGCTCAGTGTACGCCAATGGATGGATCAACAATATCCACTTCGTTGGATTGGGCGCGGTGGAATTCCTTGGCCAGCCAGAAGTCCGGATCTGACCCCTTGCGATTTTTATTTATGGGGTCACATGAAGTATCTCTTGTATGTAACCCCCGTAAACAACGAGCAAGAGCTTCGTGAGCGCATTCAGAGGGCAGCTCAAGATATTCAGCAGTTTGACAACAAGAGTCACAAAAACAAAAGTGAGAAACAGACTACGAGCTTGTATTAGAAGACGGGGCTCACAGTTTGAGCAGGACTTAAAATAATGTACCTAGATAAAATTAGGTGATACAATTATTATTAAAATACTAAGTTTTTCATTTATTGAGACCCAAGAACAGTTGTTAGTGTGACTTTTTTATTTATTTATTTTTTTATGAAAGTATCTTACTAGACGTTTAAATTCAAATAAAAAAATAATTATGTAGTGTTTGTTAAACACCTGTACCTTTTTGAATAGCTAATGAATCAAGGAACTAAATTCTGTAATTTGTACACAACATTCCATACATTTTTTCTTGGAAATTCTTCGTTTAATTACCTAAAACATATGTTTTTTGCAAAATAATACATGGTTTTTTAGCTTTTACTTGAGTAATGACGATTGTTTCTTGCAAATTTTAATTTAAAATGTCAATCTTATTATTTAGCTATACGAATACAACAAAAAAGTTAAGATTATTCCGTATTCTTCATTACAAGGGTACATTTTAACATAAAAACTGGAGATTTTTTAAAAAATACTTAAATCTTGAATAACTTGGAAATGAACAAGTTTCGGACATGGTGTCATATGACTTAAATGACTGCAAATAAGCTCTACTTTAACCCCTTTCAAGGAATGTATCGCTTTACCTGTCACCCTGTATACAAAGGGCTATAACTATACTATTTATTTATTTAATTAAAAATTGAAATGCTATAGGGATCCTTGAAAGCAACTTAACTAGCAAATACCGTCCGACCAAAGTATCTTGTGTTAATCAAAGAAATGATATATTGCCATATGTTTGTCTCGAAGCACTGGTAGGGCCCAAAAGATAAGGAGACATGTAAAGTGCCCCATAAGGGCTACCTTTTCTTTTTATTTTTTACTACTTTTTGATGTTCATAAGTGCCACTTGTGGTCTAAACTGAATAAATAATTTTGATTTCGATTAAATTCCAGGACAAGACCTTCGGTCTGAAGAACAAGAAAGGCGCAAAACAGCAGAAGTTCATTCAGCAAGTGGAGAAACAGGTGAAGAGTGGCGGCATCCACCCCGCCAAGCCCATGGAAGACAAGAAGAAGGAAAAAGAACAGAAACTTAAGGAACAGAAGG